>NC_054056.1:61375665-61693025 GCF_017639655.2 Falco naumanni | reverse complement strand
GCTTGTTTGCACCAGTTTGATTATAACACAAATTAACTTTTAATTACTTGTAAAAAGGCTGATTTCAGTATTAGTATTCAACAGAAGGATGAATGAATGCTCTAATATAACAAAAATACATAATAAAACACATGAAATCACAAAGAAATTGTCAGTGCTGTCTTAGTGGTTTAAATGCAAGGGCTATTGCTATAGAAATCTGATAAGGTTATATTGATCCTTGTCTTAAAGAAAAGCTTAAGTGTTGTGTATGTCTTCTCACAACCTATTAAAAAGCTTTCTGTTCCATTCATTTTCAGAAATTATGTTGCTGTCAGTGGAATTCTATACTGCTTTTGGAATAAAGTGTCGTGCTGGTTTTTAAGCCATGTGACTTCCATTAATGTTATGAGGAGATGCAGAGGATAAGTCCTCACATATGCTTTAAAAATGAAGGAAAGGCATTTTTCTGCCAGGATTTCTGAGTAGTAACAGTAAAAATAAAGGTGTATTTATGCGTCTAACACATACTCATGCTCAGTAGCTGCAAGGAATAAGAAACCAGTGTCTCAGCCTGAAGTGTCTGATTCCACAGTGACCCTTTGCCATGTAAGGAGCAATGGTAGTAAAACAAAGTAATGACCACGTTTGTTCAGACAAATCCACGGCAGTATTACACAGGAGGGAGTTCTGAAACCAGGTTAGAATTGGGGTGTGTGGGGGTAAAGGTGGGAAGGAAGGGATAACGTTTTCCATAAGAGTGTAAGAGGTGAACCTTACTGGAAGAGAGTAAGTTGTAGAAAAAAAGCTGAAGTCCTAAAGGCAGCTAAATTACATCTGGGAAACAGAAATGGATTTATAATTATTCACATTTTCTTATTCTTGAACACGTTTGTCGTTAATAATATATTCAAGGCTCAAATCGGTCTTCTGACAGCTTTACATAGCAGTAGTTGATTCTCTTTACACATATGATTAAGTGTAATGATGTTAAAGAGTCTTTAATTTTTTTCCTGTGGAACAGTGTAAACCCAACATTTTGCTTCTAAGTGTGCGTGTGTCATTTGTATCACACACCACCCCCCCACCACCACCCCCCATGTAATCTGCCATGATTTAGAAAGCAGAATGTTTTGGTTACAGTAGAGCCTTTGGAGGGGTAGATTGGCTTTCCTGCCTCCCCCCACCTTATTTTAATAAAATCTTCTTCATTGTTAAGCTATTACAAATATCTCTTACAGCACTGTTTTGTTAATCACAAGAAATATGTTTTTGCTGTGGAATAACTAATGGCTAATTACCTCTTTCATCACTTCAGCTTTTCATCTTCTAGGAGAATGAAATAGAGCATCACATGCCTGTATTAGAGCAGGGGTTTTGTTGGTTTGGTTTGGTTGGTTTTTTGTTTTTTTTTTTTCTTTGGGAGCTTTTTTTTTTTTTTCTTTTGAGGTTTATGGCACAGTTATTTTGGGGAAGTTTCTCAGAAAGATTGTGTTTTGTTATCTTGACTTCTATTACCTCTTTTATCCTTAACTCAGAAATCAAACATTGTTTAGAATCTGTATTTTTTAAAGTAATATACTGAATAGAATACTTTTGTCTGTGGCCCTTTTGTTGTAGTTCTGTAGTGCATAAAGGTAGGCTGATTAGATGAAAGAACTGTTGAGTTGTGCTGACAAGATTCTAACATAAGATTGAGGACGATGTTACAGGAGTTCCTGTGCACTTCCAGGTAGATGGATAGTGGACCACTAATGTCTTCAGGTTTTTGTAATGGAATTGTTCTTAAAGGTAAATGAATAGAGGGGCTTTTCACATTTCTTTTTCTGGTGAATACAGACTACGCTGAAGAAATAATTTCCATCCATGACGTGCGCTTCTGTACTTCTGTATATGCTTGTAATCTCTGCACTAGTTTGTATGTCTGTGTCTTTAAAGAGTTGATGAATTATTACCTTTCAGAAGACTGTTGCATTTTTTGTGGTTTCCTCACAGCAGAGGTGGTTGCAAGGGGGCTTTATTCCCCCCTTGGCATTTTTCTTCTAAGGTCAAACAATTCCTTATTTTGGAAGCTGATGCTTAGTAATTGCACTATGGCTGATACAGTAATGTATAACCAAAAAATGGTCATCTACATGCACATCTTCAAGCTTTGGTTACAAAGTCTACATAGTTTCTGAGGGTATGTAGAGAAAAAGGATCTCCATTTTTTTTTTTTTTTAAAATAGTATTACCAAGTTATGTCTCAAGCAGAGGCTGAGATTAGGATTTCTAAAGGGTTTCACATTGTCTTCTGTGCATACAAGCTCCCTTTCACCTCACTTCTGCTATTTTCACTTCATGGCTTTTTACTGTTTTAATAAACAGTTCAGTTAACAACTGAAAACAAATACAAAAGTCAATTGCCACCTCGTTATGTTAGGCCCCAGATCAAACATAACTGTTTGTTTGTTTTTGTTTAGTTTGGTGTATTTGTGCTGTGGTCTTATGTGATTTGTATATTTGTTTTGTTTGAAAAGAAAAATTTCATTATTACCTATTCCCTTTTCCTTCCTTCTAGTAAATAAAATCACTGTGAGAAGTCCAGTGTTTCCTCACAACTCTGCAGCCTATTCAGTGTGTGCTCATAGGCCTGTTAGAAACTTGAGAGGAAATGTGTTTGTTTGAAGGCTTGACACCGTTTGTGTATCTGCACGGGGCTAGATATAATCTGTTGTAATTGCTGTGATGTTTCTGTTGATCAGTATAATTCAGGATGAACAGTCCTCTGATTATTACAATTTTTGGAAGTTATTACTGTTTTGATAGTGTAAGATCTCTTTTACTTAACTGTTTTAAGATGTGTCATATAATCTTAACTAGGAAATTATTTTCTCTCAGTGGAAGTTTCTGAGCCTGGAGATTTTTCTGGTTCCATGTTCAGATGACATAGCCTAACATGAATCATACCACTGGAGCACAGCATGAAAAAGACAGATATATATTATAACTGCTGTTGTAATAGTCAGTTGCTTAGTGATCAGAACTCCTACAATAGGTGTGGGAGACCCAGGTTTAAGTCTGTGCTGTGGCATTTGACTGTGATGTGGCTGAGGATCTTCATAGCCAGGCTTTTCTGTTCTTTTTATGGGGATTTCTTTAGTTTGGACCAGTAGAGGTTTGGTGGTTGTTGTTGTTTTTTTCCCCATGGTTGAAAAATCTGCTAAGTTTCCATTTGGGGCCGGGGGGGCAGCGGCGGGGAAAGGCAGGTGACTGTTCAAAATTCCCCCAACCCCCCATATTTAGAGAAAATGTACAGCAGTCACTTGTCACGACCTGTAATTTCAGTTTTCCCTAGAAATTCAACAATGTGCTTAAATACTGTCAGATGTTTAGGATATAGAGACAGTTGTGGACGTTTCCGGGAACCATAGTACTCAGTGGAGTAGTTCTTATGTTAATGACTGAGAATTGCTACAGCCTTTTTTTTCCTTTAATGGTACCTTTTCTGAATTCTGCAGAGTAGATGAAGATTATTTTACAAAGCACTGCATTCAACACTTTAATATAGGCTCTTTACATAACACATCACTTCAACTGTTTTTCTTTTTAACTTGTGCAGAGACAGCTGTTACTGAAGTAATTTATCAGTTATGTAAGATAAATTGTTGTCCCAGTAATAATTTTAAGACACCATGCTGTTGATGCCTTCTTTACTGTGTCTGAGAAACATCATCTGAGTTCAGTTCTAGCTTGGCATAAAACCTTTGCAAGCAACTTTAAATATGAAAGCAACCTTTTAGGGTTAGGTCTGTGGCTGTCACAGAAAACCAACAAAACCAAAATACAATTAAAGTTAATATTTATTTAAAACCTTACAGGTTGAAAATGCAAACCCTGTATATTGCCATTACTACCTTCTGTTTATAGTGACAGCAAAGCACATGGATTGAAGTTCATGAGGTGTGCTTTATTTATTTTTACGTTAAGAACTGTCATTAGAATTGCCTACATAAATCTAGCCTAGTAAGGTGTATATGTGAATTAGCCTAGCATTTTCATTTGGGGATTTGGAAAACACTGAGGTTTGAGCATTTTATTTATTTAAAAGTGTTTGAGACAAGCACACGCCCTTTAGAGCAAAAATGCATTGAAATTGCATAGGGCCAGGGAACCCTGGACAAATTGGAATACACTCTTGACAAATAAAGAACGGACTTCTGCAGCAGCCATGCAGCAACAACATACGTGGATCTGAGGTTTTAAACAAGTCTTGCAGAAACTTCAGAGCTGGTTCTTTACATGTACAGTTGCTTAGCAGAAAGTCAGTTTGTCCACTAGAATCTGTTACTTCTTTGCATCCTGAATATTGGGGAGTTAAACGTTACCCACTTTACATGACCACAAAAAGATGTGAACATTAAAAGCTGTAAAATGCTCTTCAGGTTATAACCCCGTATCTAGCGTAAGATTATCCATACAGGGAAATGACATAGAAATAACTCCTTTAGAATGATATACCTTACTAATTCTGCTCTATTTTCAACCATAGACAAACATACTGCTGTGCTTGTGGGTTGATTCACTGGCAGATCCATGGCTGAAGGTGCACTTCAGCCTTTTTCACCGGTACCTTCCTTTGTCATACAGTGGACTTGGAGTCTTGAAGTGCAGACAATAAATTTGATTGGGAGTAGAGGTGAAGCCTTAAGTATTGCCTATGTTCAGACTGAGAAATTCAGATAAAGACTGTCTGGGCTTGGTCTACCTGTGTTGCCAAGGTTGCTTCAAGGGGAATTAGGGAGCATAAATCGTGCATGCGTTGTCTGCTGCTTTTGAAATTCATTCCCTTGATTTCTACAGGGTAACAGATACAGTTTTTGGAAGTCTAAATTCTTATTTTGGAAGATACCTTTATGAGTCAGTAACGAATGGAAATAGAAAGCAGCTGTGGACTCATTCTGGCATCAGTCAGGAACCACTTCAAAAGTCGTAGTTGCATGTGATGGGTTGCAGTTTAGGCTGCAACATGGAAGTTTGTATTTTGAAAGTTATTGCTTGCCTGTCAGTTCTGTTGTGTTCATTGCAAAACATGGAGTCAGTTTCTGATGCGTAGCCCAGACTCTAAGACTCTGTAATGAAAACTGTATATATTTTTGAAGATCTCAGTTTCAAAATGGATATAAATTTGGGGCTTCCTGAATTGGGCCACAGTAAATCTGCCTCCGTGAAGTGGTATCTGGCAGCCTTGTTTGGTTCAAATCAGTGCTTGTAGTGGGTAGGTCACAGGAGTTTTGCAACTGTGAGTGAGAAACTGCATTTTTCCAGAACTCACTCTGTTAGTCTTCATAAACTGCAGGGTGCTATGCTAGATTTGCAACAGTGAAAAATTAATTCTAGTTTGTGTGCCAGAATGTATGTATGTGTATTTCTGGACATTTGGGAGCAGAACTGGGAAAAAATCAGACCTGTATGCTTGAAACTGGCATTGAGCAAATACGTGACATTCATCAGCTGTCCCATTGACGTGATTTCAGTGCTTTGACTCTCCACAGTGGTCTAGCAATAACAGAAAGAATTGGCCAATTACAGTAATCTGCCAAAGCTGTGTACGCTCAAATTTTGTCCAGAGGAAGAGAGAGGGTTCTTACCTATTTTCAGTTCCGTCTAAAATTGCATTTTAGTATCATCTATTCCACTGTGAATAACATACATATTTAACAAAGCTGTTAACTGCCAGACCACCTTTAAGAATATACCTGCCACCTCTTGTTCTCTCTCCACCACCTTTTCCCAGTTCATGTGTCCGCACCTGATCACCACGTTCCACAAATTGCAAATCCATAGTGCCTTCCTCTGCCACCTCCGTCCCTTGGGCAGCTGTGACTGAGGTGAGGAGAGAGCTGAGACTGGAGGATGGTAGCTCTCATTAGGAATAACCTGTGGTGTCACGGGCCACTCTGTTGCCCTTCCAGTGTGGAGATCTACGTATCTATCTTTTGAGAAATCCCTAGAGCCTCTGGGCAGTCTGTAATAGAAGCTTGGAGATACAGTTTCTGACTGTCTGAGTATTATTCCTAACAAGTTAAGATTTTTGCCCTCCCCACCCCCAAAGATAAATAAAATCCAAATGGTCCCATGCATGGGCTAATACACATGCCAGCAAAGCACGTGCTTAGGAGTGACTACTATAAGCAAGTGAAGTTTGAGACTCGGTGGGTGCATTCACACTGAAGATTTGGTAGCAACAGCAGGCAGTGCTGGTGGAGAGTGAGATACTGTGGCCACATCTAGATCAGACCAGATGGACATTATTCATAATATTATTTGGGTGTGAATGTTTTTTACTTGAGTGTGAAGTAAACTGATGAAGATTTCTTGTTTGTTTTTCAAGCTAAAAAAGAAGTAGTAATATTGGCACTATTTATATAAACACAAGCTCAAACCCTAAAGATGAATATGGTCAGTTTTGGGCGTACTGTGAAAGTAATTACAAAAAGCCTCTATTAACACAATAATTGCAAGTAAATCAGGTGTTAACCTAAGTCAGTGTGAACACACCAATTTCAGCATTTTGTAGAAATGTAGTTACACCTATAGCATTCTGGGAGTCAGAATAGCATCTTTTGCACACACACCAAATTAAATTCTTGTTCCTTGGTAATGAGTAGAGTAGTCTTTGCCTACTCAGCCTGCATTTGAAAATTCATCTGGAATATTTTTTTCTGTGTGGATACATGCCTTAAAGTAGTACACCTGTCAGCCCATTTCTAAATCTTTGGAGTGCTGTTTATGGGGAAGAGGGGATGCAGAATCTTGTATTACATGTCTGCTTCCTTTCTTAATATATAAAGAATAAATGCTGTATGCAAAGATTTAGCAAACAGTTTGTTTGGTTTGTGTTTTTTTTTTTTTTTTTTTTTACCTGCCGTTAAATATTATGTAATGTCCATACCTTGGGGTAACCTGTGGTTTGTCTATGCTGACATGTTAATTTTGGCCCATGTTTTTATGTGTGCTTCTAATGACTATAAATGCATATACAGTGTATTCTGTGCTATCAGTACATATTTTTACTAGTTAAAATTCTGCTTTAAGATAAACTTGAAGGTTGCCACTCTGTACTTTCTGTGCGGATTATTAAACTGGTTCTTATTGATGAAAGTTCAATATATGAGCAGTTTACTAGCTGTGCTTACATCATTCTGTACAGTGCAATATAGATTCTTCTGTGCAGAAGCTGGAGTGGTCTATTAAAGCATTCAAGTTCTTACTCCATATTGAGAGCAGAAGATTCCTTCTTAATCCTCATATGGCTGATGTGTCTGCTGGAGTGTTAATAGATAGTCTAATTTGTGAGCTAAATTACTAATTGTATTATGAGTCTAAACCTTATTAAGCCTTTTGTGTAGAATTAGATCACAGAGCTTTGGGAAGCTGAATACTGGTTGGGTTCTGTCTCCTCTCTTTAATGACAGGAACAAGTTTTACTGGCGTCTTTTCTTCAGAGCTGTATGAGACTGCAACTCATTTCTTTTGCTGCCTTCTACAGTATCAACAGAATCAGAGGTCTGAAAAGCAGGGTGACTTTAAGAGCAGTCGAAGATTTCCAAGCAGGGTCTCCATTATCTGAAAGCAGTAATATTCTGTGTTTAGCTGAGGTGAGGCCAGGACTCGGAAAATAAAAGGGTTACTCTGATCTTGTGTATATACACTGTGTGGAGGTTCAGCTATGTGGGAATTGTTGAAATTGTGCAAGAGCTTTAAAATGGCTGCAGTTGTATAACAGGGTAATTAGTAGAGGTGTATTCCTGTAAAGAGTTCAGGTAGATGAACTCTTCAACAAATCACTACAGTTAGATTTTTATTTCTAAAGATGTTTGCTACCCACCTAGAGATGGAGGATACCCCCTTCATTGCTCAGCTGTGCTGTTAGATTTCACAAGCGCTCTTCATCTTTTTCTGTGCAAATCTAGCTGGGTCAACTGAGATTATTTGCAGAGGTGGTTCATGCTCCCCACTCTGACTTTGCACTGGAGTCTGCCTGCTAATGCAGCCTGGTTGGAGATGGAGCTGGTTGCCTCCAGCGGTGGATCGGTAATAAACAAACAAAGGGGAACTTAATGGATTTTGACATCACTTGCAGTAAGTTTTTATGGTGGTGTGGAAGATGGCTGTGAACTACTGTGCCTTTGCTACAGGAATATTGCACCCATGGTAATTAATTTTCTTTAAGAGAAAATATTCATAGCTACTCTCTACGTTTTCCTATGTATCCACAAGATAGAATTGCAATGGTATCAAGTTTTACTCTTCACACTTTGTATACAGCAGCACTCTTAAGCTGTTGTGAGAAACTATTCTTATTTTACACCTGGAGCTATCAGGGCCCTGTATCTACTTTAATGGCTTTGCTTTTTACCATTGTAAATGACTGCCATTTGAAATGCATGTATAATAAATGAAAATACTAGGATATACAGCTTGTGTCACATCATCTTATATTTTTAAAAACCTTTTTCTGTTTCTGCATCAAATTTAGTAATGTATTTTATAGAGTATATTAGTAAAAAAATCATTGTCCTGAGAGAGAAAATTCAGAGGCATCTGCATCGTTCTGTTCTGTGTACATTGGTTCTCTCAACTTGCACACTATTATGTTACTGCTAATAGAGCAGCCAAAAGTCATTGCTAAGAGCTAATTGTCTTCAGGTGTGTCTGTAGAAGCCTGTGTTTGTTACGAGGTTTCTGTGTAGCTCCCAAATTTGACTATCATACTTAAGGAAGTATTTTGGTAGGTGAATAGCTTTTGTACATTTTACAAAAAAAAAATTCCAGCATTTACATATTCAAACGAAGTATATCTTGAGACCAAAGCTTAATAGCACTACATTCTAAACTTACACTAACGGGGAGAAATCATGCTGAAACTCACAAAAAATACAAAAGTCTGCCTTTTGGTAACAAATGATGTTATGATTAAATAATTTTGGGATTCAGGAATGGCAGAACTTAGGTGCTTTTTGCACGCTTTCAGAGGCGTGGCTAGGAATGTAATGACTGTACTGACTCAGGCTACTTCTTCTGCAGAAGAGAATAATGCAGGTCATGGAGCCACATACTTTGTTAGAAAGGCTGAACTAATGTTGTAAACCTTAAAGGCCTAACCTGATGTCCTGGGAGGGACTAAAGTAATATGCTATATATGTGTTTAAAAAGGCAAGTGAATGACTTGTGTGCCCATCCTGAGAGCTCTAGCCCCTTGTAAGAAAGGACTTCACACACACCCTCGCAGCACCACCGCACCCTTCTGTCAGGTAAAGCACTGGTGGATCTTACCCAGGAAACTGGTTGTCTTGCTGTCCCGTTGTGCTGATGCTGGTTTGTAGGCTGACCAGGCAGATGCCCACTTGCTATCTTTTCCTCCATCTCTAGGCTCTGCTTAAAAAGTACTTTATGAAGTATGTCTTTCTACTCAGATTTTTGTCAGATAGTCTTGGTAATTTTCTTAGTCTGGCCTTGATTGGTTTATTTGTGGGGTTTGTTTGGTTTTGTTTTTTCCCTTAGGATGAGAAGTGGTAACTAACATCGGTAGCATTCCTATGGTTGTTTTCTTTGTGCTCTATTTGTACCAGAGACCAGGTTCCCATAGAAAATAGGCAGATCAAACTAGAAGGGTCAGCATTATTTCACATCACTGTGAAGTTCAAGTGTCTTTTACTGGAGGTAGTACAACAGAAAACAGCATTGAGTCATGCTTTGTATCTTTCAGGGGTGCTAGTACTGTGTATACAGCTTCCTTTTCAACTGCAACTACTGATGTAAACAAATAAAGTGGCCTGTTAATTGCTCTGGGAGAACTTCTATGCTTGAACGTGTTGTTACACTATTCCTGGACATGGAGAATGGAATACGGATCTCAATGTCTTCAAATGGCAGCATTTTGATTTTTTATATTCTCTTTGGACCTCTTCAAAGCATTTCTTTGGTCCATATCAGATATGGTGTCTGATAATAATCTGATAAACAGGTGTGGAAAAACTACCTCCATTGAAGTTTTTGCTGCACTTCTTCAACTTAGCCTGGGAGGGAAGCTGGTTCCTGTAAATTGCAGGGGGCCATGAGAGCTACAGGTATGGCATAGCTGGGGGGTTTGGTGGTCATAAGTGTCTTTTGTATGTTTCTACAGCTGTGTTCCATGTGATGACTTAATGTACTCTGACAGAAACAAATTTTCAGAATATGAGTTTTAGTAAATATGCCTTTGAACCCTCAACACAAGTGGCTGATGATGTTGGGAAAGTACATGAAAGGTAGGGAACTTCATAACAAGGAGTTACAGTTTTAACAAAATTTGTCCTGAATTCAGTAACAGTGCCCATCTGGATTACACCCAAGTCTACAGCTGTCTAAGTCATTAATCTTGCGCAGATGGTCCCACCTTGGTACCGTAGAGCTGGACTTAAGTTTTGAGATAATTTTTGGGCAAAAGTTGCTCCATCCACAACCTAGTCTGTCTTTTTACAGAGCACCCACTCCAGTACTTCCTACTACTGCTCTATAGGAAGAGTTTATGCTCCTTCCTTCCCTCTTTTGATACCTGTCTCCTTACTACACCAGTAAGTATGGTGGGAGCAGCATAGCTGTCTAGTTTGGATTGTAGGTATCTGGGAAGAGGGAGACTTAACAAGTGCTTAAGGAGCAAGTTATCTGTCCCCTGTTAGGTTGTGCCCATCCACTGAGCGATGGCATACCGGTGATTCAAGTCAGGAATGAATAGCTGGGGCTTTGAATAAGTTGTGTGGGTTTTTTTCTTTTTTCTTTTTTTCCTGTAAATAAAGTCTTGTGATTATGAGGGAGGGTATGGGAGGACAGTTTCGAGATAACTACCTGCTTTGCAGTGCTAATTATGGTATATATTACATATTAATAGGGAACTTTCTGTTGCTATGGGTAGAATCTCCCAGTGGGAGGTACAGGAGAAAGATGTTTCAGAAGCAGAGAGGGATGGAGAAACCTGGCTTTGCTCTCGTGTGTGGCAGCATGGGAGCTGGTATTGCTTGTTGAAGCTGGGAGGGCTGCTCTGACAAGCACTGAAGCATTGCATCTTTGCCTTAGAAGAAGCTAGTGCTGTACTGGCTCAGAGAGAACCGAGTTTTGAGCTAGGGAATTTGTTCTAGAAGTTTTCCAGGGATTACTACCACTGTCACTGCGTGAAATGTAGGGACAGTTTGTGCATGGACATGAAGCTATATAAAAGCGTTGCAAAGTAAGAGCTTTTCAAGGTACATTTAGTTGCAGTGCTTTTCTGCTTAGACTTGCTTACGGTCTCCTATATTGCATTTATGCTGTGGGAGTTTGAGAGCTCTGGCCTTGGTGTTTATTCCTAAAGGAGGGAACAGTTGTATATTTAAAAAAAAAAAAAAAAAAAAAAAAAAGGGATGGGGGGGTGGGGAGAAAAAAGCATAACTGTGTGGTTGTTATGTTAAATGAATTTTAAAGCTGGTGAGAAGAGGCATTCAGAGATGAGAATGCTTGGGGGGAGAAATGAAAGCACATTGAAGCTGTTTCCCCTTGAGGGCTTCAGGCAGGATTGAGAAGAAGTGGTGCATACTGAAGCCTTGTTTATAGTCTTTCACTTACTGTTAATAAAACAGGGATGTTCTAAAAGGTTTCCATAATTAAAATGCAGTCCTTGAGTATAGTGCATTTTCAGAGTGGTCTAAAGCCCTGCTGCTTCTCAGACTGCTTAAATCATTATTTATAACAAATGCTGCAGTGGACTTCGTGCTTTGAAGTTGTTTTCAATCAGAACGATGTTAAAAATGTTGGGTATTGAATAAATGAAAATAGAACTTATGAGGAAGCTGATAAGTGTACAAATTGACTGGTTAGTAACTAATTACCAGTACAGAGATTGTTTTTGCCTTCTCTTTTTTTCTTAATTGACTGAATATTAATAAATCAGGTTTATTTCTGGAAAACAGCAAGTTTTAATGGTCTGGCAGAAATTCATAATAAAAAAGCTAAAGAATTAGCATAATAAATAATTATTGCTTCCAGGGTTTTTATTGTTAAGATAATAAAATGTTAAAAAGCAAACCACTTGAGGAGAAAGTAATTGCACTGACAAGCACCACACAGCTAGCATTCACAATAAAGTAAACCTTCCTTCAATGTCAACCTGATTTGCTATCCACATAAATGCTTCCTCACATTATGGAAATGTACTTTTTCTATCAACAGGAAAGAATAAAACTCTAGGCATCTAATTAATCTTGCCTGACATTTGATTTCATACACAGGTTAAAACATGAGGCAGGTGGGTCTGTTCCCCCCCCCTTGCCCCATGTCCATGACCACAGGCAAATCTCTCCATTAATGTCAAACTGCATCTGTGTGTCTGTGTCTGGCACATGTCAGTCATTAATGAGTTAGTGTTGCTTATATTTGATTCATATGCACTAGTTTTCTTGTCTGGAGGGCTTGATAAATAGGGAACTACAAAGCTTCAGCTCTACATCACAAACATTTCACCTTGACCTTCCCTGTAAAGGAAGAGGGACGCTACTGTATAGAAGGATTAAAGTGGTAATTTGCAGCATAGGGGGTTTCCAAGTTGGTGCAATAAAGTAGAAAAAAGAAGCAAAACTGATTTGGCTTTGACATTTTTATTGATTAAGAGGGCTCTTGTAAAAGACTAAGAACTCTTAATAATGTGTAGCTGTATTACCTGCAGTAGTTTAGACTTGTTGATGGCAGGATTATTTTTCTGAAGTGCTCAGAAAACCTCTACTAAACTAGTTAGTTGCATTATGGATATTTTATTTTCCAAAATTCTAGTTAATGGCTTTTGCCAGAGGCAATGTGCAGCACTTGAAAATGTGGTGGCTTGACCTTGTATGCAAAAACCTGTGTAATTCCATTGTATTTTTACATACTTAGGTAATAGGAACATTCAAAAGGACACAGCTAAGAACTTGGGTGGAAGTAGTAAAATCTGCTTGTTCTTCGAAGTAAAGCAGTGATAACCTTAAGTGGTTTCATAATTAACGTTAGCAAACTGAAAAATATCTTCATGAACGTAGTTCATGTATTAAAATATTTTCGGGTAGTGTTTGCATGCAAAATCCTTTGGCACTGGGGAATAAATATTTGTTTATGAAATCAAAAAGTAATAGGAAAAATCAGTTTTGTTTTGCTGACTAAATGCAAAAAGTAAAAGCATCACTGGTGAATAACGTGTGATTTTATTTTTTTATTTGTATTTTTTAGAAGTTAAATTCTAAACATAAACTTTTGTTTCTACTGTCTGTCTACTACATAGTAAGTGTGTAAGTGCAATTGAAATGTTTTCTCTTTGCATTCTGCATGAAGGTCTGGATGCTGTTTGGAAGAAGTGGTGTACAGCAGCTCCTAGCCACAGCTGTATAGCAGCCCATTCTATAAATCACTTCCTAATGGTGCTGAAAAAAAAGTGTACTAGATCAAAAAAAATGCAAACAACTTTGATGTTTATGCCAAATTGGTTGTTTATGAATCGTATGCTACGGGAAGTTAATAGGCAAAAATTGTAAATGAGAAATGTTCTTGTGATGAACACTGCATTATGTAGGTGGCTACTTCATGTGTCACCTGCTTTTGAACAGTGATGGGTAGAATCTGATGCCAGATGGATTAGCATTTAGACCTAAAAAGAGAGAAGTTTACTCATGATTGAGTTTTGGTGACCGTGGCTTTCGCTTTTTGTGGTATTGGTGCTTGGTTTCACTGTCTTCCTGTAATCTTGAAAGGCAGCTTCAGCGGATGGAGGTAGAAGATGGAACCGGGAAATGCAACTACCTGCTAAATCATTCTCGATTATGAGGTTCTCGTTGTCAGCTTTTTCCTGGATATTTCTTGACAGGCTTTGCCGTCAAGAAGCAGGATTAGAAACCAAGAGGAAGAGCAGTAACACAGCTTTGGTCCAGTCCACACTTACTAATATTCTCCACTGCAACGAAAGAATATTGCTGCTCTAACAGCTTTTAAGAGACTATGAAGCGCAGATGCGGAGTTGGGAGAAATGCCTTCCTGCTCAATACCCCATGTAGCTAAAAGCAGCAGATTTTGTGAAGAGGTTGACTGTAATGCTTTGCATCTGCTTGTGTGCTGCAGTTTCCTTTTGCATGTTTTTGGAAAGGATTAGTGTCACAGAACAATTAAAGTAGGAAGAAGCTTCTGTAGGTCTTCCAGCCCAACCTCCTGCTCAGTGCAGAGCGTGGAGATCATGTTTCTCAGGGCCTTGTCCAAGTTGTTTTGGGTATATTTAAGGATGGAGGGAAGTTCCACAACCTCTCTGCATTATATGAACTTGTAAAATATGAGCTTTAAAATTCTTTTAGTATGTTAGCATATTATTTTTATGCAAGAGAAAATGTTGAGAGAAGATATTGCAGAGTACATTAAAACATAAAAGGTAAAAGCTAAAGGATTTTTTTAGACTTCTGAATGCACTGTATTTGAAATGAATCTGTCAGGAAGGTGTTTCTAAATACCTTTTTGTAGTGTTGACAAATATTTTTAAGGTGCCAGTAATGTTACATTCCTGTTGCTTTCTGTCTAGTTTTGTTCAGAATGAATATGGTTGTACCAGTGACTGCTTCTGATGGTGTTATTTTTCAAATAATAAAATGATAAAAGTTAGAATAGTCATTCCAGAAAACATTTTAATTTAGTTTTCAAATTCACATAGCTTAAAGGCATAAACCTAACTACTTTCATAGCAGAAATTTTCCTTGTATGGTACTAGCATTCTTGTCTAATAACGAAGAATACTGGAGCTCTCTCTAATGAAGATGCTTTTTTCAATTAAAAATTTCAGCAAAGAGAAAATACACACTGATACTAAACAGAAATCAAATTGCAAAGCTACTAAAATGAGAAAAATATATTAAAAGAAGCCCTGTGGGGGGAACTACAGATTTTTAACTGAGTTTTGTCCCAGATACTGGCAGCAAAAGAAGTGTTACTCTTAACTTTGAGACTCCATGGGGAGTTTTTAAACAGTGGAGGGAAGGAGAATTGATGCCTCTAGAGAAATGTGTGGAAAGGAACAACAAGCACACGCTTTTTCCTGTTGCAGGGAATTAGAGGTTATTATACTGTGTCCAAAGATTTTTTCCTATACATTTTTTTTCCCTAATCCATTTAACTACTGTTGACTTTCATTTCAGTTGGGTTCTATTCATTCCAATTGCTGTAGAAACTCAAACCTTTCTTTCTGTTTGGACACCAAATTAAGAAAGACTCAGAAATGGGCATGACTAGACATTCTTTGGATCCCAGGCATGCTGGTATTCACAGGGGTATTGGTTCATTTGAAACTTAAGTAATTATGTAACATAAGTCTCCATTGCTGTTCTCTTTCCGTATTTATCCTTTTAGCAATAAATTTTGTTCTTGCTAGAAATGTGCTAAGTAATGAGATGACAGCTGGTCATTTCCAGGGGATTAAAGTTCATGTTTTCAGGGAATTCTAGATTTTATAGTCACAGTAAAAGCATCTTGCTAGTAATCACTGAACAGTGAAAAAGTTATGGGTTATTCTGTGTTTAAACTAATTACCATGTCAGGCTTCTAATGAGGAGCTGGTGTATTATGGTTGAGATTTCACAAATGACTGAAATAAATTTGTATAGTCTTTCTGTGTTTTGGGAATCTCAACAGGCTCTGTAGAATCGACACCTGAGAATCTAGATTGCAGGTGCAATTCTTCGAGTATTTAAAATGCATAGTGTTGTCGTTGAGTTTTTTTTTGTTGGTTTTTTTTTTAAGTTATTTACAACTTTGCAAAGGGATTCTTTGTTCTTTGTATTTAGTTACTGCTGGTTTAGCTAACATGCTGTTTTTTGTCTTAGGAGAAAATGCAGAAGACTAAATAGCATGCTTCTGCATTTAGTCATGTAGCTGCTATTAGCTTTTGAATCTGTGTGTACATGCATATGGGCACGTAAGTGTCATTTTTAAGAACGGTCAGTTCAAAGCAAGACAAAAATAAGTAGTTTAAAACACAAACAAACCACTTCACAATTCTGTTGATCTGCAAGTGTAAATATTGCAGTTGGTATACATAAAAGGTATTTGTGAACATTGCCCCAGAGCTAGCATATTTGACTTGGGCCAGCAGGGAATTAAGGACAAACCGCCTTAACTGTAGATCCTCTTTCTTCAATTGCAGCTTCATTATTTGACACTACCAGAACTCAACACGCTACTTTTAGCCTTTACTTTGTTCAGCATTAACATACTTTCTACCATCCTCCTCATGCTAGTAGTAATTGTGGCTGTTCAGTGGAGTATTGCTTGCTGTTGGGAGGAGGGCATTTTGAACAGTAGCTAATGCTGCTACAACTTGAAGCTTCAAATTCTGGCTAACTTCACAGTGGTTTTTTTATGCCACAGACTTGCTGTAGGAGTGAAATAGAGTAGGCAATGTACTGTGATCTGCATTTCCATTTTACTATTCCTTTGGTGTCATGTCAGTAGTTGACCACCGCAATGTCTTCGCAGAAGTGTTGGTGCAGCAGGTTGTGTGTGCGGTAACAGCCTCAGGTTTTTGGTGCTTGGAGGAGAAGGGAGCTTTGGGCTGGGGAAAGCTTGGCTGTTGATGAAGGCTGTTATTGGCAGAGATGCATTAACTTCTGAACACCGGCAACAACAGTTCCACATCTTTTTGGTTGTAGTTACCTCATGTTAGAACACTTTAAATGAGTTTGATAAAATGTAGTGTTATATCAGAGGCACTGTATTTGAAACGTGGAGAAGCTACTGAAATTTAAATGCTGTAAGGGAGAAACAGGATTGTAATCCTGGTCTTGCTGCAGTCAGGACATCTAATGAAGATTCCACAAGGAAGATGTGCTTCATTTTTACAGAGGAATCATAGCAGTGGGATTGTGAGAAGGTAACACAGGAGGGACATCAATGAAACCAGCAAGCAGAAGTTACACAATTAGAAATTCAGCTTTTGTTTCATTGCATGGTTGGAAACCCATCTGATTCTGATGAGCAGAATGCAATGCTAGCCTTGTGCTAGATCAGCATCTTCACAGCTTAAGCTGTTAAGGAGTGTTTCTAGGTGGCACAGCTGCAAAGGAGAGCTTGAAGCCATGAACTACACGCTAACTGCTGCAGTGATGCTCAGCTTACAGACACTTTCTTACATGGATGATGATTTTTAGTGTAGTGTTGTGTGCACTAGTACAGCCGTCAATTATCAGGTCAGTTTTGCTCTCTTAACTATAAATGCAGAAGCAGGCACTGCAGTAGTTTGCTGTGGAGAAGAATAAAAAAATACTGGTAGGCTGTGGCAGGCAGGATGTGAGTGTGCAAGTCTCCACACTTGCAGTGTACATCTTTCACAAGTGCCAGTGGGCTGTAAGAATGGGGCAATGTTTTAGCAGAATTCAAGTGACTTTCTTTTTCCTTCTGTAGTTAAAACCTACAGATTTGCTTTCCAGCGCATCATTATTTAGGGTCTGTATTCTTAGTTTTTCATATTAGCATTAGTTATTAAGAATATAGGAAAACCATCCTAGTTGTGAAAACAGATGTTTTGCAAGAGAATCTCTCCCTTCCTAGTTGTGTAAGGGAAAGATTGCAGGGGTAATTGAGAAAGGAGACCTAGGGAATTGTGTAGAGAGACTACCAACAGAACTGGAAAAAGAAAGGGAACAGAAAACACAGGATGGAAAACCCTGCAAAGCAGAACATGAAATTGTTGAGAACAGAACTAGAGAGAAGAGAAAGGAAAAACAAATGTGTGGGGCATGTGGAACATAGAGAAGTATGTATCTCATTTGTAATGTGTACGCAAGGGAAAAATGAAATGGGAGCCAGCAATGAACTCATAAAAACTGGTTACAGTATGCTGCAACTAAACAAATTACATGATGTCTGAAGAGCTTTTTTTAACTTTTGCACACCTGATGACACATGCAGTTTTCACTCTAGCAGGTAGATTTTCCTCTGTAATGGATGTCGAGTACCTTTTTCAAGTTCTTGTACACATATCAGCCATAAGTAAGTATTGTGTTGATTCTATCCTTGCAATGGGGTTATGAATAGTTCATGCAGATAGTTTGCCCTTGAAAATTATTTAAAATTTGGAAACTTTTTTTTTTTTTTCCCCACACACTTCTCAGTCTGGGCAACCCACTGTGTTTTTAATTGAGCATGAAATTAAAATAGATTTGTTTACTCACTTAGTTGGCGTTATCTGGCTTATCAATACTGGCAAAACTGCATTGGGGAAAAGTCTGAGGCTAATGTGTTGCTTTTTTTTTCTTTCTGATATCCTCCAGAAGCCATAGTGTTTATAACTTAAAAAACCAAAGCAAACAAAAAACAAATGAATAAACAAACTCCACACAGTGAGCTTAAACAATATAATAATTGATGCTTAATCCAATTCTCAAGCAGGCTGAATGTATAAGGCAAATAATTGATGTTTTGAAATAGTCTGTTAGATCTGTATATATGATTATGTGGGTTGTTGCTGTCATTATAAAGACATGATATATATATATATATATGCAAGATATGCTATTACACTTAAGCTAATATATTCTCATACTTAGTGAAATACAACATGCATTTGCTTTATTAAAATTAATTGGTATAACTATGGAAGGTCTGTACATTTATTTTAGGTGTTTGAGTTCTTCAGACAAATGTGGTAAAATGCTTTAGTCTTGTATATTGCCACTTCATCAGTGAATAATACTTCTATGGTGTATGTATGTTTAGTGATTGAAACATGATTTTGGATCTCATCTGGGAGATCGAACAATGTAACTTACTTAATTGGTCTTTCATTTCTTTGCAGCTCTGTAGGGGAATGTGTGATTGAACTGATGCTGTTAATATGAATTGGTGTTGCATATAGTCTTTTATGGGTACATTTATATTGATGAATTATTTAAAATAGAATTCTGCTTTTTGCGGAAAATGCCCTATATATTATGACTAAATTATCTTTTGACTTTAAATATTTATTAAGTACATAGTGGAATTCCAGAAGCTCATTGGTTTTGCTGCAAATACATAATGTAATTTGAAGTTAGGAGGAACCATTAGATCAGGATCTCCTCTGATCTCTGGGGCATAGATCAGGAATTGCTGCTACAAGAACATGTACCTGTGCGCATCAAGAGAAGAGTGCTCAGGAGTTAGCGTGTGAATTTAGATGGCACTAATTCCCTTTTGAATACACACTGATGATGTGGATAACTATTTGAAAAACACAGTAAATTATCTTGCTTTTAGGATTTCTCTACGAATAAATTTACTGCACACCAGGTTAAAGTCTGAATTTACATTGTACACAGCTGCCAAAAGGATGTTCTTGAAAGGCTCTGCGTGCGAAATAGCAGCATGAACCACCAGTACATGCAGAGTAAACGGCTCAGCTTGAAGGTATTCAGGCTGCACGATGAAAAGCATCTATGTAACCTTTATGGTGGTTTATACTGTAAATTCCTTTTCTTGGGATTTTTTTTTGTGTATCTTGTGTCGTATTTTAAATGGATTTGAAGTTCTGATTTCATCATACTGTGTATTTATTATACTTCATTTCACTCTTACTGTCTTCTCCACTAGATTCAAGGGAATCTTTTGAGTTGGTCAAAAGATGATGATTATAATAATAGATTTCCGTCCCCGACCCCCTGCATTTGTTACTAGGTGGCTTGCAGTAGCTGTTCCTGATGCTGGCATCTTACCAACTTGAACAAAAAGCCAAGAAACAGTGTAAAAAAAATGTACACACAGAGACAAGGATTTGTGGCTGTTGGTACAAATTACATTGCCACATTATTTGCTGTTCAAAGTTAGATGACCATGTATAAATGACAGTTATTGTGATAGTTTAATTTTTTTCTGTTTTTCTTAGTGTTTAACCTTCACTGATTCTTTTGCCCTCTGTGGTATGAAACCATCCAGTCCTCATCTCTTGAATTCAGGTGCTGCTGCTTAGGGCTGTAATAGATACTTTTACACTGATTTGTTCTTACTTTGCACCAATACATTTTTTTTTACTCATTAATTCACTTTTCAGAAGCCAGGCAATGTCCTTTGTTTGCTTTTTCAGAAGATTGCAAAGCTACTGAAGACAGAATTCTATATGCATGTGCAGAAAGTTTATAACTTGTAGTACAACCTTGGAATAAGCAAAACATTATATGTTGCTATTTGTTGTCAGGGTGTTCATTGTGAGCTCTTAATTTGGTCTAATAATAAGGTTATCAGGGTTAATTTTTAAAATATTTTAACTTTATAATAAATACACTAAAAGAAAGGATGTACTCATTTAAAGCCAGAGCTATTTTTATTTCTTTAAATATTGTTGAAATGGTACATATAAAAAAAAAAAAAGCATCTTAGGTAAGCCATATAAATCCATCACATGATTTGAAAGCTAAAAAATATTAAGCAGTTGTGCAAAGCTGAAAAGATCTCAGATAACAGCAGTAAAATAGTTTCACTTGCTTATTCCCTCCACAATCATTGTCTATAGCTATCTTTCATCAGCAGATCTCATAGCACATTACAAAGGAAGATATGTTTCCTTGTTTTATGGAGGGGATGTTGATCTTCTGCCTTATTAATGCAGTACCTTTTTTTTTTTTTTTTTTTTTTTTTTTTTTTCCCTTCTTTTTTCCTTCTCTTTCTTTGAGGCTGGCAAGACACTGGAAAAGGTTGCTCCGGAAAGTTGTACATGCCTGGTCTCTCTTAAGTGTTCAAGGTCAGGTTGGCTGGAGCTTTGAGCAACCTGGACTAGCGGAAGATGTCCCTGCTGACAGCAGTGGGGTTGGAACTGGATGATGTTAAGGTCCCTTCCAACCCAAACCATTCTATGATTCTATGATATGATTGTATGATAACAGCTATGAATGTTTCAAAAGATCCTGGAGGCTGTCAGTAATGGTGAAAGGAGATTTTCTTGCCTTCTGCAAGCATTCTGGTACAGTGCCTGTTTATGTGATCAGATATGGCCATTGTATAGAACTTTCCCTTCTCCTTACCCAATGCAGAGATTAAATGGACAAAATAAAAGATTTCTGGTTTTGTGAATATTGCATCTCTAGAAGTTCAGGTATTTGAGCTGAATAAATCTGTGAATTTAATGCTTGGTTTCTAATGTAGCGTTTTACTTACATGAAATTAAGGCAACACAAAAGGCTTATTTCAACTTTTTTTTTGGTAGCTGCTGTAGCCTGACAATACTGTAATGCAGGAAAAAGATGTGTATCACACAGTATTATGAAAGTTGCAATGTTGGCCTGTTACACTGGTTATAACATTCAGAATTCCGTGCCTGACCTGTTTTTGTTATTTGGTGGGTATACCTAATGCCCCCAAACTCTCTTTGAAAACAGTTTTGATTACATTTTGTCTGTTCTGTTTTCATGTTTCCTTAGGTGTTTTCTTTGATAAAGAGAGGTAGACTACCATAGTTTTTTACTGGATGACTGTTATGCTTTCATGTTAAAAATGCGTAAGGCATCGATCACAGAATTGGGAGATGGAGGATCACTTAGCGTAGTTACAGGGATTGGCAGTGCTTCATCTTTAAGATTAGCAGCAGTTATCAATACAGCAAAATGATTGTGTCTTCTCTTGGTGAAGTTGTCTCAAACTGCATGAGGAGACCCCCTTGAGTATACCTGGTGGTGGGCTTTTGAAGGAGAGGCTCCATATCTGCCTTTGGTTGTGCCTGCAGGCTTAGCTTTAGGTTACTGTATGCTTTTGAAGAGTCTTCTCGGGAGGCCATGTGGTCTGATGCAAAAGAGGTTGCAGTTAGCAAGTGGCTACCATATTGTACAAAAAGAGGGCTGGACTTCTCATTGTCCATGTGGCAAAGGCCTGTAGAATTTGAAAGAAAACTCTGTCCCTGCCATCTAATTCTGTTGGATGATTTACTATAATAATTATTTATTTAATTTGGAAGATACTGTAGAATAACTTACTATACTTTCCCAGTGTGCCCAGTATACTCTTTTCTGGTTGATATCTCTGTTAGGTTCTATTGAATGTGTCAAGACACTTTTGGATATGTGATATGGCTAGGAAACAAGTCAAATAAAAGTGAGTGAGTGTGTGTGTGTACATGTACGATTGTGTCTACACACATATCTATCTCCAAAATTAAAGGCTGGCATTTTCTTTTAAATTTTTCCCCATTCATCAAGCATGTTCAGTTTAGGGGAAGGTTATGCAATGTAAACTTTTCTCAAAACAACTTTTATTTGAAATTTGTAGCATTTAAAAAAAAAAACAAAACAAACACCTCTCAGCAAATACTACGCAGTTTAGGTTAGAATGC
Organism: Falco naumanni; assembly: GCF_017639655.2. Taxonomy (NCBI): domain Eukaryota; kingdom Metazoa; phylum Chordata; class Aves; order Falconiformes; family Falconidae; genus Falco; species Falco naumanni. The sequence continues at coordinate 61,670,701 of NC_054056.1, read as the reverse complement.
TTATCTGCTATGCATAGATTGGAGTGATCTGGGGAGATAGAAGAAAAAATTAGCTTAATTTTTGTTTTAATTAGACAAGACATATCAGTCAGGAAGCTCTGTGTGCAAATCATCTTCTGCTTAAATATATTTCTACCAGTCTCATTTAAACTATCATGTTCTGTATCACTGTCTTGTAATGCAACTACTGTGACTTACTAATTTGCCACTAATTCTTTATTAACATAATGACAGGAAGTTCGAATAAAATCATTTGGGCTGACAATAATTTGCTATGGCTTTGGTACTCTGTGTTAGTGAATATAAAGTTTGTTGTGCTCACTTTCTGGCACACAACTTACTGAGAGTGTTTCCTATTTTCCAAAAACTGTGTACAGACAAAACCAGCCACTTCTTCGGAAGTAATTTCTGGTGAAGTATAGTTAAACTACTTGCAGTTGGTCTTAATTATAATTGGATTATATGTGGAGATCTCTATGCTAGAATGGTAATTTGTTTTAGAAAGGTTTTATCCCTGATCTGTTACAGAATAAAAGAGTCTCTGTTATTTTTAGTCTTTGCTTGAATGTGTTTAAGCTAGGAAAAAAACAGTGAACAAATTGCTACCTCCTCTGCATGTTTCCTGTTCTGCAAAAAATTCTTGAAAATTCTTGCTGTTGTACTTGTATTGACCTAAAAAGGGACAGAGATAGGAGTTTGTGAACTACCCAAAGATGGGGATACCTGCAATGCAGTTAACTTAAATAAAGCATGTTGGTTCATGATGAAACTGGTTATGAAACAGTTTTGGCATAACTGGTTTTGAGTTTGTGGTTTGTTTTTTTTCCTGAAGCAGTTTCTGTGACTGGGTACATAGCCCGCAAGGCGCCACTGTGCTTTGAAAAAACAATTGTCATAAATATTCTAAAAACTGAAAAATATTTATTGTCTTTACCGTATGGACCTTTTTTTATTTTATGTGGCGTTTTCATAACAAAGATTATTTTTTTTTTAATTGTGGCAGCCTTAATGGAGTAGCAGCTTAATTATTGATAATTTACAAGGGTGGTACACTGGCTAGATTTCACCCATGTAAATCTGCTGCTGCCTTAGCAACAGTTACAGTGTATCATTTAGTGCTTAGGCTGTTTGTGGACTATACAATATCATAATTATAGAATGAAATGCACAGATGTAGGGGCTTGAATATAAATGAGTTGTGCCTCATAGAGTCTTGAATTTTTTAGGAGGGATATACATGACGTGTGTGTGCCTAGTTCTCAAGTTTCTTGGCCCCAATGATGTCTGTAGCATAAGGGTACAGTTGATTATTTTTTAGGAATACTGTCCTACAACATTGAAAAAAGGAGCATGGAAGCAGATATAAATCAAGAAAACTGTTGTCATTCATGGTGGTAGCAGAACGGTACTTCAGAATCTAACAGGTAACATAGTTGGCACTGTGTAAACAGAGCAGTAAATGCTTTTGACCCAGGAGAAGCCTACAAGCTGAAGGTGAGCGACAAGGTCAAAAATGCAGAGAACAAAACACTGATCATAGCAGTCTTATTAGAACAACTTCTGAGGAAAGACACATCTATACAAGATTTGGGATAGCTTTATATCCTATTTATAATGTACTAGAAATCCCTGTCTAGCAGTAACCTTCATAAAATTTCAAGTGTGTCAAGAACGACAGTATTGAGTGACTGGTTGTTTACATTTGTTGACAAAGATACTTTGTTTTCTTGCTCTGTGCTTGACTACTCTGTGCGCGTGAAATACTTCATTATACTGTGCAGTGTTTTTAATGATTGTTGCTAAATAGAGGTGATACGTTATGGAACTTAGAGTATGTAGAAATGGAAAAAACCCTTGCAAGTACATCCAAGGAAGATAATTTACTCTCCATCATCACCTTCCTTTTCCATCTCCATTTGAATGAAGGATTTTGATGTGCACATTTATTCTATTTATTGTTGCACTTAGTTTACCACTCTTTTCCATAACAACAGAGCTTTGCTAAAAAGCAAACTCTTCAGCAGAGCAGTATTTCTCAGGGAGAATAACAAGAAACTTGAAATATACCAAATATATTGAAGAAGTCTCAAAATATTTATTTAAGCACCAGTTCACATGAGTCCCCATTTGAGCTTCTTTATAGACATGGATGGGATGACATATTATTAGTTACATTTTGTTCCCTTTAGAAGGTAGCAATTTAGTATGCTATACTCAGATGCCATTGTAGAGGAAGCATAGGTTAAAACAGATGTCATGAATTAGAAAGGTAAAAGAATAATGTGTTTAATGCCAAATTAGTTTTAGAAGTTGCCAAAGAGGTGATGTCCGAGAAAAGTAATGCCTATTAAGATACTACCTTTTAATGTGCTGATCCAGTCATAGTGTGTTCAGCAGTGATTTAGTACTGTTAGGCGCAACAAGACAGCTGTAGAGCCTTGACATAGTGAAAAAGCTTAGAAGTAATATAAAGGCTATACTGTTCCCATTTCCTTAAGTAACACAGAACAGAAAAGGGAATTTATTATTTAAATGTTTATGAAAAGAACAAGAAGTTTTAATGTGTGAATGTACAGAAAAAAGGAGAAAGCTGAATTGAATGGTGGTAAAAGCTGCAGCTTTCAAAGCTAGTGGTGGCTTTCTTTTGTTTCTTAAATTAAGTGAGGAGGAATGCCTTCTTTTCCGTTAAATAGCATAATTAGCCCTAGAATAACTAACTGTCTTCTATTCTCATGTTTGTTTTCATGACCTGCATGTTTACTTGTAGGAAGTGTTACTAACTAATGGCACCTTTGCTTGCTAAGGTGTGTGTGGGAAACCTACTAAAAAGTGGGGAATAATAAATGATGCACAGTACGATAAATGGTCTGGGAGTTTTATTTTTAAATTACATCATAAGAATTAGGGTTCAAGGTTCTGATTTTTGGGTTTAACTTCCCCAGTGATTAGTTGTCCCATGTCAATTGAAAGAAACATACTATGGTTTATCCAATTTTTGTTTCTTAGAAAAACAGGGATAATTGTCAAACAAATCCTCTGACAAGGTATGATTGTTACTAACTCTGGACATTGTTTTGGACATATTTGTTGTGCTATATGTAAATGGAACTTTTGCTGTACTGTAAATTCAGTACAAATCCATGAAATCTAATGAGAGATCTGGATTTAGCCTTTGGCTTCTAATGTCTAATGAGTTGCCCACAGTCTTCACTATAAATTGATAATTTCTTTTTTCTGCTTAAATAAATGCCTGAATTTGATATTAGCCCAGGTTTTGTCTCCAGCGCTGCATAGAACTGCAGTCTGAAAAAAGCTTGTGTGTTTGAAATGTTGTCTGCTTTTTGGGGTTGTCATTTCCCTCTCCCCCCCCGCCCCCCCCCCCCCCCCCCAAAAAAAAAAAAAACCAAACCAAAAAAACCACCCCAAAACAAACGCCAAAAATTTATTCTCTCTCCTTCGTATCTTTGCCTTGTGTTCTCAGGGAGCATTTACATTCATGTTTTAGTTTGAATTGGGAATGTACTTCTGAAATGGACTTTGAATTGGCTGGGTTTGTGCACCTCAGTTGGCATTGCTAAACTGTTCTGGAGCTTGCAGATTTGGATTCTTTTTGGATGAAACAGAAGTGGCAGATGTAAAACAGGAGTAGCATCACCTGCTGATGCTAATGGGTGTCCAGTCCTTGAGACTGCATTGCAGTTACTTTAAAGTCAAGATGGGTGTGGACAGCGGCCTGTTCTGTTCTGCAGGACCGTCCTGCCACACAGCACCATTTTGTTTTGAAACCTTTTTATGGGTGCAATGATGCTGCAACCAGAACTATGGCAGCTGTTTGTCATGTCTATGCTCCTTTGGTCAGTTAGTGACTGTGTGTTTATTTTTGTTTAGTTGTTATTCTGTATTTATATTGGTTAACTTTTTTCATAAATAAGAGGGATTAGACAGTGAATGCTCTGACTGTGTGGGTGAGAGCACTATACATCGCTAAGAGAGTAACAACATGTTGGGCTCTTCAAAAAACTTTGAAGTTCTTTCATTTCTGTATTAACCTGACCGAAGGCTTGAAATTTTCATTTTATGTGCATTCCAGAGTGTATCTAAGCAGCTTTCCTCGATATTCTAATGTTTTAGTAACTTACATATTACTCACCCAAAAGAACGTTTATGTAAATCTGTGTGTGTAGTAAAACTCGAGTTGTTGTACTCCATAATAGATCAATTTTGTTTTCTTATTTAAAAAGAAAATTATTTATTGGCAGATTGTATGGATTAACAACTGTTTTGGTTTACCTGAAAATCCTATCTTGAAATAAAATTCCAAAATTCCTTGCATTATTAAAGTTACCTGTGTGAAATCTCTAGTGTGCGTTATAGAAAATAGAGTTGTTTGCTAACCAACGCTATAGCCCTTATTAAGCTTTTTCCATTCTGTAAAGGCAATAGCTCTGAAATACAGAAGAGATTGCATTAAATCCTTGGCTGGCAATTTTGTGTGGGATTGAGTATTGAAATGCAGCAAAGCAAATAATGAAGGCATATGTTTACCTATAATTCTTTTTACCTTGGGAGAAGGATTAAATAGGAACAGTTTGGTTGTTGTCAAATTCTTAACAGTTGCTTTCAAGCATGAAACAGTCCCTGGGCTCTCGGAGGATTTACTTAGCAGTTTGAATAGAGAGGTCTTTACTGCTAATGGAACTGAGATGGCAGGCTTAAGCAATGGGGTGCTTTATAGCCTCTTTAACCACTTGAGAAGATGTAACATCAAATAGCTGAAATTGCCTTGGTCTCCATTGGTATTTGGGAAGTTGCACAAAGATTGGTGAATAAATAATTCAGAGTTGTATGAATGTCTTGATGCCAGAGCGTTGCAAGTATCTAGAAGTTTGATTCACAGAAGGTTTAGTACCAGGAGACATTCTCTAGTTTTTGTGTGGGCTTTGCCCCAGGGAACACTTACTGATGATTAAACAAAAAAAATATTTTTTAAAAAATAATCTGTTGGGATTGACTGAAGTTTGTGCAGAAGTATTTAAGATTCAAAAATGTTCTTCATAAAAAGGAATGTGTTATCTTTGTGGTGATGGCTTACAATTCTTGAATTATTTCATAGTTTTCAATATGAAAAAGTTGAAATTAGCATATGAGATGTTTGCTGTTAAATTCCTTTACTGTATGTTGATTTTGATAGTGTTTAATAAAACTTTTATTAAAAAATTTAGGAAATGTATATAGACAGTCTAGGATTGTGAATTCATCCCCAATCCTGCCTATAAATCAGATTCTCAGTTTTGTTTTGACATTGAGGGGGTTTTTTTTTGTGTGTGTGTGTGTGTGTGTTTTGTTTTGTTTTAGTTTAAGATTTACTTAGTGTAAGTAGTGGATGCTTTCTTTGAAAGGAGGAGGTAGCAGAAAGGCTACTAGCACTGGAAGAATGTTAGGTTTCCATATCATACGATTTAGCTTGTTTTCTTCCATGTGGGACAATACAAAGTACAAAACATCCTTCCCCCTACCTTTTAAATATCTTATTAAACCTGCTAATGAGATATCTAGAAGCTTTATTATGAGGATCAAAATGTACTGTGAGAAACTATTCTGGTTGAATACCCACAAACTTGGGATAATTTTCAGTGCTTTGAAACCTACTCAGTTAATCTAATTTCTGCCAATGCTAACTGTTGTGTCGGCACTGAAATCTTAAATTTCAGCTTCTCTAATGTTTCCTCTATTTCAGCTTCTCTGATGTTTCCTCTGAAGGCTATCAAGTCTCCGCTGTGACTCATCTGTAAAAATGTCCAAGAGCAAATAGATTAATTTATAGATTTTTAGATTTTAATCTTCTCTGTTACTTACATAGGCTTTCCCATTACATTTTGCACTTTTTGGAAACTGTGTCTGGAAAGATATTGATACAGAGAGTCTCTCTGATGGATAACAAGCCAAATCCTGAGGGACATGGTTTCGGTGGTATATTACAGTTACTTAAAGAATTTAAATGAATGCCTATCATGCGGTCTTTTGCTAGATGAAGAAATTGCCTGTTATCAGAAATCTCATTCATTTAAAATTCTTTAGACTATGAGCAAATCACCTCTTAAACCTTTCTGAAATAAAGAAAAGACCTATGAAATCTAAATAATTATCAAATGACAGATTTTTCCAGACCTTTGTTAATGCTTGCAGTTTTTCTAGTGATTTTCTTCTGCCAAAGTGTCTGTTGTGCACTGAAGTCTGCTAATTTATCTAGCGAAAATAAGTGATATTGTAATTTATTGGTGACTATGTTGATTGTAATATCAGCATTAGAAGCTTTTTGACTTTGGCTTCATGTTTTTAATCCTTTACGGTGTTATTTCGCTTGGGTTAGATTTCCTCTTTCTGTTTTCCCTCCTCCCCAGTCAAAGGTTAGCATCCTGAGACTTCAGAAGCTGAAGTTCCTGTCTGACTAGAAAGCTCAACTATTATGACTACTAGTCATAATAACTCATCATGAAAGCCAGTGCCCTGTATGTGCCGTTGGTCCCTTCCAATAGTTGATGCATACTCTTTCACCTAATAGATTGCTTTTAGTCTGTGGTGGAGTTGGAATCACTCTGAGTAGGTTCCCTTGCAGGTAAAAAGAACATCCATTCTGATCTGGACTTGTCTTCTTGTCTTCTACAAAAAATTTGTGGAATTTAACAACAAATAATATCTTGAAGTCTACTGCCAGGATAAGAGGATACTGCTAGCTTGAGCAGAACTTAGGGAGGCTGAAGCCATAATAGAATGTGTAGCAGTTTAAAACTTTTTTGTAAATACGGCTTTTTCTCTAGAAATGAGGGAAACTCCAAGGAAAAGCTGAAAGTCTTCCTCAGAAGGCTTTCATGTGTCCAGCTGGACATGGGCTCTGTGCTGTTCTGTCAAGACAGTGGATGAATTAAGTTTCCACAGGAGAATGGGAAAATGATGTCCATCTCCCAGAGTCTTTGGAAAAAGTTGTGACCCACTAATAGCTTTTAGTCATTTTCCTTTTTTTTTTTTTTTTTTTTTTTTTTTTGTGTCAGGACTTCCTTCGATTAACAATCCATTTAGTGGCCTCTCACTGTGGAGGGGCACTTTTGTTCAGGTCAGCAGACCTGGTCCTGTGATACTGTTACATTTACTTGCCTTTTAAAAATGAGTATCTCTTCAGGGACTTCCTTAGCTAAACTCTGAAATGGTCTTGGAAACCTAAAGACTGGTCACCTCCTGTTATCTGAGAAATAGTGTACTTGCAATTCTGCTCATGTTTTCTGGCACAGCCTACTTCTACAAGCTTCTCTTCCCATTTAAATGAAAGGTAGGGCTGTTTTCCAGGTCAAGCACCCTTTTTCCTCATCTGTGAAGTGAGGCACAAGACTTCTGAAATCAAGAGTATTAAATGGGACAGGTTTGTTCTGCTTGAATCTTTTCAGAACCAACACAGTAAGGTGTTTTGTAAGTATTTGCTAATATCACTGCAAAATGTTTGGGATGAATTCCTTGTGGATTAGAGGTTTGATGAATCTTGGAGTCAACTGGAAAGTAGAGTAGTTTCTCAGGTGGCTGATCTTCATAGCTCATAGCCAAAATACAATTTCAGCAACTCACTCACATGGATTTGTAGAGGGGTAAACTATCAGATTATTGGCATTGATGAAATAATTGGATTAATGTTAAGGAAATGCTGGCAAAAAGATGATGTTTTGGCTGCTGTGAGAGTACATGCATGGTAGAGAATTTTTCTTAAAGATATGCAAACTTCTGAAATCTTTACAAGAACAAGACTCTGTGTCCTCATATAAGATTGGGTAGTTTAGTGATCTGATCATTACAAATGCCTGATGTTCAGTGTCTGCCTCTACACAGTGTACTTGTAAAAGGTGGGAATGGAAATCTGAAATCCTGTCATGGAATTCTGGCCGTATGTGCAGAGGTCATTGCAGTGGGGGTTGAAGTCTTCCACAAACAAATCATGGCACCTAATGGTGCTGAAAGGAACTTGGTTCATTCAAATATAATGGTTATTTAGAGACATCAGGTAGAGGGATACTCTATGGTGTTGAGTACTTTACAAAAGAACAAGTATTAAGTTAATTAAAACAAATGAATTGCTCTTTACTCTGGAAACTTATATTGCTACTGTATGCAGGTTAGCATGCACCCTTTTGCAAATACTGGGCTTGTGACTCTGTTTCCGTAAAATAAGGTAATGGAGTTCCTGTCTGCTGGTAATCATCAATGAGGGTAAAATCTTTCTTTACCGGTCTTGAGATAGTCTAGGGCAGACTGAATAAGTGTCATGGAGCTTTTTTTTCCATAAACCTACTCTTAATGGCTGTCTCACAAAGAAGTCTTCTGGACCTTCTGCATTATGAGTACGTAACAGGACATGTTGAGCTTAAGGTCACCCATGCCAAAAGGTAACTGAGCTAGACAAGCTCGTAGCTCTCTTTGTGGCTGTTGTCAGTTTCTAGTCTTATTAGCACTGGATCTAAGGAATAAATCTTCACCTTTGAGAGAACCCAGTCTTCATTGTGTTGCTTTATGGTTTCTGTTAATATTTTTGCATACATTTATCAGTTAGTTTGTTTAAAGAGTGTCAGAAGAGTGTTTCAGGAGTGTCTTTTATCTGTGCTTTCTACACGTCAGTTTTGTTTGTCTCATTTGTTGCTCACCATTTTAATATTACCCAAGTAAACTCATAGCTTAAAATTAGAGATATATTTTTTTTTGCCCCCTCTATTCTAATAATTGCTAAAAGTTTCATGTTGGTGCTGCTGAAGTCATGTTACAGATATTAACAGTGCTCAGAAACTCAGAAGTGGGTGTTGCTTTCTCATATCCATACTCTTAATAGCCATTACTTTACTACAGAAATAGTGAATTTCCATACCTCTTTGCCTTTGAAATTTCTGTTGATTAAATAAATATGTATATAACTATGTTTTGGTGAAGCAGAAGCTTGTGTATATATGATGTACTTAGTGTTTAATTTACATACAACACAGTGGCATATGCAATGTTGAAGGCTGCTAGAGCTCATGAAAAACTCCAGAGAATACCAATTATGTTTCTGCCAGTTGAATTTGTATAACCTTCAGGGCTGCCCCTTTTTACAGCTTTTCATTTTTCTGTTGCTTTAATAGTATCCACACATTTGACCTCTACAATCCTCCATCAGAGCTTTACTGAAATTTTGTACTGAAATACTGCTTTAGTAGTCTGTATCCTTTGCTATGGAGATCTTGTGGAGATCTTTTTTTATTTAGAAAATCAAAATAGTTTGCTGTTGTGGAAAGTTGATTTTGCTAGGCAAGGACCTTCCCTCTGTTTTGGTCTTAACAGTGAATTGAAACTGAGAAGTATTTCAGAACCAAAAAATTCAGAGTGTAAGAGATTATTAACTCCCTGTTAAAGGCCAGTTTCCTTCTTTTGTTTCTCTTTCCTTTAAAAGGAAGCTAATTTGGCTTTTGGGTTATGGAAATTTTTGCATGATTTGTAGATTATATCACCAGAAGGGAATGTGTGTGTGTATTGGTCTGTCTGCCTCTGTGCTCTAGGCTGTAGCAGGTTCCACAATTAAGCCCACTTTGAACTTCAGCATTTAGCATTTAATGTCCCGGTATTAACTCCCACCCACTCTTCATATGTGTTTCTTTGGCACCACCATTCTCTGAAGAAACCACATTTGTTTGATTGGGTTTTTTTGGATTGGTTGTTTTTTAAATACTTTAACTGTTTTCTTTTAGTCCTTTCTTCCTGGCATGGAGGCCCTTGTTCTCCACACTCATCCTTCACTTCTAAATACAAGTTTTTATATGTCAAAATGATTATTTACTAGTGTCTGTCTCACTACATGTTACTGAGGTTGCTTTGTAATGCTTTATCACTTAGTTTCTTTCTCAGCCTTTCTGTCATCTTCAAACTCTATTTGGGAATGGTGCAGCATTCTTAAGGTTGTTAACTGTCCTTCCTATTCAACATTTTTGTTAAGACCTCCCATTTCACACCTATTTAGTTGTGTTTTGTCAGGTTTTTTGTGTGTTTTGGTTTGGGTTTTTTTTCCCTAAGTAGTTACCATTTGAGCTGTCTAGCTAGGTTTTAGGTTAATTTAACAAATGTAATGAAATTTTTTTTTTAGTATTCTGATTTTCTTGATATAGTATTGTAAAGGCCTCATTAAAAAAATGCATCAAAACTGTTATATTTTCCTTTTTAAGTTTCACATTTCCTTTTTAGCAAACACCAGTTTGTCAAAGTATTATCCCTAAACTAGTGAATGTTCAAAAGCAGTCAGTAACTTCGTCAGTTTCATTGGCCTATCCTTGGTGCTTAGTAATATAGCTGGTTAATTTTAACCAACTTCCTCTGGAATTTGATCAGGGAAATGCATTGGAAGCAAGTGAAGGTGTATGGGATTATTCCTGTGTGATTAATACTGATATAACTGTAATGAAAACTAGCTTGTAATCTTTCACCGTGCTGTCACCAAGTGTGCTGTTTGAACACAAAGATCAGGAAATCTCAGGCGTAATTAAGTATGGGTTATCTTGGCTGTACACTCTTTTTATGTAAACCTTGAGTCAGAAACGAAAGCTTCAGCTTTGCCAGATGCACTGTATCTGCAGCTTACTGTCCAAAGTGGTGAGGTTAACGTGACTGCTCTAGTTGCTCTGTCAGTCCCTTGTCGCAACATTGGAACTTGCTTCTCCGCATTTGACAGATGAAAAAACATCAGAGGTAATTACGTACTGTTAGTTGTGTAAAAATGGGTGACTGAGTGAAGGAGAGAGATTGAAGTTAGTGCGTGCCAGGGGAAATAGCTGCTGCAGAATCTCAGCTGTAGCCTGGCCAGCTGCTTGTACACCTGGAACCGTCACTGCGGGATTCTCTGTCGCAGCTAACAGGAGGCAGGAGGGTACTGAGGGAAACTTGAAGATACCCTTTTGAGGAAGTTGTGATAATTTGTGGCAAGAAATCCTGGGCTGTTTCCTAGAACTTTTATTTTTTCCATGGTGGAAGAAGCGAAAGTGCTGATTTTCTTCCTTTTGCTTTGATAATATGCAAGTCAAAACTTGCTTTTAAGTGTCATGCAGCGAAGAGGGCTTCTGAGAAAGATAATTTGGTTCGTCACCGGCATGTTTTCTTTCAGAGCTGTTTTTAGTGTATTTAACATTCTACTGTGTCCTAAGGACAGGTCTTAGGCTTATATATGTTATATTGAATTAATTATTACTTTTATTTGGGCTTGATGAAGCTTTGCAGTGTTTAAGGTCATTTGCCTGCAGTTGTTAAGTTGAAGAATATGATTAGCTGGTTGGTCTGTCACTGCTTTTTTTAGCCTTGGCCTAAAGAGAAATAGGGGATTTACATGGCAAAGCATGGATTATACACTTCCGTGATAGTTAAAAAAAAGCACAACAAAAACACAAGTAGCCAACCAAAAAAAACCACCAAAAAACCAACAGAGGAAAGAAGAAGAAATATGGAAGCTGTTTCCATTTCTGTTAATTTGCATCTCTTTTAGAGCAACACTTTTAGTGAGGTTGCTTCCCCCTGCCCCAAATAATGAGAAAACTAGAAATGCGAAGGTCTGGCCTTTTTTTTTTTTTGTATGAGCAGAATAATTCTGTATTAAACAGGAGAGGTAAATGTCAGCTAGGCTTCTATTCAGAAGTCAGTTGTTGCTCTGAAGCTAGATAATTTGGGCACTATCTGAAACAAAGTTTTTATTTAAGTCTTAGTTGATACATATGAGACTGAAACAGTAAATCATTCAGCAAAAGCAAGCTTCAGCCACATACATGCTGCTTAACAATTAAGAATGTAAAACAAGGTTTCATGAAATAGTAGTGATACTACTTTCAGCATGTTTAAACTTAAATATTAGGTAAATGATCTGGCTGCTAGGTTGTTCACTTTCTTCAGTTGTGAGTGACATGAAGTGGAAGAGTTGAATTGAACGTTAAGAGGGACAGTACCATCTAAGACCTTCATCCTGATGCAGACTGTCACCAAGATGCTGGCTCGTCATTTTTGCTTGTGGACTGAATAGCAGCTAATGAGGGTTCTGTGTGGAAGCTGAATTATGATGTAGGAATTTCTAGCTTGCTTGTGTTTTAGTTCATCCCTGAACTGAAAAAATGCCCCAAAATGCAAGGTGGTCTGAAGTCAGATTCTTACGAAGAAGAAAGGTGACTTAGGATAGTTGAAATAAGTTAGTATCCCAAAATATTTACCTGATCAGCAGTTAAAATGTGCAATTAACTTAGTGTAAGAAACAAAAATATTATATTAAGAACGTCTGTCTCCAGGAAAGCTACAGGCCTTTCTGATCTGCTTGTTCCTTAATAGCTGTTGTCTCCTTGAAAAATCCTGATAGAACTGGAACATTTTGCATCTTTTCATGAAGGTCAGTGTTGTGTAGTTTTGCAGAATCAACCAATTTCAGAGTTAGGCATCCCCTGCTGAAAAGCTCTGCCAGAGTATAATACAAAAAGAAATGTGTTTTCCTAAGTAGCTGACTCAAAATTAATTTCGGTGCTACCAATCCCCACGCCTCCACCTCTCTCCCGCTAACAAATAACTCACTGAACCCTTGGAAATCAGCTGCTGTATAGCAAAAAATCAGAGACGATACAAGTAAACAGATGTGTCACTTTGTGGCCAGTATAACATAATGACTTTTACAAGAGCTGCATTATAACATGGAGAGAAGGCAGGTGAAAGTGAAACATGTGAATGATGTTCTGGCCAGGACAGCATCAGCCACAAAGGTGACAAAGATCAAAGGAACAAAGAGTAATGTTAAATGTAATGATCTTGGTAAAAGCACAGTCATGAAAGTGTCGTTTAACGCTTACTGCTGTTATGAATATACTTTTATACTTGCTACGGAAGCAAATGCTCTATCTTTAAGTAAAACAGAAAAAGCAAGTGAAAAACTAAAACCAGTTGAAGGCTGACTACCAAGTACAAAAGGAAGGAAAAGTCCAACGAGGAACCAATAATTAAAGGCACTAGTTGGGGGCACTAAGCCCATCCATTAATAAACCTACATACATAACATAATCAGAAGATTAAAGAAGAAATAATGAAAATATTAGGACGGCAATACTAATTTAAAGAAGTAAATTAAGCAGAGGAGACATTGCTGTTGTCTCTGAAGATTCACTCTGTGCATATGTCCTCAAAAATTAAATTGAATTTTTAAATAATTAAATATCTTTTAGTGGCTGGAGGGTGGGGGTAGGAGGGAGTGGGGGTATATTTCAGTTTTGCTGAATAATACTGGATCTCTTGTATTCTACCCACAAACTTTTAAAATCCAAATGTAGTCATTCTAGTCAGGAGCAGATGTCATACCACAAGTAATTACTCTAAATACTAGATTTGCTCTGTCAGAACAGTAGTAAAATAAGAAGGAATAATATCCTTTTGGCAGTTAACAGTTGGATTTTGACTAATAGATGTTTCCCAGTAGAAAAGGTATTTCCATCATGAGTAATCTGAAAAAGCCTTAAAGAGAGTTATAGCAAATAGTGCATATTATTAGTCTTGAAAAAAACCCTTGGAAACCTGATCTTTGCAGAATGACAAATTTGCCATTTTTGGATGATAATTTCAGTTAAAATTACTGTTACTGCTTTATTAGATGGAAAGATTAGCTGAAATGCAATGACACATTATGAGTGTTCTACTAATTTATCTGTTGAATAATAATAAAAAAGAGACTGGATGAGTTTTTGAAGCAGTAAAATACATTGCCTTATTTAAGTATTGTAAATTACAAGATTTCTGATTTAAAGCCTTTTCTTACAGTTTAAATGACATTGTACAGTGTCACTTTTCTAGGGTTTTCCTCCTCCCCTTTTTTTTTTTTTTGTCCTGAAGGTTTTTATATGACCATAAGTTTTTCTCCCACCTATCAACAATAAAGCAAGACAATATATATAATAAAATAAAATAATAAAAAAAATTAAATAAAACATTAGAAGCATACTAGTATAACTTCAGGCTTTCATAAATCTTTTTTCAGCCTATTATAGTACATATTCAAAAATGTTGCAGTACAGCAAGTCTTTGGCTTTTTCTTTTCTTAGGGCAAAGCATCTTAATCCTTTTTAAAATCTTCAGATAACATCTGATCTTGCAATAGATAATTTTAATCATACTTCATATTGATTTCTAGAATGGATGGAGTTTCATCTTTGAACAACAAAAAACAGGGGAAAATAATGTGTAAAAGCATGTGAATGATATTTTAGTAGAGATGTGTATGGTAAGAGAAATCAGAATTTCAACATACTTCTGGTTTTGCATTATTCACTTTCTTGTTTTAAATCTGTGGACCAGTTAGCTTAGCAAATACTTTTCCCACCTGTTCCACTTAAAAAGTTCTTTAAAACACTGACAAGAAGCAGCAACATCTACCATTTACTGTGTAGTATCTGTAAGAGGTGGCAGACCTCTTTAAATATTACTTTTCCTAGAGCTTTAACACTCAGATTTTTGTTTAATACCATTAGACATTCTTTGAGATAAAATAGAAATGCTCTCTCAGGATGTCTATTGCTAAATTCAAGCTCTTGCATTCAGGGAATGAGTTTTATGGACAGTAATCTACTGGTGATGGGGACTAATTTAAATCAGTTTTTGTCATGAAAAGCTACTCAGTTTTCTACAGCAAACCACAGTAACTGCACTGATAACAGTTGTGGGATACCCAAGTATTAGATGGTGTGGTATCTGTGGTTACTTCTCTTTGACTATGTGGAACAAGTTTTGCAGTGAAGTTACAAATCAAGGTCAGTTCTGTGGCACAGCCTGCAGTAACAGCCTCTCCACGTGCTCTGGCTTGCTTTGGAAACACGGCCTCTCGCTGCTGCTTCATTGTTTAACTTGCAGGTTTTGGCGGTTTGAGAGCTTTCTGAATTTTGGAAATCCTAACCAGTGTATGGTGCTGGAAAACCACTGTTACCTTAGCTTTTCATTAACCCACATTTAGGAGTGGATGTTTGTATATTCAAGTCATTGTACAAAATCATGAGCAATTAGTCGATATGTGTATTTCATTAATTGGTGACTATTGGTCTTTAACTTTGAAGCAAGACAGATAAATGTTAAAATTTGTTTCTGGTCAAAATAAATGTTGTCAGCTCTCTAAATTTCATCTGTATGTTGCCTTGTCCTCTCATGACAAAGTCCTGTCTTCTCATTGTGCGAGCAAAGGAAGGGAAGTTTTTTAAGCATATTTCCTTGTAATTGAATAGCCATTTAATTTAGTGCTTCACCTTTGTCAAAGAGTGGCAGGCCATCTTTTCTGTTCACCTGTGTGAGGGTTTTTATTTATTTATTTGGTTTTGGTGTGTGTTAATTGCTATCAGTTGTGATATTGCAAGTGAATGTGCATATTGGTGTTTGGTGCATCACAGAAAATGACTGTTATTTTTAAATTAAATATAAACAGAATCTATTATATACCTCTCTGTAATCTGTGTATTCCCATCACATGTTTTGTTTCTTTTTCTTTTTGGGTGGGGGATCTTTTTAAAGGGACTTTAGAGCAAACGATTGAATTTTACAGAACTTACTAAACTTTCATATTGTTACTGGATAAATTGGTGAGAATGTGGAAGAGCTCAGTAGGTTGGTCATCAACAGTTGAGGTGTTTGTGTATTTAGGGGCTTTTTCTGGTCATTCACCTAAAACAAAACACCTCCACCTCCTTTACAGGTCTTGACAATGAACAAACACTGTTTGGCAAAAGAAGCTATGGTTTCTGCTGATATGTTTAATACCAAACAGTTTTTGATGCCAGTAAAAGTAAGGATGATCAGTACACTCTTGCAGATTCTCCAGAACTTCTTCCTAGTGAACAGGCCCCAAGTTTGTACGAGTTTTCTCATTTTCATTAACACCTTCCTGCATTATGCACAGTTGTACAGGAAATCAATGTAAAAGCATTTATTTACTCATCTTTTGCTTTGTGTCAGTGTTTAGTGTCTTTGGTTTTAGCTGTACAGCTGCTGAATCAAGGAATGCTTAATATGGAAAAGACTTGTTTTGTTTAGTGATCTTTCACAACAGGACATTGTATAACTGATTAATGTACTGCAGAGGAAGGCTGGGAACCCCTCTCTTTTTCTTTCTTTCTTTTTTTTTTTTAATTATTATTTTTATTCCTGTGATTGCCTCAGTGCCCTAAATACTCCTGTGTCAGCAATTAGCGGTAGCAGTGTTTCATTAATCCATCAGATTTCTGATGTGGCACATTCTAAGGCCAAGAGATAATAGGGAATCATTTGTTTAAACCTCAGGATTAGCTTCTGATGCATCAGGTTGCAGTTTGTCATTAACAGCAATGGTGGTAGAACTGTAAACTAAAACAGATACACGGTGTGTGGTTGATCCTTTAAAATTAAATGACACCTTTGCTGTCTTGTACCTTTAAGCTGGTAAACAGGTATTGCAGTTTACATAAACTTGAGTAATAGCTGCATGTTTTTGATAGTGTTTATATTTCCCTCTTGTATGCATCACTTAATACACTGTATTCCCTAAATATTTGTTTTTCCACCTTAAAATAAACACAAATCTACAAAGTAACTTTATAAGATATCTGTATAGATGAACAGACTCTAAATTTTCAGAATACTTGCTAGCATTCATGTGAAAAATCCCTATAGGACTTAATTCTGAACAGCTTTATATGCATACATAAGCAAGAAACATAATGGGCAGCTATTTTAAATGTAGCCATAACATATCTGATATCAAATTCATACTGAAAGCAGCTCAGTTTTGTTTTTCAGTTAAATGCATCTAGAGTGTTAGTATTATTAATGCAAAATGCATTTGAAATGTCTGATCCCTATAAAACACAGCAATTGTACTAAACCAGAGGAGTTTTTATATTCCTTGTGAGCTTTTAGAAGGAGCCGTTTCATTTCTGTGCTGAAGCACTAGCTTTTAAAAATGAGAACTCTTCAAAATGCTAGCAGTTGATTTAATTTGTAACTTACACAGTATATTGAACTTGCAAATTATTGTGCACTTGCAGAGATAAAAGAGGATTTATAGGTGCTTTCTCCTTTTGATTAAATAGTACTTTAAGAAGAACACTGTAAGTGCAGTAATGGCTGAAGTGATCAACTTTGTAATCCTGTTTGGCTCGTATGCGGAGATGGGAAAGATGGAGAGAATGGCAGCTAGCACCTTGTCTACAATATAACCACAGCCAGGCATAAATGAGCTCTAGTTCATCTGCACTGACAGTATTAGGTCCCTTATCAAGAAATATCAAACCTCCATGTAAGGGTTGTGCCGAACAGAGTTCGGAAAGGTTGTCCACGGTGGCCAGGTAGTTTCTGCCCACTTTTCCTAAAGCTCAAAAGTTTATCAGGCTACTTCTTATTGCAGATCAGCCGCTGGCCTTGCCTCCAGGTCCACTAGCCTCTTTTGTATTTTTTGATTTTTATGTCAGTTGATTGCCTTTCAAACTCCCTCTGACCTTACCTTTAAGATATTTGATAGATCTGTGTAAGTTGCATCAAAGGAAAATTGCCACTTGCAGGCCCATCTTCCTTTGCCTTCTGTGTCAGGAAGAGGACTCAGAGGGAGCCACAGCCAGCACGGGGTGTGGCCCAGCATGGAAAACGTCCTGAAATGTCCTGCTGCAGGGCTTACAGCATGGATCATACTGTGATCCACAGAAAGTGAGGAACTGAGGACGTCCTCCTGATTCTGCTGCCAAAATAACACAGCCTCCAGGTCAGCCGTGAAGCTGTGACCTATCTATAAATCCACTTGCCAAAATGTACACCTGCCTGATCTCCCATCACTGGAAGGATTGTGGGGACTTAGGACAGTCCTATCCTGGTCCTTGCTAGGGCCAAACAGATCCCTGCTTGGATGCAGTATGGAGGTGGGTGGGAGAGAAGCAAAGCTCTTCACTATTCTTTCTTACTTGGAAATTTATCAGCTTCAGCTGATGTGAAGGCATAACTACCTTGCAAAGCCAGTAAATTTTGTTACTGTTTATTTCAGTGCATTGCTTCTTATGTACCCTGTGCTCTTAACTGGCAGTTAGCAACAACTGTTGGAACAAACCTTTTGCTTTTAGATTCCGTTATCTGTTGAGTTCATTGGCATTGATGTGGTGGTTGTTACTAAAAACTTAAAAAACCCTAAAACACCTTAAGGTAAATGAATGAAGGCATTTGGCTGTCTAAGATGAGAGCTCTGCATGCTGTTCAGCAAACACATGTATTTATTTTTAGTTATGTGTTTATCGTGTAAAAATTGACCCCTTATGTGAACTTTTTAGCAGTGATAACAAATGCCCAAATGTAATTTTATCATGAAAATGTTTTAGGTCTTCTGTGCTGCTGGCTATATAGTGACCTTGCAGTATGCGTAGAAAATCAGAAAATACCATGTTAATTGTTCATCCACTATGTACCTGGAGCTGTAGCTAGAACATCATATTCCTTGCAGCTGCCGTAGTGTGACTTAAGTCTCCCTCGAAGAAAGGAGAACTTTCAGACAAATAAAGGCCTGTCTACTTTGGGATTATGTTAGTGCCTTGGTAGCCAGTAGAGCTACATTTTCTGGTGTAAGGGCAGCAGAATTCTGCACAGTTTAAAGTAATTTCTTATCGTGAGCTATGTTTCAGCATCAGCTGTCTAATATGGAGGAGCAGCAGGCACGGATGGTTAAGTGTTTACATTTTAAGGAAAAATTAGTACTGTATTTCAGCTGTGACTATGTGAAGCAGAAAGCTGACTTGGATGTAGTTTGAGCTTGCTTTCCTAACTTTGGTCTGAAACGTTCTGTGTCTTCACAGTTCTTTATGTTGTATGTGGATTTTTTTTCTTCCCCTCAGTGCAAGGACATAGGAAGAAATACAGTTATTGCAAGCTGAACTGGGTTAGAAATGTGCTAGCTATCATGCCCAGTTTCATGGGCTCCATATTTTTGAGTGACCATCTCCTGTTACCAATATTATGTATAAATATGAAAGCATAGTAGTTTATTTTTCTTCATTCTGCAAAAAATACCAATTTCAATCTTTAAATTTGCTGGTTTTACCTTCTGATTATTTTTTACTTGTTGCAATTTCTAGAGGGGGTAACTATAGTGTTTAGCAGCATTCTTCTGTCCACAGGTAGATGAGAGAAGAATCAGATTAAGAAAAAGTAAGAAAGTCAGACTTTCTGGGCAGGGAAGGCTAATTTACTGTTCTGTATACTTAGGCAGCTTGGAGGAGTAAAAATAGCATGAAAAATGGATGGAAACTCTTCAAAACTTCTTCCAAATTTCTTATTTTGCCACTTATCTACTCACATCTAATTACTACCTTTCTTTCAAGAGAATTGATTTAAAAATAGAATAAATTATAATGAAAATCCTTATTATAGCTGAAGTTGATAGCGATGGCACCCTTAATTTGAGTTGCTACAATCTCATTCTAACCCTGGTGCTTTGACTGTTTTTGTTGGCTGATGGAGAATATCCTCTGCATTTCTTAAATAGCCAATTGGCATCCTGATATTGAGGTCCTGCATGAGCTAGTTAAGTCTGAGTTTATAGATGTGCCCTATAATATAAGGAAATTAGTGAATAATGAAAAAATACTTGCTGAAATGTAAAATATCAAATGAGCAAAACTTCAGAGCTCAGGATTTTATAACTCATTTCTTCTGCCATCTCAAAGAAGATTCTCCAAAGGAACTGGGTAAGATGTTTAAGTAAAACTCTTGTTCTGCTTTTTTGCCTTCAGAAATTGTTCTTTGCCTAAATTACATGCAATTTTCTTCTGGTTCATATTTATTCCATTTTTTAAATACTAGAATTTGGAACTCTCTTTTCTGTTGCCAGCTTTCCTCACCTTCTGACTTGCATAGCCATAAACTAGGAAATAAGTAAAGAAAATCAAAGCCAAACTATCTTTTTGTTTAAAGATAATTATTTCTCTGGCTCATTCATTGTTAAAGAAGAAAAAGAGAAGTGAACTTGTCTAAGCAAACACTGTGCTTAAGTATTTTATACCTAGGTTATATTGTAAATAGGAGTTGTACTTTCAGGAAATAAAAACCATCCCTAAGGTTATGTCGAGTCAGCAGGATCTAGGTATGCTAAGAAGTCTTGCTGGCTTGCATTGTTTTCATATAGCACTCTAGTTGCTTTATTCAGTGAGACTTTTCTGTCTGGAAATTATTAGTTTATTGTGCTGAACCACTTGTCTCTCAAGTGACTCTTTTTGAGTTATTCTGCTTAAATCATGTGCTTTCAGTCCTTGTCCTCTCCAAGTCTCTCATCTTCTGACTTGGTGAAATACTAGATGATTAGTATATGCTACAAGCAGATAGAAGTTTCTGGAAAGGTGGTGTTCATTCTGCAGATTTTCGATGAGGGCACAGAGAGCAGACCATTGTAGCCCTCAGTAGCTCTGTATGAGTCTGTACAGTGGACTTATCTTCACTGTCACCTTGGGGACCAAAAAGGTTTGGATTCTTGCAGATGCCTACCCTAAGCCCCAAAACTTATCTTCCATTCTGTGTTATGGCATTTGCAGAACTCTTTGCAACAACCCTGGGGATTTCTCTGACATTAAAAAATAAAGGAAAAAACAGCAACAGTGACCTTTTATTAACTAGAACCTTAAGCAACATATCAGAGCTGCCGGGGTAAAGGCAACACCATAGTGTATTCAAATTTAAAATTGGTACAGTTGCATTTTCATTTTTGTAACTGTTAATGCATACCCTTACGCACTGGCTGGCTATAATTTTCCTAATAGGAGCCCTTAGTTAAGGCTTTGGAGAGACTATCCAGTCCTGGAGGATAGTTGACTAATAATAATTTATTGGGGGGAAAAAAAATTATCAGTAAAACCCCCAGAATGTTTTTATGATCAGAATCTGCATATACTGGAAAAGGTATCAGAATTGTTTTCCACTGGGCTGAATAAAAAAGCTGCATTTCCTCTTTCAGCTTTTTGAAGGCCTTTTTTGGCCTCACTGATTGGCATGTGAAGGGCAGGGATGAGAACCCATTTTCATTTAGAAAACTCTGGCTGACTTGAAAGCGAGCTGCTCTTTCCATGATTGTTGCAGTTAGAAGGAACAAATAAGCAATTTGCCATTTACTTGTATCTTCTGGGGCTTTCTTTTCCCTTCAAATTAAATTATTTTAGTATCATAAGATCATTGCAAATTCATCTGACCTGAGGCAATCTGACCTGTGGTCAATGATGATCATACTGTTAAGGCAGATATATAGTTATGGTGGGATGAGGGTGAAGCTGAATTACTTTTAAATTTGGGATGCTGTTTCTGCACCTGGGAATAATCCATTAAATAAGAAACAATCTTATTACACATATCCAGTAGAACTCCATAAAGCAGTCAGGTTTAAAAAAAAAAATTAAAATAAAATTTGTCTGTGATGGATGGCGAATCAATAATCTCCTGCTGTATATGAAATGTTCCATAAAGAAACTCCATCTTAGTAGAGTAAATGGAGATTAGTCCTGCTAGGAGAGAAATTTTGTGTCGTATATCATCGAGGCTGCTTATTTCTTTTTCTCCTTCCATGCCCCCCTGCCCTGTTTCTCTCCTTCCCCACAGAGAATATTGTGCTGGTGGAGGCACAATGGCAGTCCTACCCGTGTTACTACATTTACTCTTGTTTTGTGAAAGTGAATGTTGAAACACTGTTGGGGAATTCCTTAAAAATAATTTTGTCTTCGGAAGACTCTTCCCCTGCCCTCCCTTACCCCAAATGTTATCAGTGGGCCTTATGGAGCATATTTTGCCCTATGTGCTTGTGCAAAAGCAGAGTCCTGGAGGGAGCTAGAAAGAGGCAGTGAGAGGCAGAGGGACTGCTGAGAGGCAAAAAGCCTCAGCTGGTGAAAGGTCAGAGCCTGGGAAGCTTGGAAGGGAAAGGAGAGCAAGCTGGGAGTCATTGGAGAGAGAAGGGGTGTGGAAGGTCTTCAGAAAACTGGCTGGTCTTCAGCTAGGGCTTGTTTTCCAGAGAGTGGGGGTGTAAGTTGATTTTGAACTTTTTTTTTTTTTTTGGGGGGGGGGGGGGTTTACTTGTTTATCACACCAAATAATTGATTGGTGAGCATGGAGATAGAGCCACGTACAGTCACACAAATATACATATATATATATATAGTGTATGTATGTGGCTCTAAGTGGAAAAGGCTGCAATCTGAGATATTCAGACAATTCTGCATTTAAAAATGAAAACAACAAAAATTGATAGAATTTGCTGAGTCTGCATCTTTAGCTGCTTTCTCCTGATGGGATCAAATAATAGGAGTGACACTGCAAAATCAAAACCAGTGTGTAAATATCCCTTTCTTTGAATTACTCTCAATTTAAGCAGTTTTTACAGCTTTTCAACTATTTTTATTTGCCCTTTATATATGGATGTTAGGTTGGAAGCAGTGCTCTCCATGTAGGGGAGAAGGTGAAAACATGGTCTGGCTTGGCACAGAACCTCATCAGAAATATACAGTCAGCTTCTGAGGACTGTATCAAATTTAAAGCCAAGGTGTGATCTGTGCCAGCAACCACGGAAGATTCTGGAGGTGGTTCAGAAGAATCTTCCTGATTCTGATGCAGATGTCCCTAAAGACAGTAACTGCACTGAGTGCAGTTTGTCTGGATTCCTGCTTAAAGTATCTGGCATATTGGGTATGAATAGCCAGAGCTAGTGTGCTCATGCCTGTGTTTTCAGCAACCTTCTCACCTCTTCTGTCTGTTCTTAAATTACCAGCATATGTTTGCCTGGGCTTTGATTTGTTAAGGGACACCTAGTATTGCTTGAAAGTAGAAATAGACTCTGTTGTAGTACAATCTCCAGTCCTAAATATATTGCGTGTAAAATTCAAAAGATTCTGACATTCATCCTTGTCACATGGATGTAGAGTTCAGGTTTCAGATGCTTTAAATTGTGATGTAACTGTGCTGCCATTCAACTCGATGGCTGTGGAGTTCAGTTAAAATCCAAAGTAGGTCTAGGATGCTTCTGAATATAAAAGTTAATGAAATTTTGTGTTGTTGATTTTAATGACTATAGAGATTATATAAAATGATTTTTTTTTAAAGTTTGTAATCTGATTGTAAGTGAAAGACTCTATTGGAGATCTTACAAACAATGCAGTTGGTTTAGTTGGCTATACAGTAAATTAATGAAAACTTTCTGTAATGAAAACATTCAGTGCAAGGCCCCAGTGTGGTCTAGACTTCATTAAAGGGACGTGAATTTTAGAGTCTGCTAGTAAAATACTGTCAGATCCTTCGTGAACCTCATGAAGTTCAACAAGGCCAAGGGCAAGGTCCTGCACCTGGGTTGGGACAATCCCAAGCACAAATACAAGCTGGGAAAAGAATGGATTGAGAGCAGCCCTGAGAAAAAAGTCTTGAGGGTGTTGCTGGATGAGAAGCTCAACATGACCTGGCAATGCATACTTGCAGCCCAGAAAGCCAACCAAATCCTGAGCTGTATCAAAAGAAGGGTGACCAGCAGGTTGAGGGAGGTGATTCTCCCCCTCTACTCCACTCTCTGGGTCCCCCAGCACAAGACAGACATGGCCCTGTTGGAGCAAGCCCAGAGGAGGCCACGAAGATGACCAGAGGGCTGGGCCGGAGCACCTCTTCTCCGAGGACAGGCTGAGAGAGTTGGGGTTGTTCAGCCTGCAGAAAAGAAGGCCTCCAGGGAGACCTTATAACAGCCTTTCAGTACCTAAAGGGGCCTACAAGAAAGCTGGAGAGGGACTTTTTACAAGAGCCTGTAGTGACAGGAGAATGGTTAATAGTTACAAACTAAAAAGGGGGTAGACTTATGTTAGCTATTAGGAAAACATTCTTTACTGTGAGGGTGGTGAGGCACTGGACCAGGTTGCCCAGAGAAGCAGGGGATACCCCATCCCTGGAAGTGTTCAAGGCCAGGCTGGATTTTGAGCAACCTGGTCTAGTGGAAGGTGTCCCTGCCCATGGCAGGGGGTTGGAACCAGATGATCTTTAAGGTCCCTTCCAACCCAAACCATTCTATGATTCTATGATCCCTGCTTTGACTTTGTGTCTGTGGGTGGCTGAGGTATGATGTCCATGGTTTGTGGTACTATTGGAAGCATTCCAGAATATTTAATACTAGTAATGTTCCTCCGTTCATAAAATTTTGTTATCAAATGTAATAATAACTCTTTAAAATCCCTAGGTATAAGGAATATTTAACAAAATAAAATTTAAATCACTCTTTTGTGATGAAATAGGGTATAATCCTTTCGGTGAGCTTTCATCCTCTAAAAGGGAAATGGCTGCTCTGAATTGAATGTGCATATAGACCTCTTCTGTTTGCCATGTATGCAAACACCCAGCATCACATGTAAAAATAAAATTACTCTAAAAAGAAAAAGACAAAGCAGAACTAGGGTAAACTGGGATGTACCTAACATTTTCATGATGTTTTGTAGAAGTAGGTGGCCTGTGGTCTTTCAATCAGAATTGTTGTGTTGCTCATCTCTTGAGAGCAATAGTGAGTATACAACCTGTTAGCTTGCCTCTTGTTTATCATCTCTTTGCTTATTATGAAACAGGGGACATGAACTGACATGTAGAAACTTAAGCATGTTTCTGTGTCTCTCCTCATTTTTAACTACTCTGATTGACTTTCTTCTGTTATTCCAGTCCTTTCTTACTGACAGTAATGGCAGTGCTGCTCCTCTCTTGTTTTACATTTCCATTAGGAGTTCCTTTCAAATTCTAGGCCATATTTCTCTTTCATGGTCAGATGGTCATTTGGGCCAACTGCTTCCAGTCATTCTCTTATCTATCAGCATCAGTCTGAATGAAAACTGGGGCAAGTTGGTATACTGGAATGTGTTTCCCCTCCTATGCTGTGATACCTCCTGAAAATGCTTGTAATTATCGTTCTAACATTTGGGAAAAAAAAATTATATATAGTGTTTATTTCTGAACACTTCAAGTCACATCGGATTTTAATATCTGAATTTTACATTGACAGGAGGCAGATTGCAGTGAAGACCATAAACTGACAGTTTAGGGCAAGCATGCTATTGCCTGAGGCAGCTGAGGATGTAGACCACTCCATCCTTCTGACTCAGGACATTCATCCCTCCTGAGGTTCCTTGTCCTTTCTGATGAGAGATTGAGAAAGACAAGCAACACATGGGTAGACAAACACCTCACCCAGGCACTTGGTGCCATTTAACAGTTTCTTCCTGCATTTGACATTTTCATTTCCCTTCTTCACCTCACTTATCACTAACTGTTTGGGTCTTGTTTTCTGTACACAACACTAATAGAGAATGACAGAATACAAATACAAGCGCCATTACTCATTTTATATGTGGTATATTCTAGCAAATTATATAGGAAGCCTCACCAGCTGAACCATGAAAGGAACACTTAAAATTTAATTGACATTGACCTTATGCAACTATCATTCACGATAAAGTGTTCAGGTTTTTTTTGTTGTTTTTTTGGTTGGGTTATTTGGGTTTTTTTGTTTTTACTGAAGAATTGATACCCAAGAATGTGCAGGTATTCAATTTACTGCTCTGCAATTTTTTTCTGCATTTACTACAATCACAGTACCACTATCAAAATATGCTCTGCATATAAAATAACCTTCCAGACTCATGTTTATTATGTCTTATTACTGTGTTTTGCTCAGATGGGATCTTAATACATAAGTTGGAAGGTGTAGTGTAAAGCAGATTCCTTTACAGACCAAATATGTGAGTGTGCATGTATTTTCCAGATTGGTGTTCTGCATGTTTCCTGAGAGGTCTGAGAAGATAACAAGCCCACATTGCAGAGGAAAGCATATTTCAGGGAGAATGTCTATGTATTTTTTGCATATTCTGTGAGTGAGAGACAAGGAGTTAGGATGTTGGCCAGCTTGGTTAGAAAGTGGAGAAAGAGAAGTTTCTTGGTGATAATCTCAGTTCTGGTCCCTGATAGGGGCCAAAGTGATGCATGACTTGATGTTCTTCATAGCGTTGTGAGGAAACTGGTTTTTTGGGGGCAGTTGTTATGTGACACAGTATGTCGCTCTGGCTAAGTCTTCATTTTCAGGTGCCTGTATATTTTTGCTGTTTAATCCTGTTGTACATTGAGCTGCTATGGGGCAGATCATGAAGACAGAGAAAAGTTTGGGCATTGTATAGATATTGCAGGTGTGTGTATTTTTCATTTATCTCTAATCCACTGTTCTTGAAAATATGAAAATTCTCATAATGTCTATTATATTGGGAAATTCATTACACTGGGTTATGAAGCTCTGCTGACCATTGTGACCGATTTGTTCTCCAACTTTATTTTATGGATAGAAATTGCATGTAAAAGCATATATGTTCCCCAAAGGCTATTGCTATTACATGTTTAGTATTAATGCAGGAAAGCTGTCAGTTGAAAATACAAAAAGAAATATCATGAGTATTTGCAGATGCTTTACTGTGAGTTTAAAAGAATAGTATGCTGGATTCCTTCAAGAAAAAAAAATGGAAAGGTTATTTTTTTATAACCATCTATAATGTTACTCATAATTTTTCCAATTTCTGTGCTGCTTAGCTATAATACATTATTTAGAACATAAAAGAGATTAATTTGAAAGACTGATCTCTAGAGATAAGTCAGCTTTCCTTTTTAATAAACCATTTAAAGTACAGGGTGCCTAGCAAGAGTTTTGCAGATAGTATTTCTGATTGCATTAAAATAATTACTTATTTCAGGTTGTATTATTCCAGATGTTTGTGCTCTGAGAAGTACATGACAGGATTTAGACTTCCTATGTGATGGTATAGCACCAGGTCCCCATAAAGAAAATGGAGATTTCTTCTGGTAAATTGCTTGCATTAGTTCTTAGTATTTATGCAGTAAAATACTGTATGCCATAAATATATCAGGCATTCTTATATCTATCCTTTGGTTTAAAAGAAATCCCCCCTTAAGCATTTCTCTTTACTCCATTAGAAATGTAAATTCAAAGAAAAATGTTTCTACTAGGTGTTTTTCCTCTGCTTTGTAGCAGGTTTATGCTTAAATGTATGTGAAAATGAGGGCAAGGTACTATATTTGCTTAGTCATAGCTGGTCCAATTAGACATGCACACTTCTTTATATATAATACACATATATTTAACTTCCAGAATACAGTGATTTACAAAAATCATTCTCTGTATTAGATGAGTAATATCTGGACAAGAAAGCAAAACCACTCTATGTAAAAAAGATAATTCTGAATTCCCAAGGAGGTAACAAAAAGTTCATGGTAGTTAATACTCCAAGAAAGTTTCAGGTATCATCTTTTTCTGTGGCCAGATGAATCTTAGTACCTCATACAAATAAAAGTTCTAAGTCTTCAGTTATCAAAAGTTTGCTAAATTGATTTACTCTCTAACTGCCTTCATAAATACTTCCCAATTTGGAAGACAGGGGTTGCATGCAATTGTTAAGAAGCTTCCATCTTCTTTTAATTTGGTAAGATGTGCTTAGACCATTTCAGATCCAAAAACATGTTGGACTTTGCTTGTCCCTTTATGTTCCATTTCAGGAACTGACTATTCTCTTTCCTAAGTATGCTCTGCTGATGACTGGCACTTAACTGGATTGTCAGTATTTTGTGACCTTGTGTGCTTTCTGAAATCTGTCTGCTCCCATATGATTTCTTGCATAGGTAGTTGAAGACTGGCCAATACCTTTCTCAGGGAACAAGATAATATTAAATGAAGATCCAGTTTGGTGGAGTCGTTCATGTGGCATAGCCAAATGAATGAAATACAGACTCCACTCCTAGTTAAAGTAGTTTCTTTGGTTGCTACACTTAAACATTGGTGAGGTGTCAGACGTGTTTTCCATTGGATGGGTGAAATCCAGTGTCTCAGTTTCCTCTTTCAAAAGTAACTCATTAACTTGGTTTCTGTCTTTCGCTAGTGTCTCCTTGCAGCTATGAGTGGGGAAGTGTGGGTTGGCTTAACAATAGAGACCAGTCTTGCCTAAGTACGGGATGAAAACTACCTGTTTGCTTGTTGGGAAAGAGCTCAGCTGGTTCTGGGACAGTCCAGAATGCTGTGATGCTTTGTTTTTATAGAAATTATGTAGAAATGATGGATGGTCAGCATCTGGCACGTGATATCCAGGCCATCTCCGAGGTCTGCTGCTCTTCTGCTGAGATGTTTTCAGTTTCCCAACCTGTGTCAAGTGTAAAGGCTGCTCTATTATATATGCTTGCTAACTGATTTTCAAGCAACAAGTAAGTTCTTTTGAGATTAACTAATTTATGGAATGGCCACTAATTCAGCAAAGATGAAAAATTAGTATTTCTGTAGGAAATTACACGCTGTTTGATGCCATCTATGTATTTTATAAACCAGAAAATGTTTGGCATCATATGTTATAGTTCCCATTTCAATGATAATTGCAAGGTGATATCAGAGGAAGAGTGCATTGTGGTTTTTGGTTTTTTTACTATGTAACAGAACTGGCATTCATGTAAGGTTAAGCCATATTCCTCTGAATCATCTTTGCATTTAATGTTCTTTTTATACTGGCATTTGCTAGGATATGCCACAACATGGTCTTTTTTGGTCTTGTCATCTCTCCTCTTGACATGCCCTTTCCGCAAGAAGGGTAGGAAACTGGCTAAGGTATACTGTCAAGGGAATCATTACATGCAACAGCATCTCTTTCTCTCTCTTTCTCATGCATTAAAAGTAGTATGCAGGGATATTGTGCCCATAGAAATTTGTTCTAGTTATTATATGTGTGTTACTAACCTTGATGAAGTTTTCTTGTGGTGCCATTGTAATAGATACCAGGGAAGGGTGGGTTAATGCAAAATGTGGATGCTTGCATTGCTGTTTCAGAGTTAAAGTAGAATGTTTGGTTTTGCTGCTTTTCCCCCTATTCAAAATTAACTTGTTTTTCCTCATTTATATCACACGTAAGTGCTGTGTAGCTGTGTTGTTTCTCCTCTTCCCTTCCCTGAATAGGTCTCAATTAAATTAAGAACCTTAATGTTTGTTTCATTTATAATGAAGGGGATACTAAAACTTTGATTATCAAACCGGCTAGTGTACTTTAATGTTATAAGCAACTTACATCATATCCAAGCATATGCTTAACATGTTTATGGAAGGGGAATTTTATACGAGTAATCACTCTTGCAGCAAAATGGGGAACAGTAAAGTCAAGAAAGGACACCGGGAATTGTGTTCTCTGGCCAGTGACCTTTACTTTTCCATAATGGAAGTTGATGTACTTTTCAAATACATCAACAGCTTCCCAGTAGGGTAGGTGTTGCTTACCACCTCTTCCTGGCAGGTGTAACAGTTAGTAAGTTTTGTCATTGGTCCAGTACCAACTTTGTTTACAAAAATGGGTATTTTTAGTATGTGTTCAGTGACTTAAACCACTAGTAGGATGAGGGTGGCTCTGGATGAAGGTAGGCAAGATGCTTACTGTTACTTACTTTCTGCCTTTCAAGATCTTTATCAGAGATACAGTAGTCCAGCCTCAAAAGGCTGTGTTTTTGTTGGGAGAGAAGTAAAAGTATACGGTAGCAGAAGACGGAGGATGTTAGGACAAGGGAAGTTATTTTAAAGGAAGAACTTTAAGTCATTATTTGTTATTTTGACCAGGCAATTTTCTTACATCTTTGACATCAAATTTTGTGTCCAAACCACCCTTTTTCTGCACAGAAGGAATACACATGGTACTTCTTGGCATACAGTGGCTTCACTGCAGGTTTGAAGCACATCTAATCTTTACATACAATTGAGCTGGGTGTCAGTAGTTGCTACAAA
Organism: Falco naumanni; assembly: GCF_017639655.2. NCBI lineage: Eukaryota > Metazoa > Chordata > Aves > Falconiformes > Falconidae > Falco > Falco naumanni. The sequence goes on along the minus strand of NC_054056.1, from coordinate 61,640,850 downwards.
ATTCAGTAACTTTTGATTCCCCTCCCTCCTGGGGTTCCCTTGCTTGCTTACCTTACTCTTTCCACTGGCATTCTGACAGTGTCATCTGCTTCCTTCTCTGTCTTAAAGAGAGCTGAGTTGTTGAGATATAATTAGCAAAAGGTAGTGGGTGGAAGACGGTGCTATGTCAGTGCTTTGGATGGTTGTCAGAAACATGTTTCTTGCTTCTTTTCTCTTTTTTAATTTCTAAGGAACATTGTCGTGCACTGTGAAGGTAGGTTCAGATGTACAGGTGAAATATGGATGAAAAGACAAACTCGAGTCTGTGAACTTAAAAGTGCACAAGAACACAATAGATGTAGTTTTGAAATACACAGTTTAAGCAGAAAAGAATTCATGAGAAAACTTACAGGCTTTGAAAATACAATTTCTGTTGGTGGTTATTATTTCTGTTCCATCTTGAAAAGGAAAGAACAAAATGTACTATAAAGACAGTAAATGTGTTGGAAAGAAACAAAGCTAAAAAAAAATTACTTTAAAGGCCAACATTTATTAAAAGGCGCCAGTATTGTGAATGGATAATTTATACATAAAGATTGAATTGTATTTTGCAGAACGTCTTTTGTTATAGTTTATCTTTTTATACCGTACTCCTCTAGTCATTAAGTATAGTTTACTTATGCTGGAAGACAAAGAGTTGCATGTTTACAAATCTGCATGATGATCTTCAGGGAAAAGAATGTGTAGTCCTATTGTACTCTTCCAGATGGCTTTTTCATCTTTGGTCAAGACCAAAAAAGAAGAAAAAAGAAAGGGCTTTTGCATATTCTTGGGGTTTTTTTTAGTATGTCTACAGTAAACTCTTTCTTGGCAAACAGGACTTACAATAGATAAATGTTATGTAATTGTTTTAAATGGTCCCCATGTATTCTACTTGGTCAGAAAATAGAACATTAGAATTATGCACCAGGTTTTTGTTTCTGAAACAGTGTTGTGCTTTTAAAACCAGTGCAGGGTAATCAGAGTGGTTTGGGTTTGGGCTACACAACATAATTTGTATGCTGCTGGGAAAAAGAGAATATTGCTTTTACCAGAATTTCATCTCAAGTGCCTTAAAAATTTAATCACTGTAAAGATCAATATATAAAGTAGTTAGTCAATATTTTGCGAAGCTTAAAGGAAGTTTGGTGTTACAAGATTTTAATGAACTATTGAATGCTACTTGTGGGCAAGAGATTTAAATAAACTAAAAATACTTTTTGTTTTATTTATTTTTTTTTTTTTTAATGAAGTGCCTTGCTCTGTTAACAGAAGCTTAAAGTATCCTAAGGCTGAAAGATTGTTTGTGTAGAAGTCACTTACCAGGCATGGTTTGCCCCAGAATTGTATTATAAATGCATAGCCTTTCAGGGCTACATGTAAACTGCATGCCATGTCATAAATTATTCATAATAGCCCACAGGTATAATTATTCAGAGACGTGAAAATGAAGAAAATTATTTCCTATTAATGTTTGCTTATTCAGATAATTGTTTTACTTATTTTTATTCAGGTTTTAATCCTAAATTATCCAAATCCAGCTCACATAACCTGTGTATACTTCATATGCATTTTCTCTGTGACCTAAAAACCATGAAAGATGCATGCATCATATGAGTTAATATTTCTTCACCAAATTATATGTCTTATTTCACTGTTCTATGTTGTCTTTTCAAACAACTTCCTCCTTTAGCTCAAGTGCAGAATACAGAATTACCATATTCTGGCATGACTTGTAATACATCAGAGGATTTCAAAAAGGTACTGAGGTTGATGAAAGTGGGGCTCTCCAAGCTGCCATGTATAAAATATGAGTGTTGTATATGGAAAATAAAAGGCCTCTGCATGAAATAGAATGTCAAGGAGAACAAAATTGCTTGAGGTCTCATCCTGCAAATAGCTATATATACAAATGTTTTTGCTTATATGAGTAGTCCCATTGAATAAAATTAATCATGTTTGGTGTTTAAGATAAGGACTCAGTCCTCCAACCTTTCCAAAACAAGGGCAAAATTTATTAGAGCTCATTCTGTGCTTTACAATAGCTGGTGTAGGCAATGTCCATGTTGCCTCTCAGTTGTTGTAAAAAGCACTACATAAGCCCAGGAAGATTTTATACATATATATATATATATATATATATATAGTGTGTGTTGTGTATATATATAAATTAAGTTTGGCCCCTGTATTCTATGACTTTTATTGCATTTCTGTGAATGACAAGAGCCTTGAATTGTCATTATATATTTTTCAAGTATGACAAAGAGCTGAAACTAATTTATAAATCAATTCCATTGTCTGCTTTTTGCTTCTTTTAAAGCATTGTCTTCTGTTTGTGCATCAAGCAGATCGCAAAAAGTAAGTTCTTCAGTTAACATCAAACAAAGCCCCTCAACTCGGTCTAGTGAAGAGGGGACTGGTTTATTTCTTCATGTGTTAGTCAGGTGCCTTGTGAACCTAGTTGTTTAGACTTCTCCAGTTAGCGACAAAAGACCTCTTGCAGGGTCTCATATCTCACTTTTCTTGGCTACCTTTCTTAGTACGGGATGAATTACCTTACAGAGCGATTGTCTCCTTTATAATACAGAGAGATGTAAATGACTAACTTCATGACTCTTAGGGAGCTAAAAAACAGTGAGTAGTTACATCGCTATTTTTGCAGCTCAAGCCATTGGGAATCCTCTTCAGATACAGTGCTGCAAGTGCACCGTGTCACCATCAATGCTGCCATCACTGCCACTGTTGGACTCCAGTAAAGCAGAAATATAATGGGTGCTCTTTGCTTCTTCTTGACCTGCCCATGACCCTTCCATAGCCTGAATTAAACTGTGGTTATCATGTAATTCTGTATTAGTAACTTTTGAAGGAAAACCCCACCATTTTTTAGCATGTTAGTATGTATCTACACAAACTAGTAAATAATTCAATAACTCTGAAGAGTCTCAATAACAAAAATACCAAATTAATAATATAATGGTCTTGGGAAAACATGATTTTGTGCTTCATTCTTATCATAAGTAGGTTTTGTTGACCAGCTTGTAGTCTGGTACGTGTCCATAAAAATGCTTATCTTGAATTTCAAACTCTGAAACTGTTCACTTCAGTAATTTTTAAGTTAAATCAAAAGCTTCAAAAGGTAAAAAACCAGATCGTATTTCAAAATGAAACGGGTCACCTTGCTGTAGTCCTCATTTCTTTGTTGATTGAGGCAATCTCAGTTTAGCAGAGGTACAGTTGCATCTCCTTTCATGGGGAGAGGCTGTGCTCAGCTCTCTGTGGTGATTGCAGTAGGACTGCCAGATGTACGTGCATTTCTGCCGTGGCGAGTATTGGGTGCGGTAGCACTGCGTCACTGAAACCAGCACCTCCCACACACTTTGGCAGAAGAGAACATAAATGAGAATCAAAAAAGACTGCATGACAGAAATACATCTGGCTCTTGCATCTTTACCTCATCAATTATAAACTGCTTGTGTTTGCATTCAGGGACCTCAGCAGCCCCTTATGATACATCCCCACCCTGTGCTGTCTTCTCTCATTCATATTGACAAGCTGATGCTAGATTCCATCACTGAATGAGTAAAACTGTGGATGTCAGTTTGTGTGACAGTTTATCCATCTCTGTTCACTCCATAAACCTAATTGTCAGTAGACAGCTGTCATCAAACTTGGATATGGAAATGTGAATGTAAATAAATAGAAGAGTCACAGGATTTCCTGATGGCAGTTAGATTTAGAGACTTTCTGCAGAAGTACCTTTGAACTCCTGGATCCGTAAATCAGTTGACTCAGATCTACTAAATGTGAAGCTCTGGGCAGCAGACAGCCTGTTCCATTCTGGAATAGCCCTGAGGACTTTCTACAGCATCTTTACATTTCACTTGTGTGAAACCAAAGCCAAAAATTACCATTAATGCTGTGAATGGGGGTCATGCTTGCACTGTGTGGTATTACCAGGGATATGCATAGAAGGAGCATGGGTCTAGGGCTCACATCACGGAACGTCTAATACTATGCTCAGCTCCACTATTCCTGAACAGTCTTCGTGAAATGGTGCAGGATTCTGCCACCTTGTCTTACTTCATGACCTTTAGCTGATTTTTTTTCTTCCTCTCCCTATTGCTCCCTGCCCCATCTCTTCTTTTCACTCCCTGCTTTATCATTTCCGTATTTCTAAATTTTGGGGAAGGCTGGATCTTAGAGTTTTGTTAATTGTGTCTGCATTTGAACTGCTTTGAGTTACAGCATTTGAGAGCTGGAAGCAGGATACAGAATCAGCCTGGCATATAGTCAGGTACTCGATATATCTATTTTTGCTGCCAAATGTCGGGGGTTTTTTCTGACATCAGGATTTGTCAAGTTGCCCCTTTTGATAAGTATTTTGAAAGATACCCAATATTGAACAGGCTCCATCTGCTATTGAGGATTACAATACCTGAACAGGGGCTCCATAACTGAAGATGATACTGTGAAGGATATTAGTAAACTGATTTTTCTTGAATGAATGGTGTCTTATTTATCTAGGACTGCTTTCTGAAGTCCATTTTAATCAAAGGTCTTACTTTTGTCAGTTGGTCAGGTTTTCTAGCAGAATTTTACAAACTGCTCTGTAAACTTCAAAAGTTAAAAATCTGCAACTGTGTTAGGACATAAAGGACAATTAAATGTGCATCTTTTAAAAAAATAAATAATTTAAGAATTTTGATTCAAACACATTCCTAAATTTAGGAAAGGAAAGAAAATAGTTTCTCAGTTCTTTTCCTTAAATAAAAACCTTTAGGGGAAAACAAAAGATATTTAAAAAATGCAAGGTATGAGAAGAGCTTTTTAGATTTCTAAACTTTAACAAAATGTGAAGGTTCATCCTTGGGGATTAAAATCTTTCAGTGCCTTGGTCCGGTATATCTCATTTGTCCACTTCTTTTGCTTTCCTCTTCACTTTAACAAGTGATCACATGTGCACCAGCTAAATGTCTGATAAATCTCCAGGCAAAGCTGGGCTGACTTGTGTGGAACTGACTTTAAAAATATTTGATGGAACATTGCTTCAGTCTCTGAATACTTGTCAGCTTAGATTTATTACAGCTGCTCCCATTACAAAGATGTGCACTTTGGTCCTTAGGGATCTTTCTCTTTCTTTTGCTATATAGTCCCAGCTATTGCGGTGTCACAGTCGATCAATTATTCACTTCAACACTTTGAGTCCAGCAGAACATTGGTAAAGTAACTTATCGCCTTAACTTCCTGATTACTTTTCTCTTGTATGTAGGAATATATTTTTTTTTCAATGAAAGCACATGTGTATTATTTTAGTGGCTTTTTTAAAGTGTATGGGTGCACGTTACACTCTAATTCATTTGTGGGGGAAAAAACCTCCAGTGTCTTCTGAAGGATCCCATAGTGTGTATCTGAAATAAATGCATTGAATATTAGTAACTCTCCTTAACATGTATCTTATTTACATCTGATTGTATTTTACATAGTCATAGTCCAAGTTCCTGTATGCATGGTTGGTTAACTGTATATAGTGATTGTGGGAACAGGAACGATAAGAGATTACCTTGGAAGATCTTTAATAAATATAACAATCTTATGAAATCATTTTCTTAGGGGTAACTTGTCCTTTATTTTCAATACTTCCAACAGGATATTCAGAGTTTGTGTAAAATTATAGCTGGCATGCCATACTGGTATGTAACTGTGATTTGTAAAATAAATATTCTTAAAGATACCTTTTAATATTCTGAAAATACATATCATCTCGGTGGACTATGATACCAGCAGGAAACAATCATTTTACTCCAGTAAGAAGAGTGTGTTCTTACAATGCTATGAGCAAAATTGATGACTGAAGTTACACATCTACTGTTGATGATACTATGAATAAAATGTTTTTAAAAGCTCCAAAACCTGACCAAACTTCTCCTTAAAAAATCAATGCTGCAGACTTACAGAGTCGAATCAATTGGAACTGACAATAAATTAACAATTTTAATTAAATTGGAAACCTTTGAGCAGTTATATAGCAGGAAGAAAATTATAGCCTACATATTAGCATATTTGTGTCTCAAGTGGTTTGAGAAAAACTTCAGTAGTCAAGGTTAAACATGCAGTAAGTATGTTTATTGCTCTCTAACATAAAAAAAGCATATCCTCTAATGTCTTAAGTGGAAGGATCATTTAAAATTTCAATCAGGATCTCTTCCTTGCCCTCAGGACAAAAGCCTTCCCCCTCCCTTTCCCTGCATCTATGCAGGAAAAGTGTAGGTCAGAACTGCAGAACCTTTCAGTGTTAGTGGTCAGCTGTGCTATTTAAAGTTTTTCTAAGTGGAGCACCATAGAGCTGGTCATTTATCACTTTAAAGTGGACTGAGTTAGCACTATGAGGTCAGCTAAATGTTCTTTAAAAATTTTTCGTTGTTTCTCAGCCTTGGGCTAAAAGAATAAAAGTTGACTTGTTACCAGCCCTTGTCAGAGAAACTGCAGTTGACAGACTTGAAACTGTTTACCGTCCTGACACACAGCAACTGAGCCATCCTCTGCTTCATGAACAACTGAGATTTAGATTGACCCACTTTTTCTTTATCTAACAAATTCCTGGTTTTCATCTGTTCAAACAGAACTAACTGAAAATTCAGTTCTAGGGACAAGCTAGGTGATTCTGTTTTGGAGCCGAATTATTTTGATTGCAAATATGTTATTGTATATTTTTCTCAAGGCATTTACTCAATGCTCTAGACTTTTATCCTGTGAATAAAAGAATGAATGAAGAAAAAAAATATAACAAATTATTTTTTCCTGAGTTTTACTGAATGAATGTCTTCAGCAAATACGATAAATTCAAGGATTTCAGGCCACAGAGTAAGGCTGAGGCAAGGTAGAGGAAAAGGAATCGGATCTTACATACAATTTGTAAAACTGCAAGAAGAAAGCTCTAATGAGGAATAAAAATGGAGAAAAAAGTACCAATATTAACAGCCTTTTACAGTAAACTTTGTCACATGAATTCTTTCTTCTTTGAGGAGAGGGGAATTCTTACTGGAATTCCTCTGTTATCTGGGAGGAACCTGGGATGAGGAGGGCAGGTGATCTTTAAGGTAACCGGACCATTTGAGGATTTTAATGAAATATTAATAATTTGAATTTCAGCTGAAAATGTAGTGACTACCTGACTGAATTTTATGGTGTGAAGCTCTGCTTGTTAAGCAACTGCAGCATCCTATGCAAGCTTCAGTTTTGCTGTTGTCTTGGTGTGCTGAGCACACTCGACTGAATCAGCCATTTTGGCACAGGTGCCCAGCAGAAGCCTAGGAACTACTAATGCACCCCTTGGAAGTGTGACAGTGGGCTGTTTAGTGTTAATATGCTCTCAGTGGTGAGCATTAAGATAATTGCCACCATATTTGCACCTGCTTCTTTCAACCCACAGTTATTATTTTAGATAAGTATTAAATCAATCCTATTTGAGAAGGTATGTGATTTAGTCAGTTCCTGGTCTTCCTTGCTTCTATGCTAGGTAAACTGGTTCATTGTCCTTGAGTTTTCTCTCAAGTACCTTAGGTTTTCTGTTGTATGAAATGCACTTCTCTCCATATTTCTTACAAGTGTTAAGAGCAGGCTTACCTGACCAGCTGTATCATGTTTACATTTTACTGCTGTCTCATTTTTTCCACTTAGATTTTAATTGACATTCTTATACTCACAAGATTATTTTACTCTATTTAATATTTTAGTAGACTTTTGATTTGAGGGATGTAAAGCTGTGCTTTAAAGTTGATTCCTCTTACTATCTCAGCTGAGTTCAGGTTGCTATTAAGGGAGAGGCTTCCAACCACTGGGAAGCTTCTGCAGAGAGCAGGAGACTTCCTGCAGGGTTCTGTATTCATGTTATTGGGCTGGAATTTCTGAGCTGGGTTCACTTCTTTTCTCCATTTTTTGAAAAACTTGAACTTGCTACATTATGTTCCTTGATGTTGGCTGGGTTTTTTGGCTGTTTTTTTTTTTTTTTTTTTTATTATGTCTAAACCACCTTTGAGAGCTAAATGTCAGGCTTAGCTTTAACAACGAATGGTTTGTGACCCAGCTGGGAAGGGAGAGGGGGAAAGAAAGAAAATATTCTTGTTCAGATAGGTGGTTCTTAAAGAGAATAATTTCTTATGATTTGAAGGCATTTATGTATTTGATGGTATCCAAAAACTTACTTGGCAAGGTATGTCAAGTTTGAAGTTCTTCAGAATGCATTTAGTTTCTTTAGGATCGGGGACTATGAAATTATTTAAAAATTACTCTTTCAAGCCATAGAGTGGCTTTTACAGGTCTCTGTAATACTATTAACCATCGTGGCTTATTTCAGTTATGCAGATGAAGTTAGTAGTCAGCCAAGAGGAATGATGACAGAAATTTCTGAAGAGTGGTATATTTCTTAGTAGGTAGTCTGCATTATGAAGACAAAATTTGGTATATAGTAAAACTTTACTGTTTTTCAGCTCTGATGTGAGAAGCAGATGCTCAGAGCTTCTTCGGATATGCTTGCAAGGGAAGCTTAATTAGATAATAATTCATCTGATATTTGTGTAACATTCTATAAAGTATCCTGTAGATTCCTGTGCTGGTGTTTTCTGTAGTTTGTTTACTGGCCATTTTTATACCTGTAGTGTAAGTTTCAGTTGCTTCACATCTAGTTTAAAATCATAATTAAGTAAATTGGTTTTGGATTTCACATGCTGAGCCAGTGTTTAGACTGTATTGTTCAGAGATCAGTGCTGTCTGAATGCTGCTTGATTAATGGAAGTGACCAAGTACATGTTGTTAGATTTCACTTTGAACCTCATATCTAATATGCCCTTTTCTTTTCAGTCGTCACTGACCACTCATCCACAGAAAATAAAAATATATGTGAAGTCTTGACTAAACAATTTCATTTAAAAAGGAAAAGCCATTTATTTTCCCTTCTGTAAAGTTCCATTAGTTGAAGGCCTCTCCTTGGCTTTTAGCAGGCTGCCTTTTGAAGAGCAGATGCTGAAGTATTAAAGCGCTCTTTCCTGGATTGTGGAGAGGGTTGTCTGCATGATCAGGGGTCATGCTAATTATTGCATTTAGAGGGGGAAGGAAAGGCTTTTCCCCAGCTTCCAGTGGCTAATAATTGGTGAGTGTTGCTGGGATGTGTTACTTTGCTAACCTTCGTAGGTTATGTGGCAAGATGTTGCTTATTTGGTTCTGTGCCTTGGTCATTAGTGCCAGTCTTCATAAACTTTCCAGAGTAGCAGCTAGATTGATTGAGAGCCACATTGGTTTTATGCAGTCCATCATCTCTTGACTATGCAGTATAAAGACTGGTCTAATATGTAACCAGTCAGCAAGGAGAAAAGTGTATTTTATGTAACTTACATTTTAAAGAAATGTTCAGAATTAATTGCTTGAAGTATTGAGGGAAAACAAGGAATGTAAAAGTGATTGGCCCACTTACCATCTTCCCCTTTGGCCTGCTCATCCTAAGTAGGTGAAAAGTACTCTGCCAAATAAAATCTCTTGCAGATGGGTGTAACAGCAGTTTTGTGCTTGCATATTCAGCATATTTAAAACTGGAAAGTGGGCTGAAGAGCTGTTTGGAAAGGTACTGTCATGGCCACTGTTCAGTGTCATTGTGGTAGACAATTAGGGAAAGGAGAGAGATATTTTGTACTTAACAAGAAAGTACTGATACTTTTTTACTGATACAGTACAGACAGCTGTAAGGCCATCTGCTATTCACTCTGTCTATCTGGCATCTTCCATAATCTTCAATGTATCACTCCTCTAGAGCTTTTTCAGGAGAAGTGCTTCGACTATTAGGTTTTTTTAATCTGAAGCGAAGGTGTAAAGGGCTAAACTCAAAATATTTTCAAAGGTAACGGTGTCATCTAGAAAATGGTTATTTGTATATTTCAAAGTATGAACAACTGTTTACATTATGTAGGCTGCTTATTCTGCAGTGCTTAAGTCCAACGTATCTGCAGTTACATTGGAATGAAAATGCTTTTGCTAAAAGTTTATTTCCCGTGCTGAAAGGGTGTGTAAGTATGTATTAGGGCTTTTGCCTGCAGAGCTACCCCAGCAAAACTTTCATCTCTGGTTTTCCTGGAGGGCATGCGGGAAGCATTTTACAGTGTGCCATAAGGAGCTGCAGGTTCCTGAGTCCCCAGTCACACACATTTGTGTGTTTTTTCTCTGTTCTGTTTGGAAAAATCAGGAACAAGTGAGAAATTGTATAGTTATGCTGAAATAAATATGTGATTTATCCCTGCATATGAGTTGCAGAAGGTAGCTTCTGTGCTTAGTCAGCTAAGGATTCTTTGTATATTTAAGTTCTTGCACTCTTTCGCCTCTCTCCGACACCCACATTTAAATGCAGCACTTGAGGATATCGTGCGGATTTGTACACTTGCTGGTGGATTGTGGTTCCATAAAACAATGAAAAGATTATGCTTATCCATGCTTATTCTATCTGTAACAGATGTAATATTAATTTATTTTTTTATTTTATTTTTTATTTTTTTACTTAAGTCACTCAGCTATAATCCAGTACAAATTAACTGGAGTTAGAAATAGCCTTTATTTTAGCATTTCAGAGCAATTCAGGCAAGAGAATGCATCTGAGTGATTATTGCTTGTAGAAGATCCTGAGATAGGTACATTCTTTTTTGCATACAATGTGATTTTTGGTGAAACAAAATCACGCTGCAACATGTTCTTTCCACAGACACAGGCTCGCCAGCACATTGACTGAAGTGATCCTTTGGTAGCTTGCTTTATTTTTTGTGATGCAGAATTTGGGGCTTTAAAGGCATAGTATTAGGTAGTGATAGGTGGTGTTTAAACTCTCACTTAATGCTAGGGTAAATTCCCTCAACTGTGGAGACTTTTCAGTAGCTGAATTGTTAGCGAAGTTGTCTCTTGCAGCTTTTTACACCATTCTCCACTTCATGGGATAGAAAACGTGTTAGGAAGGGAAATAAGAGTGATATTGCCATTATTTCCAACTGATGACCTGGTCCAGGTTAAGTCTGACTAGCATCTCACATGTACTTTAAATTTCTAGGATTTCCCCAGTTGTTTGTAACTGAAAAGCCTGAGATACTCTACTGGTGCTCTGATAGATCAGCAGGGTTGGCTGAAGTTGCTCATTTTTAAAATCAATGTATGTATGTATTTTTATTACTAAAGAATTATCAATGATTTCTGTTTTGAAGCACATGTGGAAGGAAATGTGGTCCACAAATACGCGTTTCTCTTCTGTTATTGCATCCATTGGTTAGACAGATCTTAGACATTAGCACAGACATGCTATATTATGGTTAGCATAAACCATTTAATTACTGTCCTAAATTTCCAAATTGGTCTCTAGATGAATGCCTTACTTCATCAGCAGCTAAAGTGAGTTTAAATGAAAGGCTGGTACATCAGGAACACAGATTCGTAACTCTGCAGCACTAGAATGCTTCTCTAGGTTTACTATTTTCTTAAGAGAGTTTCCTTTTAGAAGTAAAAATTCAGGTATTATTTTGAATATGCCGTAGAAGAATGGTGGTACAATGTGTATAAACAACAAACAGCATTTCCAATGTCTGTGTGCTGTGCTGAGAAAATGGGCACGTTATAGTCTGCTTTTTATAATAGGATTGCATGTATGTTTAGCAAATGTTTTAAAATAATCCTTTTTTATTATTTTGTAATACAATAATATTTCTTTTTAAATGAACAACATGTATGTTTAACATGCATTTTTCAAGAGTCCACAATTTCTGTGAAAGCTATCATGGTATAATAGCATTGTATGAAAAGCTCCTTTTCTTCATAAACCCTTATATTTAATCCCTCAAAGCAGCGAGCAACATGCTGGCCAGAGAATTAACTTGAGATTGAAGATAAAGAAGAGGCCAAAGTTAATGACAGCTGCAGAAAGCTGTAAGATAGAATGTAATTCAAGTAGGAGAGTAACAGCTTGCAAAACAGGTTGCAGTATTTGCTTTATGACTAATAACTAGTGCAAAAGAAAGTACATTTTCTGTGTCTACAGGAAACCATATTTTCTGGTAAATAGATTCTTAATATTTCTGTGAATATGCAGGAAATCAGTTAGATGGCTTATGTTTGGGATGATACTGGCTAGCTATTTGACTTTCAAATATAAATAGTAATGCTGTATAATATAAAATAAATTACAGTGGTCAAACTTAAAGTGTCTATTACACATTATGAGATATTCAAATACAAAGGAAATTTAATGAGAAAATAAATATTATTTGCCGTTGAAACTCAGAATAAGAGATACCATATTACTAAAAGTAAAAAAAATACTATAACTTTCATCACTTTAACGATGTTCCCACAGAAAAATATAGTAAATATTCTGTAAGGTGCAGGTACTTATCAATTGTTTTCAGTCCTGTTTAATCAGGTTGGTGCTTTAGTTATGTGTGAATCTCAGTGAGTTTCTAAAAATTGATGTGATTCCTCAAAATATGCCAAAAGTTAAAGATGACACAGGGATTCACAGCTGTCTTGGAAAGATTAATTTCTTCCTATGATTGTTAATTCCATCTGATTGGGATAATATAAAATACTGTATGTATCTCTTAGCAGTGAAGATATGGAAGAATTGGTCAGGTCTGTAATGGACATTTTAAAATAAGTGTTCTTGTCATTTGAGTGTTACAGGCAAATCCTGGATCAGATGCTATTGTTGGCCTATATTCTGCTTTTACATAATTTAGGAAATCCAGGAATGGTTGAGGTTGGAAGGGACCTCTGGAGGTCATCTGGTCCAACCTCTCACTCAAGCAGGGCCATCCAGAGCTGGTTGCCCAGAACCTATTCATATGGATTTTGAGTATCTCCAAGGAGGAAGACTCTACAACCTCGCTGGACAACCTGTGCCAGTGCTTGGTCACCGTCGCAATAAAAAAGTGTTTCCTTGATGTTCAGAGGGATCCTCCTGTGTTTCAGTGTGTGCCCACTGCCTCTAGCCCTGTGACTAGCAACCACTAAAAAGAGCCTGGCTCTGTCTTCCTTGCACTCTCCCTTAAGTACTTCTAGACACTGATTGAATCTTCTGAGCCTTCTCTTTTCCAAGCTGAACAGTCCCAGCTCTCAGACATTTCTCAGAGGAGAGGTGCTCCAGTCCTTTTATCATCTTTGCGGCCCTTTTCTGGACTCTCTCCGGTGCATTCATCTCTCCCTTGTACTGGGGAGCCCCAAACTGGGCACAGTCTAGTGTGAATACTTGGAGACAGAGGGGGAAAAATGGTGGTTTCCAGCCTCTTGGTGATGCAGTAACACTGAAAGCTGTGGGGGAGAGTCTGAGATTATGAGACCTTTCCTCTGCCCTAGCTCAACTCTGTACTTCTGTCATAGACTTCCAGCCCAAGATTTGGAAAGATTCAGGAGTTTTTTCAGTTGTTCATGGCTGGATGTTTGTATTCAGCTTTCACTTCTGCTGTTAATCAGTGCTGCAGGAGACTGCTTTGTTACAGAAGACAGGCGTCTTCATCCTTGCTTAAGATGAAGTCTTAGTGGTATGGTGCTGCCATGTACCCATTCCTCTGCGTGCCTCTGAGGCTGCATTTGATCATGTTCTGCACACTTATTGTGTGGGGAAACAATACAAGGTTCCCTGCAATAAAGTAGTGTTGTTCCTTATAACATAGTACAAGTACTAGTACCAGTGTTAGGCTTGCATGGGTACAGCAGCACCAGGGTAACAATTTAAAAAAAAAAAAAAAGTTTGGAAAATGTACCCACAACCTACTGGAACCGTATGACAATGTAAACACATAACAATATTCAAGCAATGCAGCTGTCATTTTCACAGGCAGACAGAAAGACACTTTCATCAAGTTTCCTAATAATTCTTTGCATCACATTGCATTGAAAGTACAGGAACTTTGTCCAAAAGTACTATTTATTCTTTTGAGATTAGAAACAGGGCTTTCACATCTTCATAGTTTACATAGAGTTGTCTGTGTACCATAATTTTCTAGAAAAAGCATCATAAATTAATGCTGCATTTTTAAATAAGAGTTATAAATTACCTAAAAACGATGTGACTTAATCAGCATTATTGAAACCTTTTGAAGAATGAAGCCTATACAGTCTTGGGAGTTAAGTAGGGCAGTTTATTAAAACAAATGGAAGTGATCAATTCCAAGCTTTCCCAGTCTCAGCCAGTATACTAGAGCAGGAATAAGCACTGCATAAGGGAACACTTTAATGACAGAATCCTCTTATCTCAAAACCCAAGTAATAAAAATAGTTATTATTGTCTGGATGCAGCTAGCTTAGCTTTGGCATTAAGTACTACAAATAGGAATCTGCCTTTTTTAGAGAATGGCCAACTGGTTCAGTGCCATGTAGGCTGGGAGGGAGAAAGCTGCTGCTTTTTGTGCACACCTTCCTACACATTTCAAAAAGTAAAAGGAAGTATATGATACTTTTGAATAATTCATTAATATTTCTTTTATAAACTTTTAACACCAGCTTACTCAAGGCTTGTACTGAAATAGTTTCAATGATTATACCTGGTAATGGATGGTAGGTGTGGTTGGTGTTTTAGAAAATTCAGAATATTTTTGTTTGCTGAAGAACAAGTGAAAGCATAGGTTTGTTGAATATTTTATGACAACAAACAAAACTATGTCTCTGAATTCATATCTTGATCCTGTGAAAAAACTTGTTTGGGAAATATTTCCGGGCATGGCATAAGCTACTATTTATTTCTGTCTGATGGATTTAAGAGTATTGGCTTCTCTCCAGAGAGTCCCCTTAAACGGAAATGTTTAAACTCTACTGTTAAGCAATTTTGAAAGGAATTGCATATAGAAAGTTTTTTTTTTTTTTTAACAGAAACTTTCGGCTGTAGAAATTGGTATCTCACATAGCACTTGGTCAATTTACTTTCAGAGAATGCAGTGGGGTTCATGTTTTTCCTCGCATTACTTCAGCCTTTGCATCTCAATTAAGCAAAGTAGTCTAGCACAAGCATATTGTTATGTAGGCAATCCTGTCAAAATAATGATGCTCTTTAGATCCTAAGCCAGCACATGTTTATATACTGTCTTAGTAATGTGGAAGGCTTTACTTGAAGAAAAGAGAGATCAAAAGTTAGTTCTTCAGCTGAGGTGGTTCTCCTCTTGGAGAAGACACAGCAAATAATGCTGTAGATCTATTTAAAATGGATTTATCCATTCTGCATGATTAAATGTTCCTTAACACATAGTTTATTGTTTTCCACAAAGAGTTGTCAGTACTGTTTTCTCTTCCCCTGTCTCTTCCCTCCTTTTCCTATAGTCAACATAGATGTAACATTTTTATTTTGCATGGTGTAAATATTGCAAAACAGGTCGACGGCCTTGGCTATGGGAAGACAAAGCTCTGTATGTGCCTCTGCTGTGTCACTTTGCACTGTTTCTGAGAGATTCAATTTATCCCTCTCCATGATATAGCTTGAAGACGGGTCATGAGGATTAGCGTGGACAAAGGGAAAAAGCTTGCCTTTGAATTTCATTTACCAGCAAGTCAGCTTTGATCTAGGTCATGGAATCATTCACCTGAGACTTACAAAAGTCCTTACCAGTGCTGTGCTGGGCTTTCTGTGCTGTCTGTAAGCAGCTGACTGTCTTTGTAAGTACAGATGTAGTCATGCAGATTGTAATCCCCAGCATCAGCTCTTTCCTACTGACTGGTTCTAGGCTTCAGCCAGGTTTTTCTAGAAAAAAACACGTAGAGTTTAATAAATCTTCACCATTAACATTTGGCTTAAATGTGCAGTGTTATTTTTTATTTCTGAGCTTGGTGATCTTCTGTTTAGTCAGATACAGCAGTAGTGTCTTAAAGTCTGCAGTGTCTGTAATACCTACGTACTTGAACTTTCTGAATCATCAGAAGCATTTGATACATTTTTCCTAACGTTTCCCCTTCCAAAATACACTGTTCAGTTTTTTGCTGAAACCCTTCCCTTTCAAGTGTCTTAAATTTTTGTTAGTTAGTCCTTTTCTTTTGTATCCTTTCATCCAACCAGGAAAATAGAACCTACCAAGTAATTAGCACAATCTAGGTTAAATAAAATCACCTTATCATCAAGACATTTCATATACCTTGTTAGAAATGAGAACATTGGCTCCGATTTGTTTTTTTTTTTTTTTTCATTTCAATGCTGTGGGTTTTTTTTAACAGAGTTCATGTGATGAACAAACTGAGATGTTCAGAATTGCAGATATTTGCAGAGATAAATGCTCTGACTTCTTTTCAGCTTTCGTCTCTCATTTGATGGGGCAAGCCCTAGTGCATGCTTTGAGATATTAAAGTGATTTTTGTAGTACATGAATCCCTTTGAAGCATATACTTCCTTATTTCTTACAAAACATAATTATTGCTTTATTAGTAAACTGCAGTCATGAGATTTTGCCATGGGTGGTCAGTTAGTACTGGTTTTCCTGTTTGTCTAACTACAACATTCAGTTAATGATCAAACATTTTGCTCGCTTAAATGCCCAAAAATTCTTAGAGACATTCAAAACTATTAACTGTTTTGGGTGACCTTGAGTTTACAAAAGCACATCCAGTGTGCTGCATGTGCTTTTGTAAGAGTCTCTGGGTTTTTTGCCATGGGGATGGGCAGATGTACATGTGTTCACATATTTCTGTTCAGAACATGCTTTTGTTTTATGTGATGAAAATGGTGGCATTGTGTATTACAGTAAACACCAGTAGCTTCCTGCCTTTCAATTAAGAAGACTTCAAATTAGCAGTCACTTAAGTTGCTGATCTAAGTGACTTTGGCTTAATTTCAGCCCTTCAGAGGTCAGTAAAGTGACTTCTACATTTTTCTTACTCTTTTTTTTTTTTTTTTTTTTTTTTTTTTTTTTTTTTTTTTTTTTAAATGAAAATTGTTTTGATGGGTATGTCCTAAAAGCTGCTTCTTAGTGATGGGGTTTAGTGCTGCGAGGTAGTCATAATAGTTAATAATTAATATGTTTGTTTAATATAGCTAGTATGGTTGTGTAATATATAGGAAAGCTATAATCACTAAGAACTTTCAACACTGTTTCATAATTTATCTGAAATAAAATAAAGTTGGCAGAAATATTGGCGTGATATCTATTACAGCTTAAGACCATAAGAAATGTTTATTTTTAATACAAAATAAACTCCTGCTTAAATTTCTTTTCTGTGTGCCTCATACAACATTGACAACATTACTAATACTTGAAATTTCAGGCATCAGTAGCACTTGTGTACTGATTTAATCACTTTATTGTTAGTGTTGACATTTAATATGGTAATTAAAAAACCCCAAGAGAGTAGTATGAGCCGATGACTTCTTGAGCAGCTTATATACAATGTAGAAACTGTACACATCTATAATATATCTTCCAGAATCAGTGATCTCTTATGATCACATCTGCAAAATTCAAGCTTTTGGATGAGAATTATTTAACCACACTTTTGGCCTAAGCACTTCTAATATTCAGTTTAGTTGACGTGATAATATTGTAGCTAAAATAAGTATGGAGCCTTGACGACTTAGGTTAGAAATTCGATTGTGCATCTTCTCATACCTTGTTGGCAATAGGCCTGTCGTGTCAAGTCTTTTTGATTCTTTGAAACAAGAAAGAGGTTCTATCTTAGACAGTGTTACATTATATTGATAACGCTGGTAATTTTGTCTTTCATGTAGCTATAAATATGTATCTATAATATTTGAAAGAGCATCTCTATTAAGCAGAAGAGTGAAATATACTGTATAACTGATAGTTTTCTCATACAATCCTGTATTTCCATATTTAGCCTGTTTATGCTAATCATGCGATTGCTGTGTATTCATTTTAGCAGATTTTCATTCTGTGACCATTGATTTGGCTGTTTTAACTCTGTAGTTTTTATGTCTGAAGATGATCCATAGAAATACAAACAAGGAATTGTATCAGCAGTATTTCATTACCAAAGCTGGGAGATGTCAGACATAATTACGAGACTAACATCTGGAGTGGTTTATTGAAGGGAAACCTGCCAGGATTGTTAGCACGTACAAAGGAGCATTATCCATATGTATGAAGCTTTATAACTGGAGCAAGTTGGGCGAGTACTGCAAGTGAAAGGTATAAAACACAACAAAGATAATTTTATGAATGCACCTACTGTGGTGATGTGTTTGAGTAAACTACTCAGAAAAGCTGCATCTCAGATCTTTCAGAGGTAATGAGTACTGCCTATCTATAGGCGATTTTGGCAAAATCCTTAGGAGGCAGATTATTTGAGCTTGCAGTGAAGAATAGGGTTAAATGAGATGTGGGACTTTTCAGCAGGAAAAGGTCCAAGGCAGCATGTGGTTGCAGAATGACTGGTTGGATTTTGTGCCCTTTTATTAGGCCGCTATTAAGCTCTGTTAATGTTTACTGTAGAAGACAGTTTTGGAGCACTGAGGGTCTTGTTACTTACTGGTGGTTCTTCTGCCGGAGCTTGACAGAATGGTTTGGACAAAGTGTGAGTTGTCTATGTGCTTCAGCCTGTGTCTCTTCTTAGTCTCTCCCTGCAAGTGGAATTGGGGCCAACAATCTATTAGTATCTGATAATTTTAATGGACATAAATCCTATCACTTTAATGAATGCAAGGTATATGTGGAATAGTGAGGTGAAAACTGAGAAATTGTGTTCTCAATCACTTGGAAATTTCCTAGCACTTTTTAAATGTTTTCTACATGAGAGTTCCAGTAATAGATGGGGTTTTGTGCAACCTCTGTGCAACGCAAGGTTCGAATAGTGGGTTCATGTGTTATAAATACAAACAGAAGTATGCATGTATTGTAGCAGCATTGCGAGTTTTATATTTTTTTGTAGTTTATGTTTTTATTGTTTATTGTTACTGAACAATATCCCTTTGTAGCAGGTGTATTAAGGTAAAAGTTAAAAGTTGAGAGTATTGGAGGGATAAAATTGATATTTTAAATAATGTTCCCATGTTCTCTCAGTATTAATTGTAAAGCTTTTACTTTATCTGGCTTTCTTATACATCTCATTATTGTCACTCATATTCACTTTCTGGCCATTTTTCCCCTTATTGTCTGTTAGATGACTCAGCTATTTGCAAAAAGACTTAAAATGTTGATGTCAAATGTCTCTTAACTAGGACATTAAAGATGTATGTATGTTCTCTATTTCTGGATCTTTTCAGTTATTACATAATTTGTGAATATATTTTACATGGATTATTTTGAAAGTTAGAAAAAAAAAAAGCCAGTCACGAAGTGTTCAGCTAGTTCCCGTAGCGTTTTGGTAGGTACTATGTTACATACTATGAGGTGTAATTACTTTACCATAAAACCTTTCCTCATGCGAACTTGCAAAATAACCTTCTTTTGGAAAGTGATAAAACTATCTCATTTTACTTTTCAATGAACTGCATAATATATTAGTAGGATAATTTAATATGTGTAAAATGAAATACATTTACTGAGTACAGAATAAATATTTGAACTTAAACCCATGTAGTGCCTTGAAAGTTGCTAGTAGTTGCTGGCTGCAGAATAGACACTGTCCTGTTTTCTTAGATAGCTATGGTAAATACTTGTTTACAGATCTGCCCTTAGCAGGAGTTTCAATTTGTGCTTAATTATTAAAAACAAATGAGTCCCCAAGGAGATGTCATGTATTTCGTTATAACTGAAAAGAGCTAGAGTGCTCTTCTAATTGCTTTACTCATTTATTTGTGTATGAACTATAGCCAGTACACTGAGAACATCAGTATTTTGTTTAGAATCAAATAATGGTTTTTATTTTTCCTCATTTTTAACAGTTTTAAGAAATCAGATAATTCTCAAGGAAGCTTTAATTGTAAAATGTACAGCTGCATTAGAAGAAAGTCCATTAGTCTAATACCTTACATATCTGAGGCTAGCATTTTATATTTAATAAAGTCAGTTTAACTACACTGAAAGTCAATAAAACCAAAGTGGGTATGGTGCAACCAGTGTTTGTAAACAGTAGCAGTAACTCCATATCTTGTTGAGGATTTCCCCCTTGGGAGGCAGTTACATATAGTTAGTTTTGGAATTTTCATTCGGTGATGAGCTGAAATTTTATGATTTGAGCTGTATGAGAAAACTCCAGGGTTTTTTAAAGCTATTTGCTCAAATGATGAGTTGCATTACTTGCAACAGTAAAAGTGAGAGGCCACAGTGGTTTTAATCTTGGTCAACTGTAAACTTAGGGAAACTTATGCATAATGTATATGAATGACATGTGTACATTAAGAATAGTTACTTATTTAGTATAGAAGTAATAACCAGTGTAATTCATTACACTGATATGTCAATTTTTAATTTAGAACAGTTTTTCTATAGGAAGAAACACTGAAAATACGATGTTTGACAGTCTTTATGCATTAAAATGCAATATATAACATGCCAGTTCAGAACAGAAACCTCTATTTAATGAAACTCTGCCAGTGCAACAGTTTTATATTGCAAACAAATCTTTCTTGTGCATTTGAAGATTTAGGCACTTACTTCCTTTACATATTACTAGTTTAAATGTTTTTGCTCAAAAGAAGGTGGATCGTTTATTACAAAAACTAAACTCCAACCCAAAAACAAACTTTATCTTTTATGTTTCCAAACCGAAAGATGATCATTATTTAAAAGAGCGTGCATCCTCCTCCATCTCCCCAACCCCTTTAATAACCTTCATGTAATCCTTTAATCCTGTAAGCTTTTATCTGGGGCTTTGTATATATTATCAGAGCAACTTTCTTTCATTACAGCATCATCAAAGAATGGATTTCTGATGTTCTGTAGTGTACAGGGAGCATTAAGAAAATTTAAAAAACAATTCCTTTCTGTCACTGCTTTGCCTTTTGTATGTAACAAGTTATTTTTCCCCTGCTTCTCATAAGGTATTTGAAAGGCTAAGCTTTACAGTTTGGCAGTGTAGTTATAAAAATCTTGCATTTAAATGTTTTTTTCTGCAAAACTTCTTAGTGGGGAATATTTAAGGTTTATAAGGCATGTCATGTAACTTTATTAATTTATGGTATAAGAATTTTTTCCTTAGTGTATTACAAGATGACCTTTTGCAAATTGCCAAGACAGGAGGAATAAATGATACTGTTACAATGAAAAAGATGCATAAAGTGAGTGTTGCATTTTTAGGTTTGAAGACTGAAGGTCTGGTCATGTTATTTCCAGACTTTATTATTGGTTGCTACAAAATTAACTTTCTAATGTTTGACTAATTTCCTTAAAGGCTTAACTGCTATAAAAAAGATTCCATTTAAAAAAAAACCAAAACATTTGTGTCAGTATTCTGAACTTTATTAAAGCTGAATCTTTAAGCTATTCAGGCAGTTGTGGTTATTTTAAATATAATGTGTAGATTATATTTCTATTAATTAGATGGAAGTTAGCAGTAATGTCCAATCGTTGTCACTGAATAAGCTGCAAATTCCTTTGTTTTATGCTTTAAAGAGTATAGGCTTTGTATAAGTTATCTCAGAAGAGTCTTGGTGTGGGTGAAGTCCAATACTTTTTAAACATTAGATCATAGATTATTCTTGTATGGTAACCTATACATTTTTAAGTTCTCTCCAGTGACTAAATTGCTGAGGAAATGTCTGTATGCAGGACTGTAAATGCCTCTTCCTGGACTGTTCTTGCTGTCATCCACTAACTGCAGGCAGAAGCCATGGAGGAGCACCTACTCTCATTTTGTGGATATTCATCTTCGGAAAGACTGATTCTGACTTTTTAACTGCCTTTCTCAGGAACATGTATAAAAGTTCTATGCCTACCTACATCGTAGATATTTCTACATGATTTTATGGGGAAAAAAGTAGCTGAACTAAGAGAAGGTATAGCATTCTAGGCCAAATCTGATAAATACTTTGACCACGATCTATGTGAAACATAACTAGTGGTATTTGTGAAACCAGTTGACGTCTAGTTTCTTTATATTAAATAAACCTGTTTTGAAGGACTGCCAATTATAATCAGGCTTCTTTTGAAGAATATACTGGGCATTGCATTTTTAAGAGAGCAATTTATTTGGTGAAAACATATTATGTTATTTCCTTACAGTGCTCTTTCTGTCATTTTACTGAAAAGTTCTGCCCTGGTGTTTATCAGTGCAAGTGTTCAGCCCATAAATCACTTCAGTGAAGTGTAGTAAATATTGAAATAGACCTAGGTTATTCACAAGTAGATGAAATTAATTCTTATGTCTCTGGCTTGTGGGAGGAAGGAAAAATGTAATGTTGACTGTACATACAAAAGAGGAAGAATTTTTATTAAGGCTTAATAAAATTTACATAATACACTATTGTTGTACTTTAATTTTAGTTTTAGTTCAAATTTAAAAGAATGCAGTGGTTAGTTGGTGTTGGTGCATTTCAGCGATTGGTTTTTGCAGAAGGAAAAGTACTTGCTGGTTTTATTCCACGCATATCCTCTTCCTTCAGAAGGTCTATGTCAAAGCTACTTAAAATAAACATATCTAGATCTATATGATTGGAAGTTGGAAATGAAAAAAAATAATAAATAATTTTTAATTCATTCTAATAATAATCACTGTTTTATCCATCTTCATTCTTTGTGATAGGTTTCAAAAATTCTTGTATTTATCTTACAATTTCTGAGAAAATGTTTTAACTATTGTTTTAAGAATTGCTGAATAATTGCTTTTCATGCTTGGCTCTTTTGGTCTTCCTTTGCATTCTTGATTTTCATTCTAAGAAAAAAAGGATCTGAGGACTTCCCTTTATTTTTAAAGCCAGTATTACTTTTTAAGTATTGGTCTCTGAGCTCTAACAAGAGTTCTGTTACTTAGCAGTCTTGAAATGCACTTGCTTATTATGGTCACTGGCTCTTACTTCCAGTATGCCAGAGTTATCAAATTATTTCCCTTTTATTTATTTGTTTGTTTATTTATTTTTATAAAACTTCTTTCGGTTTTACCCTGCCCTGTTCCTCAAAATAAATAAGCCAGTTCCTTCATGTTTAGGGACCTCAGTTACCAGAACTAAAGAGTTGCTGTTTGTGTTGTGGATAAGGAAGAAATAGTGAACGTCCCCCAGATATATAAATAAATAAACCCAACAGAATTTACTATTTCTATCTCAGTGAAATTTCAGTACATTCACTTGTAAAGTGCAGTCCAAGCAGTGGACTAGTAACAAGCCTGATGAAATGTGGAAGCTGGATGAAAAAATTGACATGTGCATGATCTTGCATATGTGTTGTATGAAGAACTTGCCATGTATGTTGGATTAAATACAATGTAGATGCAGTAATATGGAAAAAATGGCAGATGATTTTTCTGTTCCTCTGTTCCTCAAGCAACCTTGACAACTACAAAAGTACTTTTGGTAAGGAAACAGTTATTGCCTATTCTGGGAAGAATTCTGATGTGCATAAACAGACATAATTTCCTTATTGTCTGGCAATTACTGAATGTGATTGCCAGTGTGGAAAAAACCCCTATCCTTCTTATAAAAAACTGCACTTTTGGATCTTAGTAGGACTGATAGCATTTGGCACAAGTTAGATTTGTGGAGAAAGAGTGGCAGGGCTCAGCTCGTGCCTGAAAGTTCAGCTGAGCTTTCAAAAATAATCAGACTGCTGCAAGGAGTCAAATGCAAGCATTTCATGCAGCCTGTTTGTGTTCGTCATAGCTTTAGCTCTAGGGAATACAGTTGAAATTCTGTCATTTGTTGAGTTTAGGTGGTCTGCAATTGGGAGACCTCAAAAGGGAGGGTGCTGAAAAAGTTGCAAGAAACTGAAAATGGTGTTTTAGGTAGAAATAGCTCTTTCAGCCTTAAGTATAGCATCACTGCGGCTGCACTTCGTAATTACAACGTCACTTGAGAATTGCTTAACAATTTGGATGCTTTAAACTATGACAGACTAATTCTGAGAAATGTTATTTTAGTTCTGTGGCGGTTGCAGTGTTGCACAGCTGCTTGAAATTTCTGAACATACACTACCTTCTGCTTAGAAATTGGAGACAAAAAGGAACCTCTGAAATGAACTGTCAAGCTTCTTTTAAGGCAGATGATTCAGATCTAACCTTCCACAGTAGGTGGTATCACTGGGGATGAATGAAGACCTCTGCAAGATGTAATGCCATTTCACCAGCAGGAAAACACTTCATATTTAAGATAAAAATGCTTTTTGAAAGTTCCTGGTGGTCTCAAAGTGACAGGATAGTTCTTAGGCATTAGGTCCATATCGGGATAGAAGACATAAGAACAACCTGGGACAATATATTTAAGGAAAGCTAGGATGAAATGAAGGTGATAGAGGTTGAATTTGTTCCTGAGGTTTTTTGCTTAGAAATCTTGTAAATGTCACACTTTGGTTTTTGCAAACTTTACTTAAAATAAGATTCCTTGTGCTGCAGTGTGTGTAACTGTCAGGATGCGTTTGTGAAGGTGTGTGCTTGTCAGTTGGACTGGATTACAGAGATAAACAGAAAGAGGGTAGATCTAGATTAGACATTGGGAAGAAATTCACTATGAGGGTGGTGAGACACTGGACCAGGTTGCCCAGAGAAGCCGTGGATGCCCCATCCCTGGAAGTGTTCAAGGCCAGGCTGGATGGGGCTTTGAGCAACCTGGTCTAGTGGAAGGTGTCCCTGCCCATGCCAGGGGGGTTGGAACCAGATGATCTTTAAGGTCCCTTCCAACGCAAACCATTCTGTGATTCTGTGATTTGACAGAGCTACTGCTCATGTCTGTACTTTCATAACATTTCATAAGTTTTCATCAAATATCAATGAACTTGCTAGTGAAGTTATTAGTCCTTTTTTTTTTTTTTTTCATTTTGCCCCTCTATTTCTTTCTCCTTTCCTTATTCTTTAAACTAGCCATTCTAGGTTGAGTCCTTTTCCATCTGTGTTTGATGAACACCTACTGTGGAAGGTACTTCAGTCTGGTAGTGTAAATTGTGTGCATAATGCTGTTCTTCAGCTGTGTTAAATTATACCTCACCAACAGTTAAAGTAATCTTTGAAATGTGTGACACTTTGCCGAATCGAATCCTTTTATTTTCTTGGTTTGTTTACTTCTTTGTAAGTCTCGAGGGACATATTTAAAACCTGAGTAGATTTTCTTGTAGACTTGTCTTTGATTGATGTACCACCACTGGTTACATAGACTTTCTCCTGACACATCAGCACATCTGAAATCAGAAGCAGTTTCTGTTGATCTTCTAGTACGTCAGACACTTTGAGTTGTGGTAGTTTATGAATACATAAGAGTTACACATGGAGACATGCACTGTCTTTTTCTAAAGAAAACCTCTGTATCAGCCAGTTTCATTTTATCATTTCCTCCAAACTGAGGAACTTAAGACACTGTACATCTGTGGTTAAATGAAGAACAGTCCAGTTCAAGTTGCTTGAGCCACACTGTATTGGCCACACTGGTTGAGCACAGATACAAAAATGGCTAGAAGTCAGATGCAGTCACATTCAACAATTATTACAACATAAAGATCCTTTGAAAATGTGGATAGTATGAATTTTCTTCTTTGAAGCTTAATGCACTGGGATTTTGTGGAATATGTTAAAATGATAGTCTGCATCCTAGGATTCTCTGTGCAGATGTTGTCAAAGAGCAGATGATTACCCAATGGCTGCCCAAACAAAGTTTTATTAGAAAATGTATTATATTTAGCAATATATTTTTTGTTTTCTTTTATGAAATAATTATTTTTACATAACTTTCAATATATGACTTCAATACCATGTTAGCTAATTGCTCAAAAAAAAAAAAAAAAAAAAAAGTGCCTGTGTCTTGGGGGTTTGATTCATGAGGGTCTTCCCTCTCTCAGAGTTCTCATGAAATGCTAATAACAAACATTTTTATCAGAGGTAGGTTCGGTTACTTTATTTAAAATAGAGATAGTAGCAAGCGTTAGTTACGTTGCACGCATACATTTAATGTTGTCCTTAATGTCAAGGGAATTACTCTGAGACATTTTTGGCCTTCAGCTTCTTTATCGTAACTGTAGAACATGGTACGGTTCTGATTGACTTAGACTGTTTATTGACTGGATGTTTTTCATGAAACAGGGGTGGTGAACAGAAAGAATGCATTGAAATTCAGTAATGTGCATAATTCATCTATCACAATTTAAAAAATGGAAAAGACTAAGACAAGCTGCCATTCATCATAATTATTTAACTGCACTCCAGGGTGAGTTAAATTGTATTAAACAACTTCTGGCTTAACAGATTTAAGAATTGTATTGAGCAAGTTGCTTCTTCTCTATCCAGCTTACTGCTACTATTCAGTGATTTACCGTTTTGACATTTTTACAAAACACTTAATTTAAACTACAGAGTTTTCAAAGCTGTTTTAAAAACAAACTTGCATAGATAAAGCATTGTATGTGTCTAGCACATAAGTAGTGGCAACCAAGTAGCTCAACTGGAAGTAAAACTACTGCAAATCTGAATTGTTGTTTAGAGAGATCTGCTTTTTCTCTGGGTTCAATGGTGAGGGACCAGGGCTTTAAGGGAACTGATTTTCTAATTTGGGCAGTTGTGTCCAAAATCAAGGGGAGGTAAATCCTATGGCAGTCTTGAGACTTTTTAACCCTTAGGTTTGGCAGGTGCTTCAGTTTCTTTCTTGCCTTCTTAAGACAAATAAACTATTGTATGTTGCTTATATGCTTAGCCAAACTGAACTTTCTCTCCATTAATAAGAAACAAGCGAAATAAAGAGAAAAAAATCCAGTTAACCAATTAGTTTGTTTGTACTTTTCTACATATGTGACAATTAACAGTTTAATTAGATTAACATGTGTTGTTAGGTAAGAAGAAGCTAACACTTTTTCTGAGTTCAGGTACTCCCCAAGAAACTTTCACAGAAAAATTATGGCATTCTAATGTTGATTTTCAGGCCTTGGCACGTGATGATTTAGAGTGAATATTTGCTTCTGGACCATATCACCATCACTGACTGTGATGGAGACTAGCAAAGATCAGCAGAAATTATTGAGAGGATAAAAGCAGTTCTGGTAGTTGACTCCGCAGGGCAGGCTGTGCCAGCTGTTGGACACAGCCCAGGTCTGCAGCTTATGGACTGACATGTTGCACCACTGTTGCCAGCTGCAGTTTTAAGTCTTTGTCCTCTGCCCATCTTAACAGGATCTGAAATATGACAAATTTAAGGGCTGTCAGGCTTTCTACTTTAAACTATTGGAATGTGGCTGCCATCAGACCCAGGGCTTCAGCTTGGAAATTCTAGCTGTACAGTAAACCCACATCCTTGTCTGCTGGTCAGTATAACTTAATGGGTGCGACTCAGTAGCATTACTTTACACTGTATGGCTTGGCTTGAATAAGCTTAGGACCTGCCCCTAGAAATGCTAGATGGAGCAAACTGTTGGGCAGAATACCTGGGAATTCTGCTGAGAAGCTGTGCTGAGCGCAGATGTTACTTCTAAAATGTTGCAGTTATATTTTCAAATGTAGAACTGCAGTTCGTTCTGACTTAGGCACAAAATAGAAGTATCTCTGCAAGTCATTTTAGTTAAGGAAAAAAAGAACAGTAAAAGAGAGGGGCCAGAACCACAATTTAGGGATATTGAGCTTCCAGTGTTCCTTGATTTACTAACATAAAATCCATAAACTCAAATTGACATAGTTTTGTTTCATCTTAAAAGCAAATAGTCATCCCTACAGATTTGTCTTGGTTTCAGTTTAGTGTCTTCGCAGTACTTATTCTATTGGGAACTGACTACTGAATTAGCAACATCTTAAGTACATGTCAGTGAAATACTCTTCTGCATTCTTCACACATTCTGTACTGCTTTCAAAATATTCAGAGAAATCCTTAAGATATTTCCACCTGGTGGAATTTGTAAGTCACCAAATTATTTTTTTTTAAAGTTTGTGTTGTATTTTGTCTCTCCCTATGTGTAATAATATGATATAAACTTAATAGTTTTAAAGCACTGGTTTTTAAAAGTCTTGTTTAACTTTTTTGTGTCTGATTGTTCCTTCTCTTATTTTCTGTCATGACATCTGTTCTTTGCATAAGAGTCTGAAAAGTGTTCCATTCCTAATTCAGCTGTTTTCATCTTTCCTGGATTATCTCCTTTACTCTTTAACGCACCATCATTGTACTGAGGAAGTCACACCAGTGCTGAGTTGGGGGGCAGTTAACTGCTCTGAAGTATTGTTTTTTCCAGCGTTCTTCTTTCTGGTCTTGCCCAAACTCCTTCATTAATTAATCTTGTTACTTTTTCTTGGGTGCATCTCTGGTGCTTTCTTTTCTCTCATATATGAAAATATTTGGAGATTGTGTGCATGTATTTCTAAAATCAGATGTGTTCTTTCCTTGCCTTTGCAAAAAACGATTATGTATGCCTTCTCTCCTCCTCTATCAGTTACTACAGCATCTGCTGCTGTTCCTTTGTTTAGCCCATTTGAAATCCAGTTGCATTCCCTGCTGCTGCACTAGAATGAGTGTTCATGCTGCAGCTCTTTCCTTGACTTGCCACCTTCATTAAAAGCATCCAGCTGTCGACTTTTGTGGATTATCACGTTTGTAAGTTTGCTGTTGGCTGTGACTGCATCTTTTTTCCCCCTTTCTTCCCTTAAGCAAGGCTAGTTAGCTTTACCTGGCTGCTATTTGGTCTTCTTGTAGCAGGTCTTCCATGCTCCCTAGTCAAGGGATGACTTCCACATGCTTATCTTCCTTCAAAAAACATCTTCTAACCTGGCGCTGAGATTATGTGCAAGTAATTAGTTAACTGATTAGGGGCAGTGAAAGGCAGCCTAAGATGATACTAATTAGGGGCTTTTAGCAATGTAGTGAAAGATGAACAGAGATGATTACAGAGAGATGGGCCTTAAAGGCAAGGATTTACAGTTTTTAGTAAAGGATTTAAACAGGAGCTGTTGTTGATCTACCATCTGTGAGACCTGCTGCAACAGTGTTAACTTGATGTTATCTTGAGACTCTCTTCATTAACTTGACGTGATAGTGATGTGCCCTTTTTAAAATAGTGAAGTCATCTTTGTTGCTTCATGTTTTTTTATCTGTTTAGGGTAGACCTTCACAGGGACTATTGTTTGCAGTACCAAAAAGACCTCAAGATATCTTTCTTGCCAGGTTTGGTGAATGTCAAATGCCTCTACATAGTACTGAGGATTTGTAATGCAGGAATTAGTTCCCTGCAAAGAAAGTGCTAAAGTTGGAGCATTGTCATATGTAAGCCATAACATCAACAGCAAGCGAGCACATAAGAAGGCTCTAGTTTCTTTCCTTAGCAAGGAAACATGTGATCAGAGGGCAGCAACATCCCCATTACCCTTGTGACCTGTCTCTACCTGGCTCTGAAGTATGGTTGGTTAAAGGGACAGTCTGTAAGTAGACCATTTCTTCTATTTGAATATGCTTATCTTGGGAAAACTAATCAAAACAAAAACCCCGAAAAAGTTGCAGAAGGTGGAGTGGGGTATGGGTGAATGCCACTAGTCCTTTGGGACTGAAGAACAGATCTATTGCTGAAAATCAGTGAAGGAGAAAAATTACTTTAGCATTAGTATTGCACTTACCTTAAAGAAGACTCCACTATGCATGAATTTGAAGCTAGGCTAAAATACTTTCCTAAAAAAAATTGGAAGGTACATTTGCTAAACAGTAAGAAAAATAAGAAATACAATTTTTATGTCATTGTGGTTGCTTTAGTTTATTTCTTAGTTGCTGTCAGGTTTACCTGAGGTTAAGAGAAGAAAAAAGTGAAAATTTAAACTACCTAAGAACATGGGAAAATATGGCTGAATGTAACATGTGTATAAAATGTGGGACACTTGCCTTGTAAATGAGGTAATTTTCTGCAGAAAGGTCTGTTATGTTGTACTACACTTAAAACTGTGGAGAAATAGAGGTGTATTTTGTCAACTATGGTTTCGATTTTACATCAATAAAATAAACTTCTAAGGAATAAAAACTACTAAACACAGTGAAACTGGCTATTTATCTTGCAACTACTAGTCTCAATTTTAAAGAACAAAAGCTTATTATAAATCTTTCTCCAGAAAGTTCTCAGGCACAGAATTTCCTGTCTCAGTGAATGTTTGGTTAGTCCTGTATTTACTTTTGTTGAGCGCTGTTTCTGTAGCCCCGTTGTTTGCAAATCAATGCCTTTCTAAATAAAATACCTTATTTCCCAGAACACTACTGATTGTTTCATGCCATAGGTGAGTCATATTGCATTCCCCACCTCCCCCTTGCAAATAAAACAGGGTGTGTGAGAAGGCATGTGTGTGCATTCCTAAAAGTCTTAGTCCAGCTTGGTGGAGTTGTTTGAAAGGGCTTTTTTAAGGGTTATTTGAAATTTGACTTCAATGATGATGAGGATGTTTCCTGTTATAGGTGATTGTTTTACATCACTACTCTGAGTGTACTGCTACATATGTTATTTTCATGAAACATTTAGGATTGGTAAGTTCTATATAAAAATACATGTATTATTGTTTTTATGTTTAAGTCTTTTTTTTTTTTTTTCTTTTTTTATCCCATCCCTTTCCTCCAGGAGGATAGACCTGGTAAAGCATTTCCCTGCTTCACAACTCAGAACTCCTTTTAAATTAGGAATTTCCCAGTACTGTCCTTACTGCTACTGTTGGCAGTTTACTTACTAGCACCATAAAACTGTATAACTATTGGTGTGCTTGTTTATCGTAAGGCATTTCTTTCTAATGATTCATGGATGCTTCTGCTTCCAGAAGTAATGTGAATTTAGAAGTAGTAGAGGAAGAGATAGTAAAATTCACATGCAGAATGTCACTAATTGCAATAATAGATTTTTTTGGTTTATCCTGGTTAAGAAGGGAGGAAAAGTAAAATAAATCTTAAAAATTGAGAGGAAGTGAGGAAAAGAGAGGAAGGAGAAATGGATGTGAATTAAAAAAGTTAGGAATTGTTTAAAGTTGGTAAGACAAAGTATCAAAAGAGTGAATGGGATGACCAAGTAATCATAAGCCTGTCAAGCAGACATTAATCTGGTGCAAAGTAATAGAGTGGCTGTGTGGGAGTTAACTCTATTGCACACCTGTAATTCTTCATTAATTAATTTCAGTCAACACAAGATTATGGGAAATAAATCTTTTCTCAAGGGAATGTGAGGTTTTGAGAGAGCAAGTTTAACTTTTCGAAGATATCTGACATTTAATATTTTTAAAATGTTTGATTTGGTGCCATGTGACATGTTCATCTAGAAATTGGAATGATATAGAATCATCAGCATACATCAAGTGTGTTTTTTAAAAAATGGTTAATAGGTCTCAATAACATAATTGTAGTCAGTAATCAATGTAGAGTATGTGGAGGTCCTCTGAGGATTAATGTTGGATCTGACAGTGTTTAGCCTTTTTATTAGTGATGAGGAAGAGATATAGAGTCATTACTGATAAAAGCACACAGATAACAAGGGCTAGTGCCATGGTAAAGTAGTGATCAGAGGAGAGCTAAGTGATCTTGAAAGCAGGAGTGTAAAGAAGCACTATATGTTTTGACACAGAAACGAAGACATGCCTCCAGCCTAAAGAAACACTATCAAGGAAACAGTGATTGAAAAAGACTTGGAAGCCATGCTTTTTGATGTCTGATCAGAAGTATCTGAAACAGGATGAATACTTGGCATTATTATAACGTCACTGGAATACTTGATCTAGCTCATGCAGCATCACAATTCATGAAGGACAACAAACTCAAGGGAGCTCAGGAGAACAACTATGTTGAACCATTAAGCGTCTGGAAGCGCAACCTTGAAATTCCTTAAATCTGCCATTAGAATAATATTCAATAAATAGATCTACAATATTTGAACTAGGTTCACAAGCATGCTGTAGAGAACTGCTGTTTAATAATTGAGGCAACCCACAGAGCAGCAGGCCGCTAGTAAAACAAGCCTGAATGACTAAACAAATTTAGGCCGAGAATTAGATTAATTCATTTTTGGAAAAAGTTAAGGGTTGAAGTAGATGTCCCATTGGTACCTCTGGTCCTGATGGGATGCACCCATGAGTGCTGAGAGGGAGCTGGCTGATGTTATTGCAAGGCAATTTTTCATAACCTTTGAAAGAACATGGTGATTGAGAGAGGTGCCTGAGAACTGGAGGAAAGCAAAAGTCACCCCTACCTTGAAAAAGGACAAGTAAGAGGATCTAGGAAACCACAAGCAGGCCAGTCTCACCTCAGTCCCTGGGAAAATGATGGGGCAGGAGCAACTAATTCTGGAAACCATTTCCAGGCATGTGAAGGACAAGAAGGTTATCATCAGGAGCAGTCAGCATGAAGTCACTAAGGGGAAGTGACCAACTTGATAACCTTCTTGACCAATTTAATAACCTGCTACGATGAAATGACTGGTTTGGTAGATGAGGAGAGAGCACTGAATACTCTCTACCTTGACTGCAGTAAGGCTCTCAATACTGTCTCACGTAAGATCCTCACAGAGAAGCTGATGAAGTATGGGCTGGATGATCAGGTGGTGGGGTGGGCAGAAAACTGCCCAGGCCGAGAGGGTGGTGATCAGTGGCACAAAGTCTAGTTGGAGGCCAGTGACTGGTGGTATACCTGAGGGGTCTGTATTGGGTCCATTCCCACTCAACATCTTCATTAATGATCTTGATGATGGGGCAGAGTGCACTCTTAGCAAGTTCGCAGATGAAGCCAAACTGGGAGGGGTGGCTGATACACTTAGAGGGTCATTGAAAAAGGGAAAGTGCAGTGTCCTGTACCTGGGGAGGAACAACCCCAGCTACTAGTATGGGCTGGGGGCTGCCCAGCTGGAGAGCAACTTTTCTGAAAAGGACTTGGGGGTCCCAGTGGACATCAGGTTGACCATGAGCCAGCAGTGTACCCTTGCTGCAAAGAAGGCCAGTGATATCCTGGGATGTATTAGGAAGAGTGTTGCCAGCATGTCAAAGGATGTGATCCTCCCCTTCTGCTCAGCACTGGTGAGGCCACAGCTGGAGTTCTGGGTCCAGTTCTAGGTTCCCCAGTACAAGACAGAGGTGAATGTACTGGAGAGAGGCCAGTGATGGGCCACAAAGATGGTGAAGGGACTGCAGCATCTCTCATATGGGGAAAGACTGAGAGAGCTGGAACTGATCAGCCTGGAGAAGAAAAGGCTCAGGGGAATCCTATCAATGTCTATAATTACCTGAAGGGAGGCTGCAAAGAGTACAGGGTCAGGCTCTTTTCAGTGGTGCCAAGTAACAGGACCGGGGGCAGTGGGCACAATCTGAAATGCAGGAGGATCCCTCTGAGCATGAGGATTTTTTTTTTTTTTTTTTTTTTTCTGTGTGGGGCCTGAGCACAGCCGGAGTTTTCCCGGGGAAGTTGTAGGACCTCCAGCCTTAGAGATACTCGGAAACTATTTGGGTGTTGTCCTGGAGAAACGCATCTGGGTGGCCCTGCTTGAGCATGGGTGTTGGACCAGATAACCTTCATCCTTGGGGACAGTCAAAAGCCATCTGAAGATGGTCCTGAGCAGCCTGCTCTAGGTCAGTGGTCTCCAGACTCTTTTGATCATGCACCCCTATCAGTAAGAAATTTTTGAGCATGCACTCTTAATATATGTGTATTTATTTATAATTTATAATTTATATACACATACTACTGTACAAATATAATTAGTATAGTTAAAACATACACAAATAAAAGAAGTTTAAAAAGGATGATATAAAGATGAAAAAAACCCATATTTTTGAATTTTATTTCAGTAATGGTAAAAAAACCCACTTTTTGTTCCCCTAGTTAAAATATTGCTATTAATAACAAAGCTTTTAGGGACAACTACACTGATTGAATGTGCTTCATTATTTTTTAAAATCTGAGCTTGACACTTTATGATGCAGTGATTTGAAGGTCTGCCTCTAAGTTCAGTTATCGTTACTGAATCATTATCATTACTGTTATTTTCAAATTTTTGGCCAAGTTCTTGTGAGATCTGATTAGGTCGTAACTGTTAACAGATATCTCATAATGTGGCTGACAAAGAGCTCTTACTGAGGAGAAATGTCAGCTCTGCCATTTTCTTGTTGTTTGCTTGTATTTGCATTATTAGTACCATCTTCAGACTTTGATTCCTTTGCAAGAATTATTTTAAGACACTTGTCCATTTTGTGAGGGTTATTTTATTTCTGCTACAAATAGATAATATCCATGAATCCACTTAACCAGGAACACTTGAAATGCAATACACTGCAATTTGTTTAAAACTAATGATTAAGTAAGAGCATCACTGTCACCCCCTCCGTGGAAGGAAGATGTGACCAAACCAACGGAGGGTGCCAGTGTCCAGCTGTATATTAAATATCAGTAAAGCTTACTTTCTTTGTTATTTTTATGGTTTTTTTAAAAAATTGAAGTTCTAATATTTGCTTCCCGTGCTCCAATGGATTGTCTTGCATGCCACCCCACGTTGCAGACATGTCCTTGTTTTGGCTGGGACAGGGTTAATATTCTTCCTGGTAGCTGGTGCAGTGCTGGGGTTTGGATTTAGTGTGAGAACAGTGTTGGTATCACACTGGTTTTGGTTGTTGCTGGGTAATGTTTATACTCAGTCAAGGACCTTTCAGTTTCTCAGGCCCTGCTAGCAGGAGGGCTGGAGGGGCACAAGAAATTGGGAGCGGACACAGCCAGGACAGGTGACCCAAACTAGCCAAAGGGATATCCCAT
The DNA here is from genome assembly GCF_017639655.2 of Falco naumanni. Taxonomy (NCBI): domain Eukaryota; kingdom Metazoa; phylum Chordata; class Aves; order Falconiformes; family Falconidae; genus Falco; species Falco naumanni. Next base: position 61,606,100 of record NC_054056.1, on the reverse strand, counting down.
ACCATATGACATCATGCTGACTATATAAACTGGAGGAAGAAGAAAGAGGGGGGGACATTTGGCATCATGGCATTTGTCTTCACAAGTAACCATGTATGTGATGGAGCCCTGCTTTCCTGGAGATGACTGCCTGGCTGCCGATGGGCAGTGGTGAATGAATTCCTTGTTTTGCTTTGCTTGCGTGTGCAGCTTTTGCTTTACCTATGAAACTGTCTTTATCTCAACCCACAAGTTTTCTCACTTTTACTCTTCTGATCCTCTCCCACATCCCACTGTGGGGGGAGTGAGCAAGCAGCTGTGTGGTTGTTGGTTGTTGGTCAGGGTTAAACCACAAGACTGCTGCTCTGTGTTGTACGTGTTTGGGGTGGGAGACAGGAGATGACTTCCAGAGATCCCTTCCAACCTCAAGCGTTCTGTGACTCTGTGATTCAAGAATCTAAAAATGCTGAGAAGTAATTTTATAAATACATTTAAGTGACATGTTTGAGATGATGTTGTGATAATTGGATTGTTCTGTTCAACTGCCTCTTTCTGAAAAGAAGACAAACAAGAAGAGGACACAGTAACTATAGATTCATGATCTTCAGGTTAATACTAGGAGACAATTGTAGGAGAGCATCATGCTTCCACACCTGAAGCTGAAAAGAGGACTGTCTTTGTAGTTCATGGGAGCAGTACTTTGAAAGGGGTGCAAACAGTTAGGAGCATTTGCTGAAGTGAAAAAGATTCAACTAACGAACTGGATCTGTATAGCACCAATAGGGATAGAAGTGGAGGAGTGGGAGAGAGGCATTTTGTGAAGGAAGATTGAAAAAACACAAACCCAGAACTCCCCCCCCCCAAAAAAAAAAAAAAAAAAAAAATTACTTTACCTCCAAGTCCTAAAAATGTTAAACTTTATAGAAAAAAAACCAACAAACAACCATGCAAAACACACTGAATTGCTGTGCTAAACTGTTCTTCCAGTATGTTTTTAAGTTGAACAAAAACTACTTTACTTTTCCAAGCTGTTTAGTTGTGGGCTATCACCCTTGGATCCAAAAGCAGCAGAGGAACAGCAAGATGTGACTAGGTCAGGCTGGCTGAGAGTAGGATGGGTCTATAATTTGACACGACTGTAGGAGAAATAACAACTTCCAGCCATGAACAGAGTTGAGAGCTAAGACCTGAAATGGTGCTCAAATAGATTATTAAAGAAAAGAATGTGGCTAGTTCAGTAACTCTGACATCTCTATGATTTAAAGTATTTAAAATCTGTGATTGCATATGTCAGTAAAAGATATACTCTGGTTCAGGCAGGAATTAATTACTTTAAGTCCCAAGGTTTGTGCTGTACATTGGGTTAGACTGTGTGATGACAGATGAATATATGAATGTCTCGCATCCACTTGAAATATCCCTGTGTTTGGACTGCACTGATACTTGGCACACAATTCTTAGTACCCATTGAAGTCTTTAGACCTATCAGCTACCTCAAAAATAGAGGCCAAACATAACTTTTATTAAGATTTGTAAGCATTTCAGAAAGATGTATTTACATAAGAAGAAAATTGCCCCAGTAATTAAACGTGAACTAAGAAAGATAATACGAAATACACGTAAAAATATACCTGTATACACTGTATGTAACAGGTGATATGACATTACTAAAATAATACAATAAAAAGTGGGTACTTTCTAGTAATCAAGCTAAAAACTCTGAGCTGGTCTAATCTGTCATAAATGAGTGACACTGTCTAATCTATAGTTTGGAGACATAAGCATACATTTAGCTTTTATCGGATAATCCTACCCTGAAGTGAACTTTGGCAACTGATAGGGCAAGACCTTCCCAATTTAGTAGTGTACTGGGGTTCCAGGAATATCAGACCATTTTCACAAAGGATCAGAGATGCTTATTCCAGTGTTATGTTCTGAACAGAACATCCATTTCATCAGGCATGGAGCAGGAATTAGCAGAAAGCAAAAAATCATTTCAATGAACCTGAAAGTCTTTGGATTTGCTATTACTTAGGTACTACAGTCACTCACACACAGACCTGAAATGGTTTCTACAAGTTTAGAAAGCGTGAAGCTCTGTGGGGCCTCAATTTGTCTTTTTGTTGTGGTACAACATTTAAATGAGTTTTCTACTGACTTAATCCTCTTATAGGCAAGAATTGAAAGTAATTCTTTTGTCTGGGTAGTGTAGTGATAGTGCACTGTTTTGCTATGTGGGAGATTGAAGTGTTTGCTCCTTGGGTCATATAAGCTTGGACAGTCAATGTTGCAGCAGTAGTGCTTTTAATGCTGTCAAATGTGGTTCTCTCTTACAGTTGATCAGACCTTGTGAAAATATCAGAGGTTTCTAAAATAAATTATTTCTTCTCCTTCTGCAAGGAGCTTATAGATGTGATGAATGAAATAAAGTATAATTTATTGCAAGAGATAATGATTAAAAATGAGGGGGGGAAAAAGCAGTAGCTAACTACATTTAAAAATAGAAAGTTATTTATACCTGTAGCATAGTGAAAGCCCGTTGTGCTGACTGAATTTAACAAGCAGACCTGGGATTCAGCCTTGGTGCTGTTAATAACTGGAGGCGTTATTGATGTACTGAACTAATTAACAGTGTGATGAAGTTGCTTGCTGGAGGTTTTTGACTGCTTCATCACTGTGGCACCTCCTACAGGTTAATTCATTGAGCAGCACAGGTAAAGCCTCCAGATGATGGAGGTCCTGCTCTCTTTTCATCCAGGCAGAGTTGTACTGACAGAAGTAACTAAATAGAGATGAATATTTTCCTGAATTATTGATTAGGTAGCTAGAGCTATATGATAGAAGTAAATGGTTTGGGATGCAGCTGTAACAGTTCATAGTTGCTGCATGGGAAAACACATATACAATAATTTTAAAAAGCAAACCAAAATGAGTAACAGCCTTTCTCACCTGAAGGAAAGCCCTCAGATTAAATGAGAAAAACTGCAGCAGAAAATCTGTAGATTAAAAAAAATAATGAAAAAAAGAAAAGTGGGGGAATTATTTGATTAGTAGGCAGGGAAGGGACTGCATGGACTTCAATATGTCTTTGAATTCTTTCTCTGTATAAAATTCTTTTATGGCATTTGCTCTCAAATGTCTCAGTGCACACATTAAAATTCAGAACATAAACAGCTGGTTTAATTAGATGATAAACTATTTCACTTAAAATTTATAGGGAAAAATACCATTGTAAGATAGTCTAATAACAAACGGAATGAATACCAATGTGTCCTATGTTTTTTTCATTTACTCTGTCTATTGATGAAGTAAAATATAAACTTCAATATATTCTGTCCAGATCTAGGCTGTTGATCTATCAGGCAGAAGTAATATAAAATCCATCTTAACATGATTAGTTTTATGAAAATATTTTAAGGTTGTGGAATCCTTTATACAAAATGTTTAGGGGTGGGTTGTTTGTTTGTTTGTTTTGGTAGTTTTGTTTTGGTTGGTTTTTATTATTATTTGTTTATTGTGGTATAGCTGAAAAGCCTCTGAAACTAGCAAAGCTAATGCTGCCTTTGTTCTTTACTTAAAGCTAGAAGTGTGTTGTAAATAGTCTGGATTTTTTATCCAAGCTTAATATGCTGTTGTCTAACAGGACGCATTAAATGTTCTGTAACAACTGCAGAACTCATCAAGCAAATGGAAAGACTAGCCCTGAAATCAAGCCTCAAACTTTTATTTTCTCATAATCAATAGGCAAGTAATGCACTTTGGATTTATAAAGATATTGAGATTGACTGCTTAAATCCTTTTTAAAGTTCAAAGCTGGAAACAGATTGTGTGTACAAGCAATCCACAGTAGAGTTTCTAAGTAGGGGCTTGTGATAAGTGAAATTGGGTTTGACTGAAATGGCCCATCAGTCCCATATGGGGTTAGCAGGAAGATTTCAGGCTCAAAAAGACAGCAGTTTGGAGAAGCATCAAGCATTGGTTTCACATCGCCTAGGATTGCTGTATGGAGTCTGTCTTCTAGGAGAGGTAAAGACAAGAGGCTCATTAAAAATGAGCAGCACCAGGGAAAATGATTGAGCTTCAAGTACACTTGTGGTTTTTAGCTTGAAGAGTGTAAAGGTGAAGATACATTTTAAAAGCTGAAGTGGTAGATGAGAAGAATACTGTCAGGTTTCTCAATGAAAACCCTTTATATATAGATATATAGGATATTATAGTAGTTTTCTGACAACAGAAAAAAAATAATATCCAAAACCCCCACAAACCACCAAACCCCAAAACCTTACTCAGCTCAGAATGTCTTCGTAGTTGGATGAGATTATAGTCTCTCAGTTATCAAAATTGGATTTGATAAAACAGATTGTCTTCTGTCCTGCTGTCTGATAACTTCAGAGGCAGTATTAACTGTCTGTAAAAGTTGTGGAAGCTGGAGAAAAAATGAGTCTTGGGGCTCACATTGAGGACCTTCTATGCTGTACTAGAAATCTAGCTGTGGTATCTTAGTTTGCCGCGGGCCCATTGTCTTAGAGCTAACTTTTACCTGTTTCAAGACTTTGAACTATTTTGCACTGTTGTATTTATTGACCTTAGAAAAACGTGACAATACCGAGCTTTAAAATCAGAACTCAGATTCTTCTTCGCTTCTTATTCTGATATAATCTGTGCTGTTAACAGATACAGTATAGTAGTTATACAGTAAAAGTAATTTAAATTATCCCAGGTTTTGATTGCTCTATGACAGCATGAGGGTTGTTTGTCAATGTCAGTCCATTTATCTAATGCTGTAAGGCAAGGAATGAACAAAGTGACTTTGACCTATGAAGTAACACTGTGGTTTGTTCCCTCAGAGCAAGTGTTCATTAGCTTGATTTGAATTGTAAAATTATGTGATAAATGTACTGAAGCAGCATAGCCTTTTTCTCATAGTCTCATAGCATGAAATGCAGCTGAAAGCTGATTTATTTTGTGAAAATTTGCATGACTCTTGGCACAACCATAGAAAAGAGCAGTGGCTGCTTACTGTGTTGCTTATTCTTGCTTCATTCACACGCATCCATTACAATGTAAGGATGAAATTTTGGGGGGTCTAGATGAATAGCACAATTTTTAATGAAGAATGAAAAAGTTGGATTATAGTAATTTTAAGAAAAAGTGCTATTTTTCAAAGTTATTAAAAAGTACCTTAGTGATAGTCAGATTACACTGGGATCACTTTGTGAGCTGAATGGCTGGCATTGCTGGTTGTGGAAAAGGTGTTTTGACCGTCGTTTATTAGGCTGTATTTCCCCAGAGCCCTAGGATGGATGTAGCATGAAAAGGTTTGTTCTCATGACAAACTGAAAATCTAATAGAGTGTTTCCTGAAAGGGTGTTAGAGAAATAGTCTCATGTGGTCTTGTAATCACAGCCTTGATGATTATATGTTTCTTAGGATACACTGTGTTTTAAATAAAGTGTCAGAGTGAGCAGACCCGTTATTATGATGGATTTTGGCTGTGAGGCATGCATTTCAATCCTATCTTCCCAGCTAGAGGGGGAAAGAAAGATTTGAGTATCATGCCTGACCAACCTGATGGCCTTCCATGATGGAATGGCTGGCTGGGTAGATGAGGGCAGAGCGGTGGACGTTGCCCACCTTGACCGCAGCAAGGCTTCTGACACTGTCTCCCATAACAGCCCCGGAGGTCAGCTCAGGCCGTGCGGGCTGGATGAGGGGACAGTGAGGCGGATCGAGAGCTGGCTGATGGCAGAGCTCAGGGGCTGTGACCAGCAGCGCAGAGCCCAGCTGGAGGCCTGTAGCTGGCGGGTTCCCCAGGGCTCAGCGCTGGGCCCAGCCCTGTCCAACGGGCTCACCAGCGCCCTGGGTGAAGGGGCAGAGCCCTCAGCAAGGCTGGCGGTGACACAGCCCCGGCAGGAGCGGCTGGTACCCCAGCGGCTGCGCTGCCCTTCAGCGAGGCCTGGGCAGGCTGGAGAGCTGGGCGGGGGGGACCGAATGCAGTTCAGCACAGGGGGTGCCATGGGGGCCTGGGGGGCATCGGGAGGAACGTGGCCAGCAGGTGGAGGGAGGTGATCCTGCCCCTCTGCTCTGCCCTGCTGAGGCCGCACCTGGAGCGCTGTGTCCAGTGCTGGGCTCCCCAGTTCAGGAGAGACAGGGAACCGCTGGGGAGCGCCCAGCGGAGGGCTGTGGAGGGGATGATGAGGGGACTGGAGCATCTCCCTTGTGAGGACAGGCTGGGAGAGCTGGGCCTGTTCAGCCCGGAGAAGGGAAGACCGAGAGGGGATCTTATCAATGCACACAAATATCCCATGTGTGAGTGTCAAGAGGACGGGGCCAGGCTCTTTTCAGCGGTGCCCAGCGACAGGACAAGGGGCAACGGGCACAAACTGCAGCACAGGCAGCTCCATCTGAATATGAGGAAGAACTTCTTTACGCTGAGGGTGACAGAGCAGTGGCACAGGCTGCCCAGAGAGGCTGTGGAGTCTCCTTCTCTGGAGACATTCAAAACCTGCCTGGACACGATCCTGTGCAACAACCTGCTGTAGGTGACCCTGCTTTAGCTTTAGGGGTTGGACTGGGTGATCTGCAGGGGTCCCTTCCAGCCCTGACCATTCTGTGATTCTGTGATCCTCACACTTTTTTTTCATTCCTTCTGAATTGTATTTAATTTAATCTCAGATTTTCCAGTATATCCATTTCTTTCTTGGCTATCATCCATCAAGTTTTGTATTGTCTCCCAAATGCTTTCTCCTGTTTTTGTCTCCCCTCCCCTGGACAAATCTTTCTGGGGCAGCTGTATTTTAATGCTATATGAAGATACTGGGGTACTCAGGTGAGGTGAAATGGCCTAAGCAGTTTTTAGGATAAAAATGTGGATTTAATGTGAAGCTACTGAAAGCAGACAGGTGTCCTCTTCCCTTTTCTTGAAATTTGCTTGTCTTCAACAGATCAGTAGAACTGCTTACATCCATTATAAATATCATCTGGAGAGACGAATGGTGAGTGATTCTTGAGTGTACTGCTTGTCAGGGCAGCACTTTACCTAAGGAAACAATCTAGGATTTTGCCTCTAGGACTTGGTAGTGCTATACGAGCAAATGAAACTGGGTCGAGTGGGGTGGGGGGCGGAGAGAAACGAGTGATTTCTTACTATGTTTAGAAGTTCTCTTTTTAATTCCAGCTTCACATCACATACTTGGGCATGTTTTGGTGATAGCTCTCCTCACTGGAAAAAGTGAAGGTAAAATTGCAATAAAAGCCAAGTGAGGAAACGATAGAGGTGTTCTACATAACAAATAAATTAATAGGGGCAGCTTCTGTTACTAACACAAGAAATCACAAATAGATGTGCTGCGTGCAAGAGATACACTTAGATATTTTGTCCCTTGGCTCACAGAAGGGTGAAATGCTGCAGACTGCTTCAGAGTCATAACTGGCATTTAATGCATGGTCTGGGAGTTAGACCATAAATTACCTTTTCTTTTCTTCCCTAGGAAAGAGTACAGAAAACATTACCATGTGTTTTACTGTAGTTTTTCAAAACAGAGGTGTAATTTCAGGTCCTTCAAGAGGTACTGCATGTTACCTTGCCAGAAGAAAGTATATCAAATTGTTACCTATTGTACATGCTGCAGTAATATATACATCTGTTTCCCGCTGTCCCAGTGTGTCCTTATTAGTCTCCATTTCAAGTAAATGGGGGAAAACATCCCTCTCCCACATCTCTGTTCTGTGCCATCTGCTTGCTTTGCCAACCAAGATGATTGAATGCTTTTACACATTTAATAAAGGGGTTTTGTGAACTCCTGGGTGGTAGCTATAAAAATAAATTAAGTGAATCCTATGATATAAATTATATGAAAGAGGTGTTCAGTTGCATTTTTGTTTTTTCTCAGGAGGCTTATTCCACTGCCAGAATCTCTTTTGAATTTTTTATTCTATTTTAAGTATGTGAAAAGAAGGTTCCCTTTGTTACTTACTTGTAGGTCAAAGCTTTATGTTAAAACATTTCAGGCAGTTTACGTAAGAGACTTTTGCATTTTGAAGCATGGTTTTGTCAGGTATTTGTGATAAAGAAGATGCAAAACATATGGGAAATCTGTCTTTTATTTATTGATTTTTGTAGTGGTTTTGGCCACAGTCCAGAATTTCAGCGAGTTGAGTCAGCTCCAAAACACGTGTACATCACCAGTCTCCTTCTTGTAACTGGTATGCCAAAAGTAATCTGTTTAATAAGCTATGTACATCTGTAGGTTAAATATATGTTACAGATTTGATTTATAGCTCTTGAAAAGTCATTCCAAAGTACTTATCATATGGATTTTTTTTTCTTATAAGGCTTTCTTTCAAAAAAGTTATTATCACAATATTTTATTACATTTGTAAAGTAAATTCCCTGATCTAGAACCCAATCGTAGCATTACATTACTAATTAAAAAGGTGCAACGGCACATATACAAAAAGAAAAGAAAACGGAAAAAAACACAGAACAAAACCCCACAAACCACCAAACCCTCCCAACCGCTGGTTTATGCATAGTAGCTATTGGTACAAGAAATGTTTGTTTTAGTATTAACTTTTGTTGGACTGGAAGACCAGCGAGTTTTACCACCCAACATGATTTCCTTCGCTGTTACTAAAGCGTAGAATCCAAATTACTTTTGTACAGAAGCTTGTTTTAATAATACCTTTTAAAATAGGGTTTCCTAAATATATTTCTATGTAATCCTGTACTTTATTGGATTGAACAGTCTAATATTTCTTTTGGTAGATGTGTTCTAATTAATGAAAACTGCAACAGGAATAGAATTTGTGTATTATTATGTAAGCATGCCTGTGCCCTTGCCCATATAATCCATGCCACACACTAAGAAAAGCTATCATTAATATTGCAAAATCAAACACCCTGGCATTAAAAATGCCAGAAATCCATTTGCTCACAGAATGTTAATGTGCACCCATTTTCCCATGGGCCTCGTAAATATTTGCTGATAGAAAAATGACACAAACGTATAGATATTTTTTGCTTACATGAGACTGGTCATATTTATTTTAGGATCCCTTATTCAGTGTTCTTCTCTTTTATCCTTGGTGAGTGGTGTCTGTGTACTATGTCTTGGTATCTAAAAGGAGTTCAAATGCATGTTTTGAGAAGAAACTTTTTTTTCAGGGCTTTTCACTAGAGTTCCAGAACACAAATTTTGAATTATTCTCAGTATCCGTTAGGCAAGTGTAATTTTTTAGAAAATATTTTATTTGCCTAACTGTGGGCAGTTTTCCAGGGGAAATGAGAACTGACATATATGTCTTCCATAACATGCAGCTTTGCTACAATGTCCCATGTCACCAAAACTGAAATGTTTTTGGAAACATTTGTGTTGATTCAGTTTCTGTCAGGTAAGTGGAAGGAGAACATAGAGAACAATTTTAAATGTTTTATGAACATGTGGTGAGCTTGTGAAGTCTCATAAATAACACTTTAAATGTTCATCCAAAATTATTTCTTTTATTTTTTTTTTTATACTGTCATCACCTTCAATACTGCTGGAATTGGGTCCATGAACTGGGAACTCTAGCATTTTCATACCACCTTTTCCACACATCTTAGCACAATTTTGTATTGTTTTCCACCTGTTGTTCTCCTTTACATCCAGAATTAGTATCTGGCCTTTCTTAGTTGTGAAATACATCCTTTTACCTCATCATCTTCACTCATGAGATTTTTCCAGATAATTCTTCTGTCCTCTACCTTTTCAAAATGTTTTCTGAGCAGAGCCACAGAGAAGTCCTTTAGTTGTAAAATCTGTTTCCTACTGCTCTTTTCCCTCACCCTGTGCATATGCAGACTCAACAAAGTGTAGATAGTATTTTAAATTATATTGACTTTATGCAGCACATGGTTTTTCAGACTCCCTGACCAGTAATCTAGATTACAGTATTATTTTACAGCTCTGAATGCTTGGCTCTAGTATAAATGAAAAACTTGGTATATTTTGAGAGAAAATAAATGTTCTATTTTAAAATAGACTACCCACTGTTGAAAGCTCACTTGTAAAGCCTGGCTAAGAATTTTTGGTGTGTGTATGTCACTGCAGATACGCGGCAGCTCTGTGTGAGCTTTGGAGGCACACAGAGAAGAGTTTCTTTTGCTAGCTATCTCTGAGCTAGCATGTCTGGAAAGTCCTTTAAATGTGTAATGCTGTAACACCTTTGAAAGGGCAGGTAGAGCCTTTTTTTTTTTTTTTTTTTTTTACTGAGCATCTACACACAAAGCAGAATCCAGGCAGGACATTATGTCCGGTTTCTAATGTGTTCCTTAAACTGTCCAATTATGTAGCTCAACCATTTATTGATTTCAGAGAGGTAAACAGTTTTGTATTAGGCAATTTCTGTCATCACCCTATCTTTAATAAAAGTTATATGGAAGACCAGACCTGTCATACAGCTTTAGAGACAGCATTTTCTTTTTTTTTATGTTAAAAATTGCCTATTGATTCCTAGTTTTGCTTTCTCTGTTAGCCAGTTTACAACTGAGAATGTCTTTTTATTTTCTACTTTATCATGACTTACTTGCCCCCAAAGCAGTAATTGTTTATTCTCTGATTTGATGGTTTGTCATCTTAGGTGCTCAGGATCCCATTTTCCTAATGCTGTGTTTCTCAGGTAATTTTCTAATTGTCATGGGATTGTCTAGATAGGATGATTTGCCTGAAATCTAGAACTTTAAAAATGTAAAGGGAAGCACAAGGCAGCATTACTGTGACAGTTACTCGTTGTCCTGAGCAGTAACCCTTTGGGATGAACGCTGACCCATTCACAGTGTACTTGAGCTTAACAATTGTAGTTTGTCAGTTTTCAGTTATTTCACTTTTCATTTGCTGTGGTATGTTGTCCAGGTAATGTGCTTGGTCTATTGCTGCTGGATGCAGGGTATGTTCTAGAGGCAGGGTATGTTCCAGAGGACAGGAGGGCATGCGTCTGGTTGAGAAATGGTATATTTTTGTTTGGGCAAAGCCTTTTTTCTTTTCTTCTTTTTTTTTTTTTTTCCCCTCCTTTTTTCCCCCCCCTTTTTTTTTTTTCTCCTCCGTTTTTTCTTTATGGAAAGATCCATTGCCTAATAGGAGATTAATCTTTCACTGCATTATCAAGCCCCCTGATATTGACATGTAGTCTAGACACCCAGCTTTCAGATCAGATATCAAAACCTTTATCTCTGTTTCAAAGAATAGCTACATTGTACTTAGAGTTAATCAACATAAACACATTTCCAGTATGAAACTGAAAATGCAGAGACAACAGAATTTAGAATACTTTTAAATGAGATAAGAATACTAATAAAATGTGGGATTCAGTAAACTCATCTTCTGGGTTCATCTATTCTGCCACAGAATGCTTGGTACTATGGCAGACCGGGAACCGCAGGGTTTTGCTGTGAAGAAAAAAAATGTATTTTGTGCCAGAGCGGGGCCCTTGTATCAGTTCTACTACGCACATATGTTCCCTGGTAATGGCAATGCTAGCATTGATACTTGTAAGTGTTACAAGTTTTAGCTGTTGTGCATTTGGCAGGAGATTTTTGATAGAGAGTAACATTGATCTGAATCTTTGCAGTATATAAAACTAACAAAAATAAAAGTGTCCAGTGTAACTTGAACTTCTTTCTATGTTAGTTTTTGTCACTTAAATGATTTTATCTTCTATTGGCCTACTTTTTGCTAAGGTATTCTTTGAGAATACTTCATAACAGATGTAATAATTATAGTCTGTAACACACAATACTCTGAATAAAACTTTATTCACATTAGAAATAATATAGTATGTTCTTTATTCCATTTACTTTAATTGGTTGCTTTCATCTTAAATTATATTCCTCATTTAAGCTTATATATTTTTCAAGACCTAAGTAATTTAACCAAATAAAAATAGAAATGTGCAAAAAGGACTACATTTGGACAATGGCATAGTTATATTGAACTGGATTCGTGATGGTTAAATGAATAATTGCAGTTGAAAGAACCATAGGCTGTAATAGACTGTATTGCATCATATGCATTTATAAATTCAATTTCTCTCAGGAATCCAAATATATCTATAAAAAGTAACATAAGCCAAAGAATCTTAATGGGGTCTGTATCTCTTGTTTTACTTAAATATTTCAGTCAGCACAGAATTCATTCTTTAAAATACAGTTTGTCCATGCAATCTTTAGTGCCAGTATAATAGGCAGGGAATTTCTTTGCTTGATTAAAATATGTAGCTGCCAATATGTATTTTAATTGTTATTATAAATTCTAATAGCAAAAATGGGCAGAATTTCTCAAGTGTGCTAGTTGATTAAACAGCTGCCTGCCTTGGTAGCAGCTCATGTTTTAAAACAGTGCAACAATGAGAGACATTAAAGACAACTGATGATTTTACAGATATTACCAGTCCTTGTTGATGTCATACATGGAAATCTATGAAGTGGAAACCCTGTACAGTAAGAGTATCATCACTAGAAAACAGGTGAAGCACTGCAGAAGGCGGCAGGCAGGCAGGCTTGAGTAGATGCAATGTAGGGTTTGGTCTAATGGCATGACCCATTTCTAAGGAAATTAATCTTATTTGTAATACAGTCAGATGTGAGAGTCAGAACTTTGGGAAGCAGGCATAAGTCAGGCATAAGGAAGACAGGCATAGGACTGTCGATGACTCGTCAGTGACAGTAATTGTTACTTGGCTAATTTGGCTAAGCTTTTGTTTTGTTTTGTTTTGCTCCATCAAGATCTGTGTTATTCTTAGTCTATAAACTTGCTTATATTTCCAACACCTATATATGCCATGCATGCTATTTAAATCTACAAAAGACTTTCCAAAAAGTCATGGCCATGCAAAGCTTTCCTTAGTGTTCATGTTATTCTTTGTGGCTAGCTGTAGAAAGAAACATGGCTTGGCATCTGTGCTATTAAAGATCTTACATATGCTGGTCAGTTCTCTGGATGGGTGGCTGTACAATTTGATTACTCATAGTAACACTTGCTACAGGTTAGTTATTAGTTGTGGGTGGAAGTGACTTAGGAATGGAAGAAGTTCAAAAATACCTTTTAAACTCTTCCTATAGCAGATACGAAGATTAGATACCCGTTTTGAGGAAGTTGTAAGATAGTGAATTTACAAAGGTTTGAAGGATGTAAATGGCAAAAATAAAATAATAGAAAAAAATTAATCCTGACAGAGTGATTTAGCAACAGACCTGCCAGAGAAATGAAGAAAAGCTGTGAGAAACAGTCCTGTATTGACAGACAAATGATCTAGATAACTAGAACTGTTGTTCTATTTATCCATGTTTTTGACAACTTCCTAGCTAGCGAGAAAGGGAAGAGCCTTTACTAACCATCTGGAATCACAAACTCTTCCCTTTTTTCCAGTATTGGATGTTTTGCAGCACTTGGCTGCACTTCTGGGTTTCAGCAAGAAAACACCTTCTTAAACCCTTCTATGCCTTCTTATTGCTAGAGATATGTATGATGTAATGAAGTATGGGAGCTATTCTGTACATTTATTAATCCTGTGTTTGAATTGTAAACCCTGATTTATGCCAGGTTTTATTTGGGTGTATATTTTTTGCCAAGCTTAACTACATTGGACAATGCATAACTTGACGTTTAAATTTGTCCTAATATCATTTGCAGTACTTTTGCAAAGAAACTACCTTTTGCTTCACCTATGGTTTGGGTTTTTCTATTTTCTTTTAAAAAAGCACAAATAGGTCTGTGAAAGTTATTTTGCTTTTGTGTCTGAAACTTGGCTTGTGTCATATTTTATGAAGCTTGAAGTAATATTTATGCAAGTACTAGAACAAATGGGTACATGGCTGTCTAATTTTCTAAGCCTTCCCACTGGAGATGTTGCAGATGTTATTTGATATACTTTATACAAATCTCTTGTATTTTTGAATTTGTTTAACTTCAACGATAACAGATATAAATTATCTCTCTCCTGAAGTGGAATATTAGTTTGGAGTTGCAAGTTCTCTAATGGCTTTTCTGTTCCCACTGGATTGCCTAATTGAATCTTGTGCACTCAAAATTGTACATGAAGATGCAGGTTAGAACATTTTAGAACAGAGAACAGTATAGGATGACCTATATCTAAGGGCACAGTAAACATCGTATGTCTATAAAGACCAATGGCACTGTAAGAGAACAAAAAAGGAAATTATTTGGTGATTGTATGTAAAAGTAATTGCTACTAAAGATTATATGCTTGCAAAGTGCTTGTCATGAATCTCAAGTATACATTGGGACTAGCTATTAGGAAGGCTGGACTTAGGTGAAGCTTGTCAGGTATAAAGAAATTTTGTCTTTTACTTTTTGATAAGGTGTTCTGTAATGCCACTTACAATGTTCTAGGAAAATTTAGATTTTTAAAGTAATTTTTAAAGCTAGATTTTGTCTGGTTTTGCTATTTTAATACATCTTGGCAAGGCTAAACCTATTGTGCCTATGGACGGATAGCAAAGATGATGAATAGCCCTAAATTTAGTTTTGTTTAAACAGCTGCAGAATTTACTTTAATATGGACAGAAATATCCATGGCTAGGGTTACATTTGTTTTCCTGAATAGGAAAGATGTCACTTTTCACTGGAGTGAAACGTCAGACATCAAAGAAAACAGAATTTTGTGACCCTCTGTTAGTCCCCTGGTAGAAGAGAATGATGTTGAAACGCTGGAAAAGTTTCCTCTGTACCACAGGAAAAAAGCAAAGCTTTTTTGTGGATAATGTTAGATTGAATTCTGAATTCATGACATTAGATTTATCCGTGCCCCAGCTTGGGATAGCGTGAGGTTTTATTGTTATTTATTTATTGTTATTCTTTTCTAAATTACTTAGAAAAGTGTGAGAAAAAGATAGGAAACAATTATGTTTCCTTTTGGAGAGTTTGAGGCTATGCATAGATTGGCATTTTGGGATGGATGTGCTGTATTGTACCAGAGACACTGATCCCACAAATAGCCAGGCTGGTCCAGGTCTGCAGCACAGCACTCCTTGGAACATCTAGGCCTTCCCTTATTTGGAAACCAAGATAGAGGAATGGGAGCTGATGTTCCCATCTTACAGCTTTCTTCTGAAATGTAGGTTTTTAGGCATGGAATAGTTGTTTTTTCCTGAAGAATGCTAATCATTCAATCTTGCAGTGTTCTGAGTTTTATTGCTTTTTATTTTCCTGGTTTGTTTTTGATACCTGATGATTATGTCATAGGAGAAAATTTGTCTGCAGTTCTAAATCAGCTGCTTGACCTTGGGATTTTGTTTTCATGACAAGAAGGTTTTATGCCCTCTCAAAAAGGATGATTAATAAATATATAATAATTTGTATTAAGAAATTTAAAAAATACTGTTGTGTTATGGATATGAGCCTGATGCGTGGCCAGGACGAAAAAGCTCTCCCGTTGAGTCACGAGGTTCAGAAAGAATCCCCTTGCTTTCTAAACTCCCTTCTCCGAGAGGAGTCTAGGTGCAGCTAGATCTAGTCATAGTCTCAGACTTGGTCAGTGGTTTAGGTATAAAGGATTAATATGTACACAGCCACTCGTCAGAGTCAATGTTTGCCTGTCAGAGTCCTCTCAAAGACTTTCACTGAAACAGTTTTGCAAAGTTGAAAAGATAGATGATTTATTAAGGTGACAGATAAAACAAATTCGGAATTGCTGTTTGATAAATGCAACTTACTGCAACTATTGAGCTCCAGTTAAGAGTTCAGTGCTTTTTGTTAACAATACTTTCCCAGGTAACATCTGACAGTCGGAGGTGCAAGTCTCACTACAGAGGCGTACCTGTTGGGGAGGAGGGAGGTCCAGGCCTGTCAGCCCATCCAGTAGTTGGAGTTCTCATCCTCAAAATAGAGGATTCTAATTGCCAGATTTATAGTCATGGCAAAGTGGGACTAAGTCAATTATTGTGTGCTGGCTGGCCTTCAGCAAGGGCTATCAGCTCTGGAAGGCCAGTGGGGCCCGATGGCTCAGTACAGGGCAGGGTGTTCAGTACAGATGTGGGGGGTATTTCTGGCTTTTACTGAAGCAACACCAGGGTGTGAGGCCCCCGCCTCACCCCACGTGTCACTCAATTTGAGTGCTATACCACACCCACCACATCTGTTTTGTGAGATAAGCGTGTCACTCAAGTCAAACCCAGCTACTGCTGACTCTCAGTAACTTCTGTAATCGGCACCAACAATTCCAGTGTCCCACAATTACACAGCCTGCATTGAATTATCTCACAGTTGTTAGGATTAGAGATTCATAGCCTCTTTTCTGTATGCCTTGTTTAATTGTTATCTTTGTGTTTGTTTTACAGGATGCTGTACTTTCGATGAGCCTCTCAGTTCCTGTGGCTATAGTCAGTCAGATGATGATGATCTTAACTGGGATCAGGTGAATGCACCGATAAAGCCCTCCTCAGGTCAAGGGATACCATCTGGTTGGTCTTTTATTTTGCTTTGTTTCTCTTTGATGATAGCTTATGTGTTTATTCAGCATTTCTTGAAAGTACTATTGTTAGAAAGCTATTTCATCTAAATCTGTTTAATTGCAATAGTTAGATCTTCCAGGTGATTTTTGTGAGGGATATTTTGCAAATCAAAGGTCTTCATTTGTGTGGGGAACATAAAGGTTAGAAAGTAGAAATAAAACTTGGTGTCACCAGGGAAGGCAGAAAGAAAACAGAATGATGGCTTGAAAATTAATGTGAAGGAGTGCTAGAAACAAGCAGACAGGACTACTCAGGAGGACCCAAAGAAAGAAGGAATAATAAGAGATAAAATAATGATGTCCTTAAAAATTTTCATTGGAAGAGATAGTATTCAGAATCTGTTCTGAAAAAAAAAAAAAAGAGAATGAAAAAGAGGTGAGAGAAAAAGGAGAGAAGTATGCCAAAACAAAGGGCTTCAATGATATTGTGCCTGTGTTTAAAAGAGTTGTGATACTACTATTTAATGTGCTTTGTGAACTGCATACAGTTGGACCAGACTCCATAGCAATAATCCTTGTATTCTGCTGAACTGTAGACTTCGGTAATACAGTCATTCCTTTACCACTTCACCCACACAAATACATAAAATTTGACCATTGGTTTTAAACTATTCTCTAGCCTAAAACTTATCAGTTATTATTTTTTCAGGTTATTACCTAGGCATGTTAAGAATTCCCCCATGTACTGATTTCCATCTCCTGGGGGCGATTGCTTGCAGCCCAGCTCAGCATCTTCTTTGGCTTTTAAAGACTGAGCCTCCTGTGACTATTCTCACCTAAAGAAGCCAAACCAAAAAGACTACTTCATAAAATCACTGACTGTAGCTTCACGGGACTTCTTCTGCATTAGTCTCACAATTTTGTAGAAATCTATGCAGAACACTTAAAAGCATTGCAAATAAATGTCCTGGTGTTCCACATCAATTTCAATTAGTTCTTTAAAGCACCCATAATAAACTCCGGCATTTTTGTAAAATCTCTTTTAACAGTTCTCCTCAAGAAAATGTTCCTCCCTTGTTTTTGGGTAAGGGAATTAGGAGATAAGCAGTGAATCTTTGTAAGTAACCATTTAAACAAAATGAATGTATGCACTCATCACTAGTGGGCTAATAAATTCACTAACGTACAATATGCACTAATCAGCCTTAGGTATCATTCACTTGTAAAAATGTTCTCAGTGCTCTTCACTGTAGACTTACCAATGTTGCCATGTGTTGTGGACAACATCTGAGGCTGATGGTTGAACTGAAGTGCCGTCTCCTTCAGCACTTCATTTCCTCTGGCAAAGGCAGGACTCCCAGCTTCAAGATGAATGTTCAGTTTGCCAGAGTCCCGGCGCTTGGACTGTCATGCTAGTTTGAGTTCATCATCCCAGATAAAGGAGGTTCTTGCAAATTCCTTTTTGAACTGGTTCTTGTCCAGTGTTCTTGACACAAACTGCTAAAAATTTTCTGGACTATTTCATTAGTGCTTAATACTGTTTCTGAAGTTGAAGATAACACACATAGTTTATCAGTCATCTTGGCTTGCAGTACAAGCTATATAAATTCTTTTTCTCAATCACACCACTGGAAATTCTCTTCCTATTCCAAATCTCATTCGTTACTCTCCTCATTTGGATTTTGTGAAAGCTGTTGTCAGTATATGTTGTTCAGTCTTCTTGGCAGATAGAAGTAGTTCAAATCTGTGTTCTTGTCTGTGATGACCATAGGCTTGTGTATTTTTTCATTTGTTTTGTTTTCCCAGGGGCAAGAGTCCAGACTAGGGACTGGTATTTTTATGATGGGAAAATTATATATATATGTAATTTTATTTATCAGATGTCATACAACTTGTTTCTTTTTTGTCTTCCTGCATTTATAACAGAAGACTAAAGTAATGTTCTGATGATCAAGTAAAAAGATATTAAATTTGGTAAGAAATTATGTTTAGAGTTTAGGGACTTCTATTTCTGCCCATAAAGGAAGTGAAATATGCATTGGGGGTCTTGGGCCGGAAGATGAATGAGGCAGTCTGAGGAGGGTTGTGGATATTGGTGCCTTAAAAGGTCAAAAACCCCTTTGAGAAGGAAAGAAATGCTCATATTTTTTTGCAAATGAGAAGCAGTGTGTCTAAGGGCACGATTGACTCAAGTGGTATCTAATTTTTCCTTATAATTTCATCTAGACAGTTTTTTTCCTGTTCTTGTTCAAATCATCATCTTAATGATTTTAATTAACTTTCAGTTAACCTTAGCGAGAGGGTTATGTGATACACTTCAAAAAATTATTTCAAGTAGTTTGTCAGCAGTTTCTGAGCTACATAGTTTAGAAGAAATAACTTCAGATGATAATGAATAGAACATCTTAGATTAATGGTTTGTGTGGAATTCTTGGCTTGAAAGCAAAGTGCTTTATGCAACAATGTTGTAATACTAGACTGAAACAAGAACTCTCAGTTCAGTAGTCCCTTGTCAGTAGAAAAAATTAATACACATAACATTCTTAATTTCAGGCAATATGCTCCAGTGAGTGAGTTGATGTCAATGTATAATATTTTGTATAATTTGGTGTCAGTCAGGAGGAAGCACACTAGTTATGGCATCTGATTTATTTTAATCCGCATGAGACCGTCGAGAGCATAGCTGTGCTTCGGATAAGTATTTTGGCTTGAAATGTTATTTCAGTGAGACAAAAGAAATGTCATGTAACATTCATGCATATGTGTGCATGCATTAATGTACACACTATATATTTGCATGTGAGTGGACTTTAAAATTTCTTTGTGAGGTCTAGTTTTAAATGAAAATTGTTAAGTTGTATCAAAGAATAATAAAATGTTTCTAGAAGTGTTTCTTACAGTGGGCTTTAATCCTTGTTGGATTGTTACTGTAGTAGTTATTGCTACTATATTGTAGTGAAGTTATTGCTACCAAAGTAAGTAGGGTTCTAGTGCTCTCATTTTCTTGGCATATAAGCATAACCTTTAATGACTCAGTACTAAACAGACCCAAAAAGCAACGATGTGTGTATTTCTGTGTATATTGTATGGATTAAATGAGAGAGGTTAATCCACTGCTTTTCTGTTTCAAGTGTCCTGTGAGCCAAATTGAGTAAATGCTGTAAGAAGAGTGGCTCTTTTATTTTCTGAGCCTCTGTCTTCTTGTCTTTCTGTTCCAAGAATGTATGTTTATAATAGTGTTCAAAACTATAATTATAGAAACACTTACTCATTATTAATGTTATCTTGCATTGTCCCGTGGAAGAGTTATAGCAGTTTGATACTAATGTGTTTATATAATACACATTTACAATTACAGCTAACTGTAAACCCTCTAGCTGGGCTCCAGTAAAGATGTCTTAAGAAAAATATGCCCAAACAAATTACTCTATTGCCAAAGTGTTGGCGGTGGGGATGGGGGGGCTTCAGGGGAAGCCTCTGTGAGAAGAGACCACGTGCTGCCCCGTGTTGAACACATTCAATTCAGCTGGCTCCAGTGGATGCACCACAGGGCATAGCTGAGCTCCTTAGTGATGTTAGTGGCACCAAAAACAGTGGGCAGCAGCTGTGAGAGAGAGAGGAGTGATAAATATGAAAGAAACAGCTCTGCAGACACCAAAGTCAGTGAAGAAGGAAGAGAAGCAGGTGTTCCAGGTATGGGAGCAGACACTCCGCTGCAGCCCATGGAGGTGGTTCTGCAGTCTGTGGAGGACCACACTGGAGCGGATATCCATGCTGCAGTCCATGGAGGTCCCCATACTGCAGCAGGTGGACACGCCCTGAAGAAAGCTACAGCCTGTGGAGAGCCCACACTGGAGCAGGCTCCTGGCAGGAGCTGTAGCCTATGGAGAGGAGCCCATGCCTGGAGCAGATTTTCTGCCTGGAGCAACCTGTGGGGTACCCACACCGGAGCAGTACCTACCTGAAGGACTGTACTCCATGGAAGGGATTCATGCTAGAACAGTTCCTGAAGAACCCCATGGGAGGGACCCATGTTGGAGCAGTTTGTGAAGGACTGTCTTCCATGGGAGTGACCCCACACTGGAACAGGGGAAAAGTATGAGAAGGAAGAAGCAGCAGAGATGAGGTGTTATGGACTGACTACAACCCCTATTCCCCATCCCCCCATGCCACTTGAGTGGGAGGAGGTAGAAGAGGTTGGGAATGAAGGAGTGATGTTGAACATGGGACAAGGGAGTGGGGTGGGGTGGCGTGAGGGGAAGATGTTTGTAGTTTTGTCTTTCTTTCTCATTATCCTACTCTTTATTTTTTAATTAGCGATCAATCAAATTAATTTTCTCTAAGTTGAGTCTGGTTTGCCCATGACAGTAATTGATAAGTGATGTCCATGTCTCTGTCTTAACCCATGAGATTTTTTTGTCCTCTTTTTCTCCCCCTTCCCTGTTGAGAAGGGGGAATGAGAGCATGGCTGGGTGGGTGTTTGGTAACCAGCCAAGGTCAACCCACCAGTAAAGACATTCCCAATCCAATTAAACACTTGGATGAGATTTTTTTTGTTTTTAATAACACTTTTGATCAGTGTGGACAGTAGCACCATTATTCTGATCTTGCTTATGTCACATTGATGGCATCTTCAGTTTTGGCTTTTTTTAGGAAATAGCAAATTTAGAACATAATAATTTATGCCAATTTCTTGTAGATTTATGTCCCACAGGTATCTACAAACCACTTCTTTCCATTTGGAATGTAGTTGCAAAGATACTTTTCCACACCAACTGCTTTAATTTTTTTTGTGTATTTTAGTACAGAAAATCAAATATGAGGTACTTACCTCACTTCTTTGTTTGTTACCTCCCTAGTTATCTCAAATTAGCGTGTCATTATACCAGTTTTGTTTTTTGCTACACTATGATAGCAGTCTTTATCATCTAGTTGGTAACTTTTCAGGGAGAGACCTTTATGCTTTCCTTCATGTTGCTTCACCGTTGGAAGGCACTCTAAACATATATATAGCCTTCTCATTGCTTTTAAAACTTTCTTTTGTCATTGTGTGTATTAAAAAAAAAATAGTTGTGCCTTTGCACTGTTGTGATCAGTACTGCTTCCTTATCTTGTTCATTTGTCCCATTTTTTATTTTGTGTTTACCCAGCAGTTCTAGTCTAGTGCCCCAAGGTCCTATGATAATGAAAGTATAACATAAACAGTCTTTTGGAGCATTTCTTCCTGCATTTCTGATCTGATTTTTGGTTGATCTCCCAGATGCTTATTTCTTCCTCTGGCCTATGTCTGCTCTACTCACTCCATAGTCCCATTTAGGTTCATGTCCCATTCAGCTCATCGTGGCCAGTCGGCATGTTGACATTGTGATATTCCCACAGAGTACTCTGATACTTTACATTAAAACTCAAAACTGTAGTTTATTCTGAGATGTTTATAGGAAGAAATGCAGGCAGAGTGTGTGAGTGCAGTAGTGAAGCCATCTGTCTGATACCTGGCAGTGCATCCTAGAAGAGAAGAACAGAATAACAGAGCAACAGAGGTGCTGGTTTGATTAAAGGGGGGGGGGGGGGGGGGAGGCAGGGGCAGGGTGTACAAGATGAAGAGTTTATATGTGTGTAAATATATATATATGGACACATATATGTGTATGCATGGATGCCAGTTTACCGATTGAGAGCAACTGGCATACAGACAGCAGTGAAGAGAAGAGAATGCAGGGTCAGAGCTCTGGAGCAGTCGCAGTGAGTTAGGTAGGATCTGGAGTAGCCTGAGGAATGAGTAGAATAAGAGTTGGGAAAACAGGTGAGTAAAAAAGAAAAGCAAACAAAACAGAAGTATGCAAACCACAGCAAAACAGAATTGAGATATTTCAGTGCATTGTGTTAGTTTATATACTGATACAGTAAGTCTTGTCACTGACAGTGATGCAATTAGAATTTTACAGATTACTGTAAGAAATACAAATGCTGTCAAGAGTCTGCTCTATTTGTCATTTGCTGGATGTAATTTCCGTTCATGTCCCATGTATTTTCTTACAAAAGACTGTGTTCAATTGTGTAAAATCTTTCTACGGTGTTTCACAGTTCCAGTTGATTTCTGAAGGACAGTAAGCATTTTTCTTTGATGCAGTGGTTGGTTTGATATCATTGAAGGGATGTCACTGCATTTGCAATGAATCACTGGCATCAGCCTTTCATTCATTTTAGAATAGTTCAAAACCAATTATAAATCAAATCTTCACAGACTGCCATTCAGTGCATTGAAAGGATGTTTTCAGCAATGAAGACCTCTGTGTTTAATATAGTGCTGGTCAAAGCCAGGATGAGGATTCTGTTTGTGCTATTTGAAGTGATAGTATGTGATTTTCATGGCTATATGTAATTTTTTGAACACCCAAATCTTGGGTTTTTTTTATCCTGAATATCTAGTGTTGCTTAATGTTTAGTAATGTCTATGCAGTATCTGCAGAAAATGCATATATTGTTTATATTAATTATTGTTTAAAATGGCCTTTTAATACCTAGTTAGCAGACATGCATAGCTAGCAGATGTTCCATAAACTGAGATACTGATTTAAAGAAGTATTTTAATATTATAGAATGTGAGGTAGTTATGAGAAAAATGTACGTTGTTGTTTAATTGTGCGTAGAAGAGTTGTGATCCATTTTAAAAAGACAAAGTGATTTGTTGGCTAGTCTATATTAAAGCCAACTGCAATGTCTTACCAAGTAAAGTTATAGTACTTTGGCTTTCCATTGAGGTGACTATTCTATCATTAGGTCTGTTTCTAACACTGCACTGTGTTTGTGTTCTGTGTTAGCAGGGATGCTTTTCTTCTGTTTACATTCATATAGAAGAGAATTAGATATGTTTCTTATTCAATGCTGTTTCTCCCAGGTTACTTTAAATAGCTGCATTTTTGATTCATTTGAATGCTAGCCAGAGATAACGTGAAGTACTGTCAGGGTGTGGGAGTTAAACCTTGTTCACTGTGTTCCAAGTTAACATTTTCTAGCAGAATTTTCTAGACCTGGAACACTAGCATGTTTGGCATTTTATTGCATATCCAGGTAATATAGCTGCAGTCATTAAGGACATGACTTTTCTGCAAGCAACTCCAGCTCATGTTGACATATTCAAGCCAGTTTTGAATAAATAGCGTAAGCTGATATTGGTTGCTATTAATATGGTGCAACATGGAGGTCAGCCTGAGCAAACCACTTGAGTGCGCACCCAGCTAGCTTTGTGCTGCCATGGCTACAGTGCAGGCACTTAGAGAGGGTAGCTACTTTAAAAGCATACCTAAAGACTTGGTGAGTGGTGCACTTAACAGAATTGTTCAACAACCAAGACAATGCCATCAGCTACATCTGATACCAGAACAGCTTGTTGTGATAACTTACAGAAATATTACTGTCATTTTTCTAACTTCTCACCTGACTTTAGATTTCAGCACCTGGCACAAATACTGGGTTTATTACAAATACTGAGCATCCGATATTCTTGCAAAGGGAAGTAAAAGATTAATCGGCATCCGAGTCTCTGATTCTGAATCACTGACTGCCAATGTTCCTAGCTTGCTTGATAGGCCAACTAGGCAAGTTATTTGAATGTATTTTGCCTACACGCCTAGTTGGGCACCCAAAATAGTTGGGTTAATATGCTAATGATTTATTTAATCTTTTGTTCTAGATGTTCTCTACGTATGACTTCTGTTTTACCCTTTTTTCTTCTTTTGTAGAACAGAGTATTTTGAATATAAACAGTGTGGTTCATGAGATAGTGGTCAATGTAGATGACTGACTTTCAAATTTTATTTGAAGGAACAGGCTTTTCTGTAGTATCTGTAACTGTAACTTGCCAGGAGGAGGAAAACAGTTGTCCTGTTTTCTTATGCATTCCAGCAGCCCTCTAATGTTTGAGTGCAAAAACGCAGAATGTGCTACAGCTCATGGAAGTGAGTGGGAGACTCTACATCAGGATCTACCAGTAGCTGATAAAGATTTGTTAAAGATGTTTGATGGGAAAATGGTGATATGATAAGTTATGACTACTTTAATGTTTGAGGAAATCTCCTCTTCCATAGAAGTCAGATGGAGGCTGTTATGGAAGGTCTGGGAATTCACTTCTTGTTAAACCAGAGTATTCTCAAAGCAACCTGGAAGAGAAAGTTGACTGCTGAGACTATTTCTTTGTAACACCACATAGTGCCACACAGTGCTAAGCAAGCCCTCCAGCCTAACTCATTTACCTAGCTGTGATTACACATTTCCTGCTGAGGTTATATATAACACCTGCCATCATATATGCTGAGAAGCAGCTAACGTAATAAGCTAGACACTGGAGCTGGGTTTGAAATGGTTTTTTTGACAACAAAAGTGTTTAGGATTACAAAATTTTACTGTTACACATTGGGAAACCCAGTTTCCTTCCCATTTTCCACCCATAGTGCCCGACACGGTCCTGCTGGTTAAGTGCATCAGAATCTTGTTTCAGGTTTCCCTGCTAAATTAAAAGTAGAAGTACAGTGAATAACAGGACTTCTGTTTGTGTGTCTATTTTACCTCCCTGGAGTATTCATGAGAAGTTCCCTCAGATGAGGTAGGAGTATCCAAAGAGGAGAGAGAGAAAGTGAGGCAGGACAATCCCAACAGGAGGGAGGGAAAGTGCTTCATGTTGTAGAACCAGTAAATAATGCTTAAAGTATTTTATCAAGGACTCGGGACAGCTACCTTTGCATTATCTTCTGGTGAACTGCCATTTTTCAGCTGGAATATTGGTCTTGAAAAGAAAAAGTCAGTTGCTTCTAGTGGAGGCTCTTGGGTCAGAAAAGGCCACACAGAATGTAATTTTCCTTCCTGGGGAAAGGTACGCCTGAGACATGTAAATGTACCTCAGGAAGCTTTAATCTAGGTAATTTGGGACACCATAGTAATACAAATGAGGTAGCACTTGCTTTAGCATAGGGTTCACTAGCTATTCACTCAGTGCTGAAGGCTATGTTGCTGTACCATCCCTGCCATGGGTGTTTTACTGAAACCACTGCAGTTTCTCCTGAAGTTTCAGCTGACAATTTTTGTGCTTGTTTGCCTGGCTGTTCTACTGGAGAATGAAAATACTTAGAGAGTTTGAGAAAAGCTGTGACCAGTAAAAAGCCTGTAAGGACTGTGAGTAAACAGTGAGTCTGAAGATGCTCCCCTAAGAACTGCACTCACTGCATTGCAAGGTCAGGAGGAAGGGGAATAATCAGAGTATTCCTAAATAAGCTTTTTCTTGTTTAGTAATTAATCTACTGGAAAAAAAGCCTCTTAATTTCTTGCAGTCTTCAGGGCTTTTCTTTCAGTCTCATGCTTATCCCATTAGATTTCTTCTCATCCATCCTGTCCTTTAGAAACTAATAAAGAGTGGATCAAAACCTTTCCTTGCATGTACAGGCTTCAAAGTGTGTAATGTGCCTGCCTCCATTTCAGGGCCTAAGTCAGTTATTTCCTGAGTTAGAAGTTTATTTTTAAGCCAGTTTTATATGACGAGATCATAGTCATAGTCACAGTTAAAATGTCAGTGAGCTGGAGATGGACTCTCACTCCTCTTTAGGAGTGCAAACATGATTCCTCAGGGAATCATTTACTTGGCATGTTATTTTAAGGCTTTTTTTCCTGAAATTGAAGAGGGAATTGTTGTCTCAATTAGATTTATGGGAGATTTTTTTTATCCCTTCTTACAGCACTTAATTTGTTGGCGCAGGCATTGATGACTGATAGTATTTTTGTTAGCAGCTCGAGCTGTGACTATAGGAAGAGCAGCCAAAAAGTCATTGATTTGAGTGATTTGAGGCAGAGGTCATTAAATGCTGCATCAGAAAGCTCTTTGGCAAACCTATCATTCACAGAGCACTTGTTCTTTGGGTTGGATTTGAAATTACTCTGAAGTGTAAGACAGTGATAAAGAAAGCTTCTTCCTCATCAGTGTCAAAAACCAGGCCTGTATTCTGGCCAAACTAGTATTTGATCAAAGTTTAACAGCAATGTATTTTTAGCATCTCCCTTTGTCTTCCTCCTTTTACCAGAGAATTGTGTGTTTTAATTTACTTCATTAACCTTAATCAAGCCCCACAGGGAATACTCTGTGTAATACTTTGAAATCTGATACATAGTACAAGCGTACTGGAGAATGTTTATAATGCTGCAGAGTGAAGTTTCTTTACTTAGCATGTGGGCATAAACAACATTTTTTTCAATGAAAGGAATTGTTTCAGCTAAAAGCAGTACATGCAGGAGACTGTATAGCCACCTAGAAGTTCTACTTGCAATGCGGCTTCAGGTAACTGCAGATGTCTACACTTTTTTGGACTTTTGCTGTCAAGTTGAGAAGAGTCACGTGGCAGTATGTCAGGTGGCAAATGTGGCTGCGGAGTGAGGTTAGTACATGAGCAAAATGAATGGATTGTATTTAAATCCTTTTGCTTTTGAAGCAACCAGATTTCCCAACATATCAGACACAGTCTTAATTCCCTTGTATATGTTTGCAGAACTCAAGAGCCTGAATTCTATGAGCTGAATTAAAGACCTCAGTACTTTTGTTCTCAGTGTTAAAGCAGTATGGTTACTTGCCTTATCAGCTAAAATAATGCTTTCTTCATCTAGAAGTCACAACATTTCTAATCAGCTGCATTTCAGTAGCACAAAGGAAAAAAAGAGTACTGTCTGGACCTCACAGAAAATTTAGTGATGTACACAGCCATTTAATTATGAGAAAACAGGTGCAGGTAATTATCCACATCATAATGTTGCAGCAGCTAATAATATTAAATATTTGTGATAATTGCATGCAAGCAATTGATCACAGTTCTGTGCTTCTCACATGATACAGATTTAAAAAGCACTTTTCAATACATACATATTCAAATCAGAACATAGAAGCTACTTGATACACTTTTCTCACCAGTGACTTCATATACTATGATTTTTCATTAAGTTCAAATATGATTGTATTGCCACTTAAATTTTTACTACTTCATTTTTTCCCTTACTTTAGAGGGCAGAAATGTCATTCTGCCAAATCTGAGTTCCTGATTTCCCCATGCTTTTAAAGTCTTTACCTCTCCTAGGTGTCATAGTCAACTCTTGTGTCGCTCTAGTTTCTGCTGGAGCAGGACTGGGCAGGATATACTTCACAGTTCATTAGCTGCTGTTGTGACATTCAGGTCTTCCCAACACCCCATTTTCAAATCAGAAAAAAGTGAGAGTCAAAAAGGCATGTAGAAACCCACAAAAGGATAAGAGTGAAATTAAACTGAAAATAATTATAGTGGAATCTCCTTGGCAGAATTACAGAGTGGAACATCGTCACCTATTCCTGGAAGCACTATGCAAGTCACACTGCAGCAAAGAGTTTTCCAAGTGCCTGGTACATATGCACCGAGCATTGGGGCGCCAGCCTGAAATCAGGAGTCAGATGCTGTTCTTCCCAGAATGTCTGTCTCCTGCAATTGCACAAGAAATATATCAAACACATAGTGACAACAGGATGATGCTTAATGTATTCTCTTACTTCTCATGTGTTGAGAGCCACAAAAAAAAAAAAAAAAAAAAAAAAAAAAAAAAAAAAAAAAAAAAAAAAGGAAGGGAACTGGGAATTTGCTAAACAGGCAGTTTCTTTTATGCAAGAGCTGTGTGATCAGACCACTGCTCAAAGGAGCTAAAGATGCTTCTTTCTGAAGCTTTTTGAAATTCATATCTTGCAGTTGCAAGGAAATGACCCTATCCCCAAGATGAGAACTTAAGTTGTTCGTTAGCCCTCCTTTTGCTCATGGGCTATTGTAGAAGAGAAATCAACACGAGAAATCAATCTCTAGAATAGAAATCAAGATTTTTCAAGCACTTGGAAGACTCTGGAAGGACAGCAGGTCCCTGGTGCAGTCTTTTACCTCTACAGTATTTTAGAAGTTTTCAGTTAATAGGAATTAAAGCTAATTACTGTTTGAGTGGCAGACAACACTGACCCTGTGGTTCTCACATCTTAGGAAAGGGATCCTACCGCTGTACTCCTACTTAAAATGGTGGTGTCATGATCTCTTACAAGTGGTATCCCAAGAAGGAACTGAATGAGAGGACAGGCTTTCAGAGAAGGATTCTGGACTTTTCTGTATCCCAAATAGGGAAGAGTGCTTTTATAGGAGCTAGCAAGGTACCTGAAGAAAGGGATGTAAAACTTGCTGCTTTCTTGGCATTTCCTTATGGGGTTTCCTTATTAAGCATCCACACATCAAATGAAATTACTGTGAAAGGTCTAGGCTGGGTTGAAGAGGGTCTTGTTCTGAGGACATTGGTGGGGATATTCTGCGACTGTTCTTGCACTAGTGCCTGTGGGAACTGATTAACCCAAAAAGCATCATGCAGGACAGCATGAAAATGCTACCTGAGTTCTGGAAGCTCATCATGTGGCAGCACTATCAATGATTACGTGCCTGAAACAAGAAGTCATCATGTCTAGAGTAGACTTGGTCAGTCGCAGCATCAAGCTCTCTTCATGAGTGCACAAAATGGTATGTGAAATTTAAGGCAGCCTGTGACATTTTTAAGTGGAATAAATTGGTGTACTATGTATAAAGAGATATGTTATCTTCAGCAATAATACTTTAGTGTTACACGTGCTGTGGTGTGTTTCTTGCCATGTTTAAGTTTAGCACGAGGCACGTTTGCAAAGGCAGAAAGTTGTTTGAAGAAATGTCAATTCAGGCATTTTACTTATAGCTTGTAAAATGTAAGGAGATTCACTGAGTGCATGGCAGTTTCCACCCCCCCACCCCCCAGCCTTTTAGTGTAGTAGTGACAACAATTATATAATTAGTAAGAAGTTAATTATTATTTTAGTTACAGCAAGGAAAAGCTATATTTTGCAAGGGCATGTTATAGTGCCTGCTGAATTTAAATTACCCATGGTTATGGTTGTAGTGTGTCTACATCCAGCTGTATTTTTAAGTTAACGTATAGTATTAAAACAGGTCATTTTACCTCCTGTGCAAGTCTATAAAGAAGCAAAGTTTATTAAGAAAAAAAAAAAAAAAGAAAGAAAAAAGAAAAAGCCCTTGGAATACACAGCTTGGATATGCTGTGTATTCACCAGTGAAGTCAATCATTAGGATTTCTACAAGTATAAAATGGATTTATATTAGGTGTTACACATCTATGTCAATTAATGTTGTACAGCTTCCCCTTTAGTTCCATTATTCTTTTCTCCTCCTCTTCAAGCTGTGCGTATTGTAAAATGCCTCCAACTCTGATCTGACATTCTCTGTAGTATTAAGGTTTGGATTAGACGCATCCTTTTTCTGTCAGGTTATTCCCCTTCATAGCTGGTAGAGGTAATTTTCGCTAAACAGCAGTGATATTCTGACTTAACAGCAAAAGGGTCATAAAAAAATCCTCTCCAAAGTGGATTATTTCTGGAATTTGAAATCTAAAATCGTTATGATCTGCTGAAAGATATTCAGCACTGCACATGAAATTATACAGACATAAATAAAAAGTTTTGTGTGTTTATTTCCCATTAATAAATTTCCCTTTAAAGTTCCAGGAAGGAGCTCCTCTGAGATCTTTTATTTATCCATATCACTGTCATTCAAATGAAAATACTCTTTTGGAAAAGCTAGTTCTCTACCTGTAATATGGAAGTAAAAACTGATACTACAGTGATGCTTCAGCAACTAGGGTGCTCCTATTTATCTTTTGAGTTTCGCAAATAGAGCCTATCCTGTGTAATGGAATATAGAAAATCCTCTGGTGTAATCTCAGGTTGTCTAGTTTCTTTTGCTGGTGAATTTTGTTCATATTGAAAAGAAAATGTTTGAAGTTATGTAACCTGAGGCCAGTATTTTCTGTGCTAATAGGTGGGCTGCATTTATGATGAAGCTGTGCATTTCCTTTACTTTGCAATTTAAGAGCCTTTCAATACTATTGTAAGGCTGAAGCCTGACATCCTTTTTTTTTTTTTTTTTTTTTTTTTTTTTTTTTTTTTTTACTATATTTGCTACATGGCAGTTTGTAATGAAAGGAAACCTTAATTTCCAAAAGATTTATTTGCTTTTGTAACTTCAAGATTCTGTTCTTGTTCATGTTCTGTACAGTTCATGTGCTATAAAATTTCTTGCGAAAATATATTTATTTGCAAGAATTTCATTCTCTCTTTCTTTGGCTTTGAGCCCAGTATGTGCATGATATTTCTGTTGTCTGGAATTCTTCATAGCGCCTCTCTAAATTCTGCTGAATCCGCTAGCCACAGACATTACATTTTGCATCAGCTGTTGTGTTTGTTATTGTGTGCCAAATTTCTCTATTTCCACCTCTAATTCAAGAGACACTTTTTTTAAGCGTTATTATTTTTCACAGATTCATTTCCTAGCTAAAGCTTTTGGTGTACTGTATTTTAGCATATCAGTGGTGCGGAGTCTAGGGAAGCATAGACTGTCAAATTCCCTAAGGGATTCTGGGATATCCTTTTTTAACTTAATAGTTGCCTGAGCTTTGCTTTGCCTATTAAAATGTGTTCCTTTATGTTTTTCCTCATCGAACGAAAATTTGATGGAATATTTGAAGACAGGTCTAAAAAAACCACATGCATTAATATTTATGGATGCATGTATTCTAGAAGGCCTGAGTAGCAATAGGATATAACTGCGTTGATGAATTTCAATACATCTGCTGAGCCACAGGATATTCTGAGCAAGGTAGTTGCCTTTACTTTGAAACGAACACATGAAAAGATTTGGTTTCATTTGGCTTCCACATGCACAGATGCATTACTTACATTCAAGATAAATAATGTTACAATCTGCTTTTTTTTCAAGGTGTTCTTCAATACTTAATACAAAGCTTTATAACACATGCTTCTTTCCATGTCAAGATTAAATTGTGAAAAAGCATGTTTTAAGAAACTGATAACAATTTTTGGCAATTTTGGGGTTGCTAATCAAGTGCAAATAGCAGCAGATGACACCAAGTCTTGCCCTCATCTGATAGTCTTTGTCTGCAATTCTGAAGTTTGTTATACAAGACACATTAATTATAGCACAGTAATTGAAAGTGTAATTATTCTTTTTCTTTCCTCAGTACATTCTTTATTATGGTATCAAAAATAATTTTGCCTCAGATATTCTCATGGTCCTTTAAAAGAGCCAAATCTCATTGTTGGAAATGAAATTTCAAGTAAATTTTGAGGTGTCTTTACGGAAGATAAATGTTTTATTATAATAAGATAAAACTTCCTGATTTAAATTATGAGGACATCATACTTAAAACTTGAACAGCATGTTGATTTTTAGTAAGACATTGTATCTGACTGTGGGCTGAAGCTGGATTACAGTTATCCTGTCCATTACTGCCACTGACTTCACCTGGGACTCGTTTTCTCACGCTAGGCTAGATATATGCAAATGATCACATCTAAAGTTGTGATGGACTGTATTTTGTGAGTATAAGTTGCTTGTAAACCAAAATAATGATAAATTTTTATGAAGAGAACACAATAAAATATTTTTCTGTGTTTTTTTTCCCTCTCCACCTCTCTTCCTCCTTCTTCCACTGCTTTCTAATCCTTTTTCAGTAACAACAAAGAGAGACTAGCCTATTCTGTATAGTTATTTTACTGTAGTTTGGGGGATTCTATCTATAACGCTGTACATTGAGGAAACATATATGTAGTTTTACTTTGCAGTTCCAAATGATCTAAGGCTCCCTGAAATATTTTTATTTTGAGACTCAGATAGGAACATACTTCTTAATTTTATTGAAGTTCTTTTGGGAGAAGAGAAGGATTTTTTTGTTTTTGTTTCTTGACAAGGAACACACTACATGTCTTGATAGCTTAATTAGCTACATCATACTGTAAAACAACATTTGGTTGTTTAAGGATGCAGGAAACTTAAAAGACCAAATCAGCATTTTCTGAAACCTTTCTTGAAGAAATTAAATCAGAAAAAAGGCACTTTCAGCATACATACAGTTACCTTGGCTGGGGGAAAGAACAAATGCAAGAGATACATCTGGAAAAGGGTACTTAGGAAAAAAATTAGAAAAATTACATACTCATTTTATGGTCTTGTGGTAGGTACTGGGTGGTTTTTGTTGATGTCAGGCAAATTTCTTAATTTTCTGTTTTACTGAGCACTCTGTCAATCAACAGGTAGCCTTGAAGTCTAGTTCAGGACACCTAGAGCTGGTTGCACAGGATCATGTCCAAGTGGGTTTTGAATGCCTCCAGAAAAGGATACTGCATGGCCTCTCTGGGCAGCCTGTTCCAGCGCTGTGTCATCCTTCTAAAGAAATGATACCAGCTACACCGCTGTTACAGTCTACCTCCAAAACAAAAAGTATCAGTTCACCTCTATCATTTTTTTTTGTTCTATCACTAGCATGAGATCTAGGAGGACTATAATGCTTTTGCATGATAGATAAGGGATCAGTGGTTGTCAGGGTAGCGATAGATTTCTTGCATCAGTTTTCTCACGGAAATTAATGAAGTCCCTCTCTAGCTGTTATACTGAAATAATTTAAAATGTGATGCAAGTGTTTAACCTTTTTGTAACTGCTCGTGCAGAAGGCCTGAAGCAATAGTTCCTTGTTTTGGTCAGTGCCGTCTCGTGTAACAAATGTGATATTTGTCAGTGCTGCTTAGGGTTTCATTTCTTACTGAAGTTTGTACAACTGGAGAGGAAGTATATACGCCTATTTCCTGTGGATGAGCTGAAATGAAGCCTAGTTTTTAGGTAGTTTCATAAATACTTATATTAACTTGACCGACATCTTCCTTCCCCCATTAGCAAGCAGTAAGGGTTGACTGCTTCTTAGGGAAAGGGGGTTTAGAAGCCAAGGGTGACCAGAGCATCAGCTGTGCCCTCACAGATGGGCGCAGTCCCACAGCATCTGAATGCAGCCAGCACAGCCAGTAACAGGTGTAACACCTGCTAGTGGGATCCAAGGAAAGCCCCAGGTCTAGGACACAACTTAGGGGCCAGGGACAGGAGCCAAAGGAGAAGGGGCTGTAGACAGGGCTGGGAATGGGCACTCCACCGGCATTGCTGGGACAGGGACTGACAGCTCAGGGCTGAGCTGAAATGGGGCTCCAGGGGCAGGATATGGGGTGGAACAGTATGGCCTGGTAGTGTCCTTGGGAACCTGGCATCACCTTCTTCCACATCACCAGCAGTAAAAAAAAAAAAAAACAACAACACAACAACACAAACCAACAGAAAAAATTAGTTGGGTACCTGATTCGTTTTACTGTGCAGCCTCATAGGACAGAAATGGGAAGGCACAATAGGTATGCGTGGACCACTGTCAGTAGCAGTACTGGTCTATATTGGCTTAAAAACAATTTTGGCTACAGAGGTAGGCCTTGAAATGCTTCCTAGACTAGCTTCTGTGTTTCTACCCGATACATTACTTAGTAGATGGTGTATCAATAATAGTTGAAACAATTCTTTACCCATTTAAAAAAAAAAAACAACAAAACACAACTGCATTTGACTGTAACGAAATTTCATGTTATACCTAGAGAAACTAAAGGTTATTGAAGGTTATGCATTAAGAAATGTCTCCTGAGAAAAGACCTTTTCTTCCATCAGCGTTATCTTTTTTGTTTGTACAGCAAAACTGGGAAACAGTTTATTCCTGTTTTAGTTAAAACAAAGGGGTGTATGGTGGGGGGTAGAAGATGTTAGTAGCAAGATGTTTCCTGTGAGTCAACTAATAAAAGTGTGTTCCCTCACTGCAAGTTGATGACCCTCATATCTCTTATGCTTGCTAATGCCAAATACTGCTTACTACTGTGTAGTAAACAGTCTTTCTGCTTCTGGCTTCAGGTAATTACAATAAAATAGTAAACCACATATTAACAGCTTCAACAGGCTTGGTTTTAACATACCTGTCAAATAAATAATAGTGCGCTGTAAACTAAGTATTTGGACTCGATATCACATAGGTAGTATGGTCTACTTTTCAGGAAACAAGAAAATTAATCAAGGACATAGTAAACATGACTAAAAAGTTACTATTGGTTTCACTTTCGCGAACAAAATGGATTCTAGATCTCACTTTTATAGATGCTATGTCCCTATTTTTGTTTCGGTTCTGTGTGACAATTACTGTCCTTGTTTCACGCTTGTTATCCTGTGTTCCTAGTGCAAAAGCCTGTAAATAGAAAAAACAGGGCAGGTTTTGAGAAAAGTGACATTCACCACTGATGACTATTTGGGACTCATTTATCGTGCAAAATTAACCACAAATGGAACATAGCGTGGCTCTCATAAGCAAATTTCTTGTTAGCGAGCATTAATAAAATTTACACTCATTTATGCAAGAATGCCAAATGTTTTTCCAGAAATGAGTAACACCTCATAACAATCATGAGACCTTGTGATATCCTACATAATTTACAGACAATCTAAATGACCTACGCTGGTTAAGTGACTCACTTGAGATGAGTCAGTGGGAGACTGTGAAATGAAGCTCAGAGGTACTTACACTGGTTCATGGTTCCTAACAGGATGCCTATGTTGTTCCACTCTAAAACACCAGTGCTGACTCAAAAGTCTGCAATACACCTTTAACTCAAGCTTTCATTGAAATAAAAAACAACCTTAATGAAAGATGCCTTAGTAAAATACAATTTTTTTATAATGGATACGTGCAGTCAGCATTGGGTAATTACTGCAAAGAAATGCACTAGAAGCAGCGCAGGTATCCCTGCACAAGACAGATGATGATGTGGCTGTGAACGTTGCGTATCTTTCTCAGCCCAGTGAACTTCAGCTCACTGTTGACTCAGGTGAAGTTTTGCTTTATATTATTGGCAAAACAGTATTCTTATTCTTTAGTTTTTTGGGTTTTTTTTTTTTCAGTTTTAGGAAGCCTGAGCTACACCTCTTCAGCCTTTACCCAGAGACAGAGCATTGTGTCAAGTGCTCCAAATTTGAGGGTTTCGCTCCAGATTAATTTTACTTTGCAGTCATTTATAAACATTAGTATTCTGATATTACTTGACAATAGTACTAAATGTATTATTTTAAATTTCTAAGTATTATCAGGTGATGCAGATTTGTGATGCAGATTGCTTTTGAAGGGCTAGAAATTTTCTTTGGCAATTGAAATTTCTAAGTCTCCATTTCCAAGTCTGATTTTAGAAACTGAGTCACGGTGCGGATGTACATGGGTGCTAGTCATGCTTTTCAGCATCTTTGGTGATGATTTGCAAGACTTCATAATCTCTTCTTACCTAGGATCAATTTGGCCATTTTGAGGCTAAAAGCTGCAGAATGTTTGTGTGAAGATCTATGGAAGAGCAAAGCAGAAGGATAAGGAAAAATATATAAATTATAGAGCTTTTAGTAGTGTTCAGCAGAATTATTTCCACTGGATTTTCTAGTAACATGCCAAATATTTTTTTTTTAAGTAGTGAATGTTTCTATTACTCTATTATCATATTAGCTGAGCTTTTGTGACATATCCAACCCTAAAATACTACTTATCTCTGCTAGTTAAGTACCGGAGCCATTGCTAAGTAATTACAGTACTAAGTATGTATTCCTCCTCACCCTCTGACAATTTAAATTAGGGGGGAAAAAAAAATAAAGATGGGGAAGGATTGAGGATCGCAGGTTTCTCTCTAAGTCTTAGTAACCTTACTAACTGAGGTTGATAGTGTAAAAGGAAAAATAGCTGAGTCTGTAATTGCTGTCCTAGCTGAGACAGATGGACAATCACAAATAATAGTAGAGTGACTACATGTTTTATGCTAGAAATTTGTAAGGAAAGGTAAGCTACAGAAAAATAAGAGTTTAAATCTCCCTGTGGGTATAAGCTAAATATTAGAGAATTCTAGTTATTTCTGGTGATTTGGTCTCTCTTGAAGTGCAAATGTTTTCTAACTGTTTAAGCATGTGCTATATTGTTATAGGGAATAAAATACTTTCTGCTTTCCTCCTCATTCTTGATTAAAAAGTAATTTTCCTGGTAATTTTCTGGGGCATTTGAGAACCCTTAAGAAACATTTTTACTAGTGTCTCAGAAAATCTTCAGTGTTTTCAGACTTTTTTTCTTAACCCCCCCCCCCCCTTTTTTTTTTTAATGGACTGAACTAGTGTATTACTCTTTAAAAAGAAAAGGAAAAAAAGAGATCTTTTTACCTGTCATGAAATAAAAAGAATGCTAGAGAGAATAACTCCCCATTTGTTAGAAAATCAATTGAGATTTTAAAGGTAAGAAATACTATTTTTGTTGTTTAACCCAGGATTAAAATCAGTTCATCTAAAGAATGCTTTTCACATGTAGTTTAGCACACATAATTGGTAGATAGATAACTGATGAATGTAAGGATGTGAATGCTTTCTATAGGTTTAAGACACTGGTTTTTTTACTCTGAAGGATTGGAAATAGACTACTGTCGAAAAGTTTACTCGGGGTGGTATCAAGACAGCAATTTTTCTAATCAGGTGTAAAGTTGTTTAAATCAGTAAAACAGGCTTATAAATTATAATAATTTGATTAATTTTACTGCTGATCTTGTTTTGAACTATTTGGCTGAGGGGAAAAAAGGTTTCTAGAGAAACCAGAAGTTCAAGAGTATCCCTGTCTACTTGCTTAAGCTAGACTTGCAGAGCTGTAGATTGCTCCTGAGGTAGCCATTGTCAGAATGTATTCCAGAATGTTTGCCCCTGACTTTTGACAAAACAAGGAGATCTGTAACATATTCTTCTCCTCTGCCAAACCAGTCTGGAAGTCAAAATATTTCATATTAGCAATATTGCCAGCCCCTACAACTAGGTGAATTTCTGGATGATTTTTTTTTTTTTTTTAATTCGTACCAAGAGCTTGTCCACCATTGACACTTTTCAGTCATTGCTTTTTCACTTTCCTGGTATGACCTCTGTGAATTTTATTACTGAAATACATGAAAAGGTGACAGACTATTATAAAAAGATGAGAGGAAGCAGTATATTGGTAAGACCGGACTGATTAATTCTCATTGACCTCCATTACAATAATGATATCAGCCAATTCACCTACTGAAGTGATAATGAAGTAGAAGTAATTAGGGTTTAATAAAAATCTTCCTTACATTATTCTTTCAGGAAATTAACTTACGTTCTGTTAAAGCATAGTGAGTTTTACCTCCTCTATGATGACAAGCCTTATCAAAATGATGAGCAGAGTAGGAATAGCTAGATGCATTTATCTATTAATTGTTCATCATGTGGCGAAGTCCGTTGAGTTATAGTCTGCCCAAAAACATCAAGTTTGAGTGTTATGAAATGGATGATTTTGTGGCCTAACTGAAAAGTTGTTTTTCTTTTTAAATAAATAATTTCAAAGTAGTATAAAAACCCTGTCTCTAGAGAGATAGTAATAAGGATTAATTTTTTAGTTACCAAAGTTAGTGTAAACTTTAAACAAAATGCAAACAGCTGTGGTGTGACAATTTATTCTCTGCATAAACGGCATTCTGTACACACCTGTCGTGCTCAAGATAGCAACTTCTGTGTTTTGGCACGCATTTCAGAATATGTATTTAAAATATACATACCCACACTTCAAGAAACATGTTTCCAAGAGTTTTATTTCAGATGTTTTCAATGTGTTCTTAAATCTTAATCTCTGAATTTGTAAATCCATAATTGTGAAATATGTGAAAGAGATTGCTGACATCTGCTAACTAAATGTTCAGTCACTTTTCAGTAGACTATTCTCAACTTTCCTCTTCTGTTCAGCAGGTGATAAGAAGGAATAGAAGACAGATGACTTAGAAAAATATGACAGGTGTAACAGAATGAGAATGAGCGAGCGAGCAGTGCTTAGTGTTCAGATGAATCGAACAGACCTAGCAAACAATCTGGTTTGCCTGAGGAGCTGGGCTTTTCACTGTGATTCAGAGTATGCGTGTTTCCTAAGGGGTGGGTTTGTTTATAATTTTTAGCTTTCCTGAAGAAGGGACTTAGGACATTTAAGGAAGCTGGAAGAGTGAGCATCTAGTTTAAAAGAAGTAAACTTCCAAAGTAACTTTAAAAAGGGTATTTATGGTACCATATCTACCATCTCCCCACCCCCCACCCCACTTTCATCTCCATTTTGGTTTGACTCTATATCTTGGAGTATGGATGTTTTTATATACAAGACACTGTCTCATGCACACAAAATACACTGGAAAATGTGAGCTATGTTGTTTTTATCTTGGCTCAGTACTAGAGTTGTAGGTATTGCTTGTAATAGTAGCCAATTAAAAAAATATCTGGTCAATAAGTGAAGTTTTTAGTTTGAGTATGTTCTGCCACTGATATGATTTCCTTGGCAAACTGTTCCCTGGGCTCGTTGCAGGTAAGTCTTTTAAATTTGGTACGTTTTGTTTATTTGAAACTTCACTACTGAAACACTTGAAAATATTTGCAAAAGTAAGGTAGCCAGGTTTCAAAGGATCACAGCAAAAATTCCAGGAGAAGGAGCGGCGGTGCTGCAAATTTGGTTTTGGTAATTCAAACCTAAATGATGTTAGGTAAAATAATTATATTAGTCAAAATAAGAAGGCAACAAGTGAGATGAGAGAAGAGAGAAGAGAAAGCAAATGCTACAGTGCTTCAAATAAAGACAAGTTGCTTGCCTAAAAATTAATTTATGCCACTGTCTTGTATTCCTACTTTTGACACCCAGTTACAGTCTGAATGAAACACAATGTATTTATTTTATTTTAAAGGATAATTGAGCCTAGCAATTATTCACTATAGGATTTTAATTTTCCTTTACATTTCATTACATTTTAATGTAATATGTTTCATTTTAGTAATGTTTATAATATTTCTGAAGATTTTTGTCTCAAAATAGCTTATCTGGTCATGTGAAACGGGCTTTGAAAATAACGACAAAAAAGGTCTGTAGTACTTCAGAAGCTACATTAAAAGGGTTCATATTTGCAGGCAAGGAAAGGAAGTTTAATGAAATTGAGACTTGAAATCCTATTTTAGTTGAAAAACTAAATTGCAGTCAGACACAATACATGTAAGTCAGTTTGGAAACTGATTTTTTCAATAAATGTTAAAAGTACAGAACCATTACTTTGCGAGTGGTCTGACATACCAACACCTAAACTATTGCCTACACTGTTTGTTTTCATGGTTGCCTAGATACAAGGCTCAGCTTAAGGCTGCCTGCTAGTACATAGCAATTTGCTCCTATTATTTAGGGGAGCAGAAATAAGCAGCTGTTGATGTTAAAAATGTTAATGATGAGTGATAGGCTGAAGCATTAAGGTGTATTTGTAGTAAAACCTGGCTGTAGCTCTCATTGCCGTGGTCAGCCTTCACCTCCCTCTGCAGAGAGCATTGCACCCGGGACGGGGTGGCTGTGGTGATGGGTTGGTAAGGGACGCTTCGTGCTGCTCAGCAGCATGGCAACAACCATTGCCTGAAAGAAACAGTTGGAATGGGGATTAAAAATAAAATAAAATAAAAATTAGCAGAACACGTGTAACATCCTAGGAGCAGGGAAGGATGGCAGTGAATGTGCCACGTGTGGTGTTGCTGTCTTTCCGAGTCTGAGCCATAGGCTGAGGGCCCTACGGGTGCAATGGATGGGCTTGGCTGGCATCCCACTTCCTTCCCTGTGGGCCTGAGGGTCAGGATCCATCCTCTTTTAGGAGGACCCTCTGCTGCCTCCCTCCCTTTGGCAGGAGTTGTTTGCACCTGCCTTGGACTCCTGGCTAGTCACCCTTTCTGTTGGGGGATATGGCCCCAGCAGAGGAGCCTCCATCGTCTTGACAGCCAGGCCCAGCCTGGCATAGGGAAAGAACAGAGCACTGCAGGTGGTTGGCCTGGGTCTCGCTCGGGAGACATCCCTGAAAGCTTCGGTGGGGAGAGACATGGGAGGAGCAGAATGGGTCATGAACATACCGATGTAAAATTGCAGAAAAGGGTGAGATGATAAAAACAAAAATGCCATTTTAGTTCCCTAGTTTTTTCTCTGAGTAATATATAATTAAATCCAAGGGATTCTGCTGTCCTGTCCAAGTTACAACCTAGAAACTTTAAAAGTGTAAGACAAAGCCAATGAAAAAGTGCAGAGCATTTGTTATCTTGGTTTCTGTTTAATTCTGCTTTACTGTACATAGTTTTTTAAATATGTATAAATACACACTCCCCTTCCACAGCAGTGAAAACATAGATTTATCCCTCTTCCCCCTTCAGAATCGTGCAGATGCCTTAATATTTAACAACTGGATTAAATTCTGGGCTTGAAAAAAGTTTTCGTGAGTTTTAAGGCAGTGTTGTCCAGACTTTTTTGGCTTGAGCACTGCTACCAAGCCTTAACCTTTCTTATGGACCACCAGCCACCCTTAATATAAAATTTAACTGAAAACACCACACTGAATGATGCTGAATATGATTCTGCATGGTTCATTTGCTCTAGGTAACTTGGGAATTGCAAGTCTGCTGAGAAATGCTTAAATATTGCTGGGAAAAGTAGTTTTAGGATTTAGGAGTCTGAGTTTTACCGAATTAATTAGCACTTCCTTCTCAGTGCAAGGGTTAGTTCAGATATCATTTTACAGCTTGCAGCTCCTAAAGTGCTGTCTTTAGCTACTGTACTTTGTTGACAAATTAGCTGTCATGAAATCAGCTCTAGGATTTCTGTATCACTTAGGTATTTTTGAAAATTTTATGCCTGAATATAATGGTATTTCAATTAACAGTTTTTAAATAAGCTGTGAAATGTCAGGTTCCTGTGATAGCAGGAACTCAGAACTCCAGAAAGCATCATGCAGAAACATTATGTATGTATGTTCTCAATTTTTAATCTATTGAAGCCAAATTAAAGTAAGTATCTAAGTGCTTTCCTGAATGGTACTTAAGCACATCATTAAGCCCTTGTATTAATTAGTCTCTTGGAAAAAAAAAAACAACCCCGAGCTTCTTGTTCTCAAGTGACAGTCTAATTCCTGGGATTGTGAGTCATGGAAACTGGAAGTCTTATTTCAGTGATGAATCAGGCCCAAATTAATATTTTTAATGCATCTCTAGCAGATGAGAACTTGAAAATAGGTATATCAAACAGTATCCTCCGTGGGACTGCACAGGAAAACCACGATATATAGTTTCATGGAGTAAGTATGGTAACTTCATTACGTACACCAGTTAAATGATTTAGAGATGTTTTCTGCCACATTTAAGGTGGATACAAGCTGAAACTAACTAGGACATAGCAAATAGCCATAGTAGTACAAGACTTAAAACCAATTCCATCTGGGGCTTGGAAAAAGTCTCTTTTAAAAAGAATGGGAAGTGAAATTCCCACTTTATCAGTGTGAAGATGTCTTTGGAAAGTCTGCCTGTTGCCACAGTGAAGGAAATTATTGTATGACTGCACAGTATTCATTATTTGTGATGTAGTCTGTGACGTAATCTCTTCTAGATAAGAGCTTTTAAAGATAGATTGTGCTGTAGCAGTTAACGTGTAGACTCAGATAGCCAAAAGTAAGTATTTTTTCTTCTTCCTGGAATGCTAAGAAGGTGGGGTTTTGCAATAGTAGTTTTATTTTAGATGTGAGATTTCAAATTTGTGAAATTATTAGTTGAATATGTTCTTTAAGCAAATACAGTCCTTATGGCTTAAATTGTTTTTGGTTTGTTTGTTTGTGTTTTTTTTTTTTCATTTGTCATGTACTGAAACCCTTTCATGTAACCTTGTCATACAACTTAGACCTAGGATGACAAACATCTCTGTACTTTTTACTTGCTTTAGAATTTGGAAAATAGGTAGTAAAAAAGTAGTCTGAACTCTTAGATAGGTCTCTCCATCATTGCTAAGTGTAACAGGATCCCTGGGAGGAGAAAACCTAAGTGAAATTTGCTTTATATACCAATTTGGAGAAAATGCTGTCAGCTGCTTCTGTGGCAACGGCGTAAGTGGATTAAAAAAAATGAAAGATCCAGGAATGGAGGTTTAATGAGTCTCTAATTCCTGTACAAAGTCCAACTAAATGCAGTATTCCAAGCTGATGTATATACACACATACGTATATAAATCTTGGTGTAGACCGGAGTTAAATTCCATTTTAAAGCAGGTTTTGAATTTATGGTGGTGGGTTTTTCTGTCTGGTTGGTTTGGCTTTTTAAGATAGAAGTAACAGCTCCAATTGCATATGCTATTATATCAATTTTAAAGCTTTCCTATTGTTATAATACAGATTGACTGTACAGATTGATTGCTATGAGACAATAAAAGGTAGGTATCTTAAGTGTGTAACTTAGCCTGTGGAAAGTGCAGTAGCTTATCTATTAAAGCTTAAACTGTCATGTAGTTGCCATGGGGCACGTGAGTGCCTTAACGCTGGTATGACATAGTGCTTTCCTGTGGAGACGTGGGCTTAAAAGTAAAGGTCTGAGCCATCCTGTTGCTCATCAGCTAAACACAGGCCCTAATGTGCTTAAAATTTTACTCGGGGAGTCTTACCTAAGGTCTCTGAAGTGTTTCTACAGAAGAAAAATACTGTAAATGCTAATCTAAAATAATTGGTAGTTTAACTGGGGAAAAAGCCCACTGCTTGTGTTTTGTGGTTTCATAAGTGGTTCAGTTCAGAAAAACAAACAAACAAACCATAAAAGTATCTTTTAGGGAAGCACCTCTGATTGTACGTATACTGGTGAGCTTCTGATTTCTGACCAGAATTTTCTAAGTGGAAGTAAAAGAATTGAGGCTATATACAGTCCATGCTAAGGGAGCTTTCAGATGAACGTATTAAATAGATGAGAAAAAGATGGTCGCTTTGATTCAAAAGACTAGACTACATTGTAGTCTACTGTGGATCTGTGGAGTTGTTTTGTTTGGTTTTATTCTACCCAACTTTTTGATAGATAAGGTAGATTTCTTGTGAGTTATCTTTATTCACAGTCATGAAACCAGGAGTAAATTGCTCCAGTAACAGAATGGCCCTTAAGGCTAATATGCTTCTAAAATTACTGGTATGTTAAACAAGATTTCAGAAGACTCTGTGGTGTTGTGGGATTTAGCACCATAGGCAATATAGAAGTGTTTTGTTTTCTGTCTTACAGGTCTGTGACAAACTATCAGATATCTGAGTGGAATTCAAAAGAGAGATGTCATTTATATGTGCTGTGTTACTGCAGATATTAATCTGTACAACACCTTAGTAGTAGTTTACAGACTTGAATAGTATTATGATGACAAATTGCCTTTATCAGTAGTTAGGAAACTGGTAATCGGCCAGGTGGCAGTTCACTTTCCAGAGGATACTGTATGCAGAAAGTACCATGACATTCTGCTTTTAAATGAAAAGTAACAATGCTGGAGTGATCTAAAATTTGGAAGAGTACACAAAGGTATGATCATTAGTCAAACATTAACCTAGCAACCTAAAGCTGAAACAAAATTGCATTTCTATAAAAGTTGGAAAGCTAACTGTCTTTGGGCCTTGAGAAGCTTTTTATATATTAACCTCTGTGTGTAACAAACCTTTCAGCCTGTCATGGGGAAGGGAGAAGAGCATCAGTAGCACTTAACCCTGTTATGGGAGATGGCCCTTTTCAG
The DNA here is from genome assembly GCF_017639655.2 of Falco naumanni. Classification (NCBI taxonomy): domain Eukaryota; kingdom Metazoa; phylum Chordata; class Aves; order Falconiformes; family Falconidae; genus Falco; species Falco naumanni. The sequence continues at coordinate 61,562,090 of NC_054056.1, read as the reverse complement.
TAAGGGTAACACGCTGGATCAGCCCATTTCCCCCCCCCACCCCCATACCCCACTTTGTTCTATTTACATCACCAAATCTTTTACTTGAAGAGTAACTGGTTTACCCCAGGAGCTCCCCATAAACACTTTAAAGCTGATTTCTGCTTATCTCATGAGTATTGTTTCTTAAATGCTGAACTGCATGGTTGAATGGTTTACAAAACCAAGGACTAATGTTAGTGGTGGTTCAGCAATGTGCTTAGAAAAAAAAGGGAGACTCTCTGGGCTACAGCATTAATTGCTGGCATACACTGGTTAGTTTTACAGGTACTTCAGTGACAAAACAACTGTTTCATGCTTTGAATGCATAGTTGCAATAAAATATGAGTTGATATGTAAGTGACTCATTGGAAAACATGGCTTGTGATTTTGCTTGCTGCCTTCACTGCATGTGCAACTGTTAACATGGGGACCAAAGGCAGGAGTGAAGCTGGACTGGGAAGGAGCAAGCATTGGAAAAACAGAGAGATGAAGAGATAAAAGTGGTTTATCAAGTGTAAATAGCTGTCCACTCAGTATGTTGGTATGACGCTGGCTGATGCTTGATCAGCACAGTCTCTCCTGTGTTCTTATTAAATCCTATTTCTAATTGTCTTGTGTGTGGGTGCACTCTCGTCTTCAGTGGGTGTGTGAACGCTCATGAACTTCAAACCAGACTAACCAGAAAGTAGTAGAAGAAATTTGAGTTCCAGCAGCTGGTGTGGGACCATGAAAGTCAGGGGCTCTTGGGACTGGAGGGCCAGCACATGGCGAGGAGCAGGGTGTGCGTTCCTCTGGCAGACTGAAATTCCCATTAGCTGGAGACGAGGAACAGGGTGGGGCTGTCCATCCTGTCTGTGTGAGTGCTCCGTGTCTGTAGGGGTGCTGGTAGAGGCACTGTTTTTCTGTCTGTATCTGATCTGGAAGCCATCTCTTTCTCTGTGTGTGCGTGCCTGTCTGCGTTAGGAAGCCTTACCACCAGCTGGATACAGGAACATGGAACTGCAGCAGCCTTGTGTCTGTCAGGCACAAGGAGAGGGCTCACCCTGGGTGCCAAGCGTAGCCTGGATTTGGCTATTCAGACACTTTGTGTTATTTTTGGCTATTCAGACACTGTGTTGTTTTGCCAGTGTTTGTATCATTACGGTTTTTCCCAGAGATAATTTTACATTTGTTGTTAGTGTCCTTGTTAAAGAAGTTAAATAGCATCTAGTTTAAAAGTGATCCAAAGAGAATCCCGCTAACAGAACCTCATCCCTTGTTTACTGGGATTTCTTCATTAACAGTTCCTTCAGTTATTCAGCTTTTAATACTTTTGATGTATTCTGTTATGCTGCTCAATCAATTTGTTTACTATGTTAAGCACTTCACAGAAGTCTTTTCTATCTTTAGCTGCTGTCTTTTTCAGCATTCCCCCTTACAATCCCTTCCAACTGTAAACCCAGGGTTTTTAGAAAGACCTGTTTGTTTGTTACAATGTTGATTGTTACTGTTTTCTGTTCCTGTCCTTTAATCGTTTATTTACTGAATCCTGTGTTTTGACTTCCCTTATTTTGTTTAGGATAGATCTAGCACATGTCTAGGAGACTTCTTCCAATCTCACTGCAGGTACACAGGCTAAAGAATCAACTGATGGAGCTGTGCCCTATTAGGAACAGACAAGACAAGGAAGCATCTGTGAACGTAGTCCTCAGAGGCAGGGAAAGAGCCTTTCTGCTATACAGTTCTGTTCTGTCTGTGAGGTTGGAAATTTCATCTTTTTTTCCTTCAAACCAGAAGGAACATGCAAAAAATTCTTCATGCACATACTGTCTTTCTATATGTGACAAATGAGATAGTGGTTCAAATTGTCTTTTATGATTATTTTTTTGTATGCACATATATGCTGTGATAAGTCTCTGGTAACTGCGTGCTTTTTGGTTGTGGCAGTTCTTTAAGGGGGAGGAGATGATTTCTTTTTTTGAGAGCACCTCGCCATGGGAGAAGCTTTTGCAAGAAAGAACAGGGCAGGTAGTAATTGATGTGCTGACTGGGGAGCTTGCACTTGGGGATTTTTCTTAGAATAATGGGGAAGAGATGCAAATCCAGGCCAGAGATGGTGGGAAGAGGGGAGATTTTTCTATGGACCCAGACAAGAACAAGTAGAGTTCGTTGAAACCACAGAGGCTATTGGAAGTTGCTAGTGTGAAAAGTTGGTCTGTAGGAAAAGGGCCCTTGTTGCGAAGATATAGTTGGCCAGAAAAGTTATTTGTTCTCAAATGGCTGTATTTTCTCTCTCTCACCCAAAAGAATGTTCATTTTCTAATAAAACATCACTTCTTCAAAGCCCTTTTGGTATTTTTTGGTGTGTTCACTTTAAAGACAAGGTGCAGACAGGTCTGTCTCAAACCTCTGGCTTGTTTGAGATCCAGTTATAGCATAAAAGTTAAAAAATGTTATAGCTGGTAAAAGGTATTAGGCTGGCTTTAAGGAAATCCACTTGACTGCATCTTGAGGACTCAAGAGAATCTGAAGAAAACTTTGCGTACCATTTGTGGGAAGCTGTCTATTGTAAGTGCATTTTGTAAATCAGTTTACTGTTTTAACAGCTTGTACCACAGTTCTCACTTGCTGTAGAAGCTACTGACAGAGCTGCCAGAGAATACTGTGTTGGGCTGAACATGGGATGAAGGATCTTACAGAAATTAAAACAAGAATGTTGTCCCAGACCAAACACAAAAAGGAGCACAGTTCATTTTAAACAAACAAACAAATGAAAAACTCTCCCAAGCAGTTGTACCCCTTGGCTAGTTAGCTGCCCATGGGTTTTCTGAGGGCTTGTAAGGAAGCCTTCTCCTGCCTGTGATGATACTGCTTTACTGCCTTGGGGCTGAGCTGCCTCTAGGGTAGCCCTCCAGGGACAAGAGGAGTAGCACAACTCCTTGGAGATTTCATTGCCCAGGTCTCATCTGCCCTCCCATATCTAGCAGAGGGACAGTTACCTTGTAATTTCATTTGCCTTATATTCAGGCAAGTCAGGTTTCCTGTTGAAAAAATACAATAAATCTTTTCAGTTACCTTCATGCATGGAACTGTAGTTCAAATGCAGTCCCTTTTTCCTGCCCTTCAGAAGTTTTTATACAAACCCAACATTAACTTTGTCTCAAATCGACAATATTCTACACCCACAATGTTGTAGCTAGAGAAACATATGATATGTCACATTTACAGGATCTTTAACTGCAGGTAACAGCTAAACCTGTGAGCTTTAGTTTTCCATTCCATTAATACTCAGCATTGCATTTTTAATTCAGATGAATATTACTTTCTTCAGTATATGGCTCACAATGCAGAGACATAATTTTCTGCATACCAACCAGCTGTAGGACAATACTGTTGGATTTTTTTTCCCCCATAAACTCTCTCTGGTCCTTTATCAATGGTAGAAGATGGAGGAAATACCTTGCAATATATAGTTTCCTCCAGTATGGATGTATATACTTAAAGAATGATCTTTGCTCTTATTCGGGAGCTGTACTGATTTGAAAGTGCATTGGAGGTGTCCACTGTGACAGCCTCATGGGGAAAACTTTACACATTCATCTCAGGAATGCTGAGTCCCTTCTTCTAAAGGCTGTCTTTCATCAAGCTTGTGGGTAGAAATGAATCCAATTCCTTTTTGTATTACTTTATGTGAAGGAGATTGACCATTAGTAAGTTTTCAGATGACACCAGACTGGGGGGAGCGCTGATCTGCCTGAAGGCAGGAGGCTCTGCAGGGATCTGGACAGGCTGGACCGATGGGACAAGGCCAGTTGTATGAGGTGCAACCAGGCCCAGTGCCGGGCCCTGCCCCTGGGTCACACCAGCCCCACACAGCGCTACAGGCTGGGGCAGGGGGCTGGGAAGTGCCTGGTGGGAAAGGGCCTGGGGGTGCTGGTCACCAGCCAGCTGGACGTGAGCCAGCAGTGTGCCCAGGGGGCCAAGAAGGCCAGCAGCATCCTGGCTTGTATCAGAAGCAGTGTGGCCAGCAGGACCAGGGCAGTGATTGTCCCCCTGTAGTGGGCACTTGTGAAGCCGCACCTTGAATACTGTGTGCGGTTTTGGGCCCCTCACTACACGAAGGACATCGAGGTGCTGGACTCTGTTCAGAGATGGGCAATGAAGCTGGTCAAATGTCTAGAGCACACATTTTATGAGGAGCAGCTGAGGAACCTGGGGTTGTTTGGTCTGGAGAAAAGGAGGCTCAGGGGGGAACCTTATCACTCCCTACAACTACCTGAGAGGAGGCTGTGGCAAGGTGAGTGTCCATCTCTTCTCCCAAGTAACAAGTGATAGGACATGAGGAAATGACCTCAAGTTGTGCCAGGGGAGCTTTAGATCGGATGTTAGGGAAAATTTCTTCACTGAAAGGGTGGTGAAGCATTGGAACAGGCTGCCCAGGGAAATGGTGTAACCACCACCACCTGGAGGTATTTAGTGTAGATGTGGTGCTTAGGGACGTGGTTTAGTGGTAGACTTGGCAGTCCTCGGTTAACAGTTGGACTTAATGATCATAAAGGTCTTTTCCAACCTAAAGCATTCTATAATTCTATGACTTTGGAAAGATCTACATCGTCCTCTAATTACAATTAATTATTTAAAGTATCTAGCTGCTCCCTGGTCTAGAATACTGAACCTGAATTTGCTTTTTCCAGTCCTGGGGAGATACTGCTGTATAGCCTTGTGTTTTAGAAGTCTTCCTGGTCTCAGTCTGCCTGTCCTGGAGTCATGAGTCCTCACTTGATGCATTTTCCGCACACTTTCCATCCCATCGTCCCACACTTTGTTTCCTTTTCTTCACCTATAATCCTAATATATTTATTTTCAAGTTAGCTCTTCACCAGAGGATATTTTTATTTTTATTAAGTAGCATAATGCATACTCCAACATATGGATAATTGGTCTTTTATTTTGCTTTCTATTTTTTTCTAAAATGCAATGGTTGGTTCAGAAGTTTAATCTGAAACTTTGGACAAATTAGAATTTGTCCACATGCAGTTGTTATCTCTAATAGCTTATGAACTTTGTGTGTATGGACTTTCTATACATTGCTTGCTTTTTTGCAAAGGGGGTAATATTAGTCATATAAGAAACAGCCTTCAAAATGTCAATACAATGTTTGAAGATGTAGAATAGTTATGAAGGAAACAGAACAAAGATTATAGGATGAACAGTCAAATTCATTAAGTATTTATATTCTTTAAATATTGAAAAGGATTGAAAAATAAACAATGTTCATCAAAAAACGGGGTTTTTAGATACTACTGTCTGGAAAAGGGGCTGCAGAAAGATGATTCAGAAATATGTGATTTCATATTTGTGTTTGATCAAAACAATTTCTAACAAAATAATGGAAGATGTGTCTATGCATATGACATGAGGAAAAAGTTGAGGAATTGAATTTGGTTAAAGAATTATAAGGCTTAATAGGCTTATTATTTGTTCTGCTAAAATGAAGATGGCATTATGGGTAGAAGTGGATTGATCTCTTCAAACAATATACAGGATTTATGATGGAATAGTTTGATGGACTTTTTCAAGAGTTTTAGTAGTTGAAAATTTGGAAGATAAACAACTTGAAAGTTGAGATGATCAATGATTTTGTTTCTACGATGACAGGTAATAATGAGTAAAATTATCACATAAAATGTAATATAAATAAATGTTGCTCAAAAGAAGACTTAAAATTCACCGAAGACAATAATTTTTTATAAGTTAACGTACTTAACTGGTGGATATTAGTTGAAGCACTGAAGGGAAGACTCTCAGCTGGTTTATTTAGGCACACCTCATTATGCCATTTCATGGGTGCAAGCAGTGCTGGCATTTATATGCAGTTACCTACTGCATGGTATCTAGAAGTGATGGATCTGAGCAGAAGTTCCAGCTTCTATAGGTCGGGCTAGTTATGCTTTGAGAGATTTCTCAAATTACAGCAGCTCCATAATGTTCAAATGTTACCTGAAAACGTGTCTTCCTTTATCTGTGAAATTAGTAAATAGTAGGAAGAATTTCTGAAGTCAAAACCACTTGTGTTTATTAGCTTTGGGAAATAAAGTCCAAGGCTGGCTGTTACTAAATTCAGGTCTTCTGCTTCCAAGGTGTTGTGTACACATTTATAAAATGTAATTCATAACATATATGTTGACTTTGCCTTGTCTGAAATGGGACTCATAACGCTTGAGCCTTGCAATTCATGTGCATATAGACAGCAGTTCCAGTATCCTGGGACAGTCACATACTTAGTCTTGGGCACTCGCAGTAGGCACAGTCAGTGGTATTTTATTGGTAAAAGGCAGCTGCCCCTTGTAAGTGATGGCTGTAATGTTGGCTGGCATTTAGGAAATGCTGTTTTGTTAATAAAAGGTAACCCTTTATATCCACCTATTCACAGAGGTTTTGATACTTTTCAGCCTTACAGAGAAATGTTTCTGCACCTGAAGGGTATTTCGTTAATGAGGTAATACATAGAATATTTGTTCTTAAAATCAGACTTCCTAATTTCCTTGATCTAGCACATTTTTTAAAATATCGAGAATAAAAATTAACCAATACTGATGTTTACATAGGTTAAACACCAGTACTTTCTTACTTATATTTATCATTCTATCAGCGAACTTGCAATAGGATTGCAATTATAACCTGTATAGGTCATGTCTGTTGTCATTGTCTGGGAAGAAAACTATAATTTGTCCTCGACTGTGTATGAGACTGGTAAAAAATCAACAAAGTGACTTTATTTGCTCACTAGTCACATTTTCCTCATGCATGAAAAATGATATTGCATTCAATTTCATTGCATTTGACATTCCAAGTATAAAAAGTGTCTTTTAACAGGGTGATGTGACATGGTGAAGACTTGCAGAAGTGACTGAAAAATCACTCTTGTGCCATTTCCATCATTTTTGTAGGACAGTACATTGCTGTTCCAGTTGTCAGATATATATGTTTTTAAACAAATACTTTTTTTAACTTTTTTTTGTTTTGCAGTTATTGTGTTGCTCTATCTTTTGGACATCTTTTTGTGTACAAAATTTCATTTTCCTCGATTCACAGAAAATTTCCATTGATGCTAATGAGAATTACTGGGACATCCAATGCCCATTTACTCTGCAGCTTCTCTAGTCTATGTTTTCTTTTTCAAGTGTTCTATCTTCTTAGAAATAATATTTTATTGAATCAAACATTTGCTAAATCAGTGCTGAAACATTTTGCAGTAAGGAATTGTAAACAACAGCAACTGTAGCAAATTCACCAGTTTGTTGACTTAAACCGTCTGGGCAAAATGATGAAATATGGATCATTTAGCAAGTTTGTGAATTAAAGAAGCCTGAATTTAATGGATACTGATCAGCATAGCTGCCTTAGATTTTATTCTTAGTTTGATTTCAGTGTGGTCTTTTGAACTATTAAATTGCATGTAGTGTGTAAACATAGACCTGAGCACTGAACTCAAGTAAATCACATTTAAACTTTTTGACTGAGGAAACTACTATCATTCATGTGTTTAAACAAGAAAGTACATCTAGGGAAGTTAGCCACTTTAAAAGGAATACATTTATAGTAATATGTGTACTTGATATCTCTTCTTATGAAGGAGTACTGAACTGATAATAGTTTTATGTGTTTTCTTGTTAAATCCTTGTTTCCTGGCAGATACCCGTTTCCTAGTATATATGCACCAGTGAATAGTTGCAGTTATTTTTTGTATGTATTTGTCGTGTGCCCAAATATGTGATAAATGACTGCAGAGAACTGGTCCGTTACAAGACAGTATGCCATAGGTTGGGATTTTTTTTCCTCCTTTTTTATGACTTAGTCATCTTTTTTTTTTTTTTTTTTTTTTTTTGTCAAAATTAAGTATGTGTGTGTGTGCATTGAGTTTATCCCATGCTTTAGATTTATATAGCCATCTGGCATAGTATTATTCAGCAATCGTTTTAACAGATTACAATAGTAAAAGTTGAAACAAAAAATTTCTATATGACTTAACACTGAAGATAAGTTTACTAGTTTTGAAAAAAAAATTAAGAAAGATGTTAATGCATTCAATTCACTTTTTTTCTTTTTGTTACACTGCATGGCTTTAAGTAAAATGTAATGATTTCTGTCTAATGATTATGCCTTTTCATTTTAATACATATTAGGATTTTTTCTTGTGGGGGGATCCATAGTTAAAACTAGGTGTAGAAACTGAGTTGAACTTTTATTAGAATTCACATGCCTGAAAAAACAGATACTGTCAAACAAAATACTGAATTCCTTTATGAGATGGCAACCTTTCAAAGACAAGGGCTAATAAAGGGTTAAGGCACTCACTAGGGCTTCCATGAAATTTGTTATCCCTGTTTTCTTTATGCTTAACCTTAGTCAAACCCCCAGAATGTCAGTGGCTTACATCTGAACTTTAGATTTGCCCACGTGCTGGTGATTGTGCATACATGAGTCTTCTTGTGTGCACATTTCATGTTCATCTGGCCCACCGAAAGAAGGAGGCCCTAAGCATTTATCTTCAAAAAAGCAGTGCTAGCTATTCTGGTCAGACAAAGCACTTCTTGTATCTCTAGCAAAGGACAGAATTTCAAAGATGAATAATGTTACAGCTGTATCTATATCCAGTTTTTCTTCATTAACTAGCTTGCAATGGCTCCGCATTGAAAGGGCTGATTTTAGGTAGCTTAATGTACAGGCTTTTTGGGATTTCATTCTCACACACACAAGTCATGGCCTGTGCCTGGTGCAAGAAGTCTGTTCTCTTCTGAAACCAGGCTCTTGGAGTCAGATGTTCCTGGATCCATCATCTAGATGCCTGCTTGCTTCAGGAAAGTTTTCCTTAAATGCTCTCTAGAGGATATGTTTAGGCTAGAATAGAAGGTACTGGGTATGACACAACAAGCAACAAGCTATTTATTACATGTTACTTAATCAGCTCTGGGTTTAAGGTCACACTAGTGGCTGAATGTGCTTTTGGTTTTCAACACTGTTAAAAAGTTCTATCAGTGAAGGTGCTGTTCTGTGTGCACTGAAACAAGAAACTTCAGTATCCGAAAGCATTAGTTGTTGAGACAAACTTTACAAGTTGGAAATCAAATTGTCCCAAAAGACTTAGGTCATGCAGTTTACCTGTCATGGCACTGCTAGGTGTCTTATTTCCTGAGATTCAGGTGATGGTTTAGTCAAATAATTAAAAGGATGCATTTGTGTCCTGCTCTGTGCCTCATAAACAAAGAGCTTACCAGGTACTTTCTAGCAGAAAAACAAAAACTTCACATCTGAATGACAAACTGCTGCCTAATTTAGTTCTCTTTGAAGATTTCCTTTTTTTTTACAAAAAGGAAAGTAGGATTTATTCTGTTTACCGTGACATTATTCTGTACTTTTTTCACTTTCAACAAAGGAGTTACAGACAGATTTTCAAAATAGGCTGACTGTATTCCTTTTCTTAAACCACTGATAATTTTTCACATGGTTCAGTTGTGCAGTATATACTACATTAATCAGTATGTATAAGTTAAATAGTTCTTAAAAATATAGTTCTATCAAGGACTATAGGATTCTTGGAAGCACTGAATATAAAATTGGTTGGGTTATCAGGAAGATACTGGTTTTAAATTTTAAATTGCTTAAGAAAAGATGGGCATTTCTCTATGGCATTTTTGGTGGTAAGATTTTAAAAAAATTGGCAGTTAAGTTTCAGTGAACTCATGAATGCTTTAAGTGGGTTTTTTTGGTATCTTAGCAAATTATAACTATTTTAAGGGGTTTACATTTTAAATTTAAATAAACAAATTGAATGGCAGGGCATGTACTGAGTGATGGAAGGAATATTGGTTTCTTTCCTGCCTATTTTAAGCAAAGATCCATGTGGCTAAATTAAAAATTTGCTTCCTTTTTGTACCCAAATATATTTTTGTGAGTTTTATTTTTAACCTTTTTTTGTGTTCTAAAGATGGAGAAATGTGTTACAAGTAATACAGCAGGACTAACTCTTGTTCTAGCTGTCTGTCTATTCATTCTTCACCCCTCAGCATCCTAGTTAATCACTGAGTAACAGGATCAAAAATTCCAGCACAGGGGGATTTTATACTTTGATCAACCTGTAAGAAACTATGGACTAGGGTATTGTTTATTTAAATTTATGTTAAGCCCATATGTAAATGTAAAGATTAGACAACAAAAGATAAGATAACTGCCAAGTGTCCAGGATGTCGCTTGTGAAAAGATACGATCACTGCCAAGTGTCCAGGATGTCGCTTGTGAAAAGATACGATCACTGCCAAGTGTCCAGGATGTCGCTTGTGAAAAGATACGATCACTACCAGGTGTCCAGGATGTCGCTTGTGAAAAGATAAGATCACCACCAAGTGTCCAGGATGCCACCAGGTGTCCAGGAACCGACAGAAACAGGACAATGAGACAAAGGAGGAAGACCAGCAGGAGGCAGAAAACGACACCCCCCCCTAACAACAAAAGCATGACTCCACTACCTCATGAACATGGAAGTAAAGATGTATAAAAAGGGACTGTTTGAACTGCTCAGTACGGCAGTTGGTGGAGCGCAGACTCCCCTGTCGTCCAGCGCTGTCTTTGCTCATATTCTACTTGCTATAATTAATAAAATTTTAATTGGATTATGATCCATTGTGGTCTCAATTTATAACAAACCCAAGACCACAAACAACTTAGGAACCCTCAAACTACAGAAAGTATTCAAAAGACCAAAGGCTGATAACTTTGTCTCCTCTGTGTAAGAAAGACAGGAGTCTTCTCCTTACTGTGTCTTCATGGAAGTAAATTTGATTCTTTCTGCATTGGAGGATTCGAAGATGTTTATATTACAGGTTAAAACCAGGGCATTCTGGATGAAAATGGTGTACTGTTGTGACAGGCTGAATCAGGGTGAGCACATCTGAAAAATAAAGAATATTCCTTCCTGTGCTTGTGCCAATACATTAGGAACAAGGCAGTCACCTCTTGGCTGCTCCATCTAGAATGGGGGGAATGTCCTTTTTCCTCCTCATTATGGCCTTCTTACAATTTAGGTTGCTGAAACACTGCAAGAAATAAAATGTTGCAGATGTGTGTACTGTAGATTTGAGTGTAGTGTAATCAGAAACTTGTAGAAATCAGTCTTTGCATGGAAAAGCACATAAATCTTGTTTTCTTGCCTTTTTGCCTTCTGCTAAGTTAAAAATCAAAATTTTTCTGAAGGAGAGTATGGAAAACACATTCAGTGACTTCTACTTATGTTACTAATGAATTTGTCCCAATATGTTACAGTAATGAACAGTCTGTAAATTTAGTACAGAGTCATGCCTTTTAGGAAGTAAAATACTCAGATTCCTTTGTATCATAATTCATTTCCATTTTTATCAACTTTACAAAACAGTTATTTTGTATAGAATGAAAATTAGTGAGAAGTTACGCTTTATAAATAATGTAAAGTAACTGTGAAACTATTATTGAATAATTAAACTTATTTAGGATAAAGGCGCAGTCTGGACCAAGGTTCTCTAAACATATTCCATTTCAAAAAATGACTTACGAGGTTACATCTCATTGAAATTCCGAGACATCATCACCTATGCAATTAAAAAAAGAAAAAAAATATTGTTTTCTAATAACAGAAATTTGTGTGCTTATGTTTTTATAAAAGTACTCAGCTATGCATTTATATCATACACCTATAACTTGTACATTTCTTGACTTTTATGAAAAATGCAGGGTTTAAATTGCCTCATTATTTTATTGATGTGTTTTCTTTCCAAAGTAGATGTTGTGCTGAATTTTATTTCCTTCAATGATATCATAGTATATGTATTAATAGAATTCTTTCCTTTGGGTTTGTTCAACCCAGAAATATGAATGTCTTGAAAATCATGTTGTATTTTTCTAATATAATGTCCATACAGTCATTCAAATTCTTTAGTTACACATCTGTTCTGTAACATGATTATTTTGAAGGTACACTTCAATGAAACACATTAATTGGCACTGAAAAAATAGAGCATAAATTGACTAGCTGTTCACGCAAGAGTTGTTTGAATGTAACTTTATTTGAACTATACCTTTATGTGTCTTGTTTTTCAAGTTGGGACCATACTGTAAAATTCACAAGCCCCACCCCCCAAGCTTACCAGCTTGCTGGGTATTTTCATTTGTTCCTCCTTTTCTCAGCTTTTGAGGCCAGGAGACAATTGTCACATTCAATCAGTCAAGGATGTAACTGGTGATTAGCTAGAATAAGGCTAAGGAATCGAGAACAGTTTAGACTCCATCTACATGATAATACTGCATCCCTACACCTCAGCACATACAATTCTCGATTTTGTTGGAATTCTTGTGATGGGTTGACCCTGGCTGGATGCCAGGTACTCACCAAAGCTGCATTATCACTGCCCTCCTCAACTGGACAGGGGAGAATATATGATGAAAAGCTCATGGGATGAGAAAAGGACAGGGACATCACTCACTGATCACTGTCACAGGCAAAACAGACTGAACTCGGGGAAATTAGTTTAATTTATTACCAATCAAATCAGAGTAGGGTAATGAGAAATAAAACCAAATCTTAAAAAAAACCCACACCTTCCCAGGCTCAACTTCATTCCCAATTTTCTGTCCCAGCCTGGGTCCCCGCGGGGTCACAGGCGCTGCCAGGACCCTGCCCCAGCCTGGCTCCCCGCGGGGTCACAGCCTCCTTTGGGCACCCACCTGCTCCGGCGTGGGGTCCTCCACGGGCTGCAGGTGGGGATCTGCTCCACCATGGACCCCCACGGGCTGCAGGCGGGGATCTGCTCCACCATGGACCCCCACGGGCTGAGGGGCACAGCCTGCCCCACCGTGGGCTTCACCACGGGCTGCAGGGGAATCTCTGCTCCGGCGCCTGGAGCCCCCCTGCCCCTCCTGCACTGACCTGGGGGGCTGCGGGGATGTTCCTCTCACATATTCACACTCTCTCTCTGGCTGCAGTCATTGAAGTCTTCTCTTTCCCCCCCTCTTAAATGTGTTACCCCAGAGGCGCTACCACCATTGCTGATGGGCTCGGCCTTGGCCAGCGATGGGTCCGTCTTGGAGCCGGCTGGCACTGGCTGTATCAGACATGGGGGAGGCTTCTGGCAGCTGCTCACAGCAGCCACCACAGTAGCCCTTCTGCTACCAAAGCCTTGCCATGCAAACCTATACAGACTCTATGTACAGAAATGCTCAGATAGTTGAGACCCACAATTGATTATCTTCTAACATCTGTAGATGCAGCTCAGTGCTGATAATTTCAGTGTTATTTTTGTATGTCTCTTTCTTTCTCAAATTGTAAAATAAGGTTTCTAATATTTACTAGCTTGGGAAAAGAATCTTGAGATTCTCAAAGGTTATTGGAGGTTAAATACCTACTGAATACAAACGACTGTCATGTTAGTAGAAGCAAAGCAAAGTTATTATTTCTTTTAATGGTGCTATAATTCCAGATCACCATATTAGGAAGAAGAAAATAAAATAAAGAGGAAATTGAATTTGTGACATTGTTTTCCAGGTTCTTTCATGTTGGTGAATACATCGGGGAGATTTGCGGGACAGAAAGCTCACCTCCTGCTGCCCCATCTGAAAGAGAATGATACACATTGTATTGATTTCCACTACTACGTTTCAAGCAAGAGTGGATCTAGCCCTGGCACTTTGAATATATATGTGAAAGTTAATGATGGTCCTATTGGTAACCCAGTCTGGAACACATCTATCACTGCTACTTGGAACAGAGCAGAACTGGCAATTAGCACTTTCTGGCCTAATTTTTATCAGGTATGTTTTACTTTTTATGAAATTTTGTTTCTCACAGTAGTCACTTGCTTCATACTTACCATTTTGACTTTAAATAAAAGTATCTTTCAATATGTTTTTTTGATCTTTATCTTAAATACATTTTTGTAGATGGTGCTAAAAGTTTGGGTTTCCTCTATATGACTGTGTTTATATGTTTATATATATTTATGGAAGTGTATGAAATGTATGCACACACACATGCTTTAAATGTGGATGAAATAATTATATTGAAACAATTTAGAAATCTAACCATTGATTTCAGTCAATTACCTCTGTTTCTCTGTAATGAAGTCACTCATTCTTTCAGTTCATTAGGGATGCTGGAATTGAATACCGGTAGATTTTATTGCAGTAGAGTCTTCAAGTTTGATTTAGATCAGCAATACTTGTTGCTTTAGAACTAGCAGAATCCTTTCAATCCTTTAGTTTGAGTCTTCAGTTTGAACGCAATATCCATTTGTTCTGTCCAGTAGTAATCATAAATATAACAGTAGCAATTGTAGGAATGGGCTTCTGATGACATCCTAAAGATTTAGGGAGAACTTCACTTGACAGTTTCTTAGGGTGCTACTTTTCTGTAGGAAAGTTTACAGATGAGATGATACAGTTCTTTACTGTTGTATAGTAGTTCAACAGTTTTTCTCCTTGTTCCCATGAAAATACAGGCTATGTTCTCCACAGGCAAGTAATTTGCTGTAGTAAGAGCAGACCAGTAGATCAAAGATGTTATTTGGACTCCTCTCATCTTCACTTGCAGTTTGGAAAGTTTGGTTTGGATTTTATTTGGTCCCCAATGCTGAACATTGTCACCACATTATGGTTTGAAGCTTTCTGAAGAAAATGCATGCCAAAGATGGGAGTTCTTTGACTGCAGACCTTCCTAGGAAGTTAAATGCTGTCATTCAACAGTGTTGTTGCAGGGAGTGACAACATCTTAATTCCTATCTCAATGCCCTAACTACCAGTGTCACATGTAGCAGAGCCTTGTTTCTGTTCCTGCATGTGCTGTTTAAGGTGACCTGGTGTTTGCTGCCCCATCATATTTTCATTATGAGTTTGACAATGTTCACTGCAAGGTACTGTGGGGTTTAAAATGGACTTCTTTCTGCAGCTGCAGCAGCTGAACTGTGAGAATGTCTCAAGTGAACTGAAGCTGCTTCCTTTTGAACCCTTTTTTCTCCATGGAAAAAAAACAACAACCAACTAACAAGCTGAAGAACTTCCTGGAGTCTTCCCCTCTGTGATTGTTTCACCCACAATTGACAGAAAGTCCTGGTCCAAAAGATGAGTGTGGAGCACCAGGACCATCTTATCTTTGGAATGTAGGATACCTGGCAATGCAGACCCAAAAGAGTAAACTCATTCATTTCCTCTTGCCTCTGATAGTGTGTTCCTAGGTTGCGTAGGGGGTATTCACATGGTCCACATTTGCATCCTTTGCTCTGCCTGAGGTGTCTAGGAATTGCTACAACTGCATCATTTGGGTTTCCTGGAGAGGATTCAAGGTAAGTTTATGGGCATCTCAGCAAACTTCACTGGGAGGACTCATTATGTGGATCCCCTATAATTGGCCATGGGCTTGATGAGGGAATACTGGCACCTTTTCCGGAAGGGTAGGCATATAAGCAGAGTAGAAGTTCACCTCAGTATGGTTCTTATTGTGGGAGAAGCTGTGTGCTACCCTCCTTTCTGGAGCAGAAGGTAGTATCCTGATCACAGAGTACAAGCTTGGTTTAGCCATATCTTTACATCTCTCAGGGTGAAAAGGCAGTGTGTGTTTTGTGGCCTGTTAGAGTTCAAGGAGGAGCCAGGAGTTAGTCTTGATGGTCCTTATGGGTCCCTTTCGATTCAAGATACTCCATGATTCTATGACCTTACTGCAAGATTGTGGACCTCATGATATTGATTTGATGCCATTTTAGGAATGCCCTCCAGTGATGCCAAAGAGTCTGTCTATCTTGACTGAAGTAACGAGGACTGGTCTGTTACTCTCAGTGGATGGTGGGAGAAGAGTAGAGCATCCCATAGACAATTTCATGGCTGACATTGGACGTAACTTTGGGCAGTTTGTAACGTGGGATCTACTGGAGGGTATTTGAGCAGGGTGGGTGCTTCAGGAGCACTATGTGGTGTGTGCACATTTTGCAGACACTGGGTGAATGTGCGACTCTGTTGCTCATGCCTAAGTCTGGACTTTAATTTCCCCATCTGGGTTTGGAGTGAATCAGTAGCGGTGCTTCCAATTTCCTGTCTTCTGAAAGGAGTCTGGTTTTTATGCAACAGAACTGCTCTGTGAACCAGCGGTCAGTAAAGACAAGGATTGTGCTTCAAAGACTCGCTCCAGCTCTGAACCAAAATGCTAATGTGAACAGGGGAATTTTAATAGAATAAGCTGTGACTCTGAGTCGTAAATTTGAGCTAATTAAAAAGTTAACAAAAATGCAGGCAAACTGACAATTTAAAATGTTATTGATATTAGCAATAATCTGTGTCAGATTTCTAACAATGTGATACACCTAACTGATATCTGAGTAATATGGGTATTTGGCCATAGCAGCAGAAAGATAACCTTTCTAGTCAGCTTTCTCCTTGAGACCTGCCACCTGGACTGTTCACCCTTATTTGTAGGTGAACCCTTATATGCTTGGATGGGGTACTGTGGTTTAGTGAATTAACGTGCATCAGCTGATACATAATAGATGCCTGAGTCTGTCTGTAATGGATTCCATGTGCTCTCTTTGCCTCTGGAACTACAGAAATTTTTACATAATCTTTCTTTCACTGAGGCGTATATTAAGTCATTTTCTTTGCATTTGCTGCACATAGTCTGGAATAATACCTGGTTAAGTATTGCAATTCAGCTGATGTGCCAAAATGTCTTATGCTATAGTAATATCCATGGTGGTCTGAGGAGCTAGTGTGCAATAGTGTAACTTCACTGGTTTCCCTGTAGATCAGTTAATTTATTATGAGGAAGCTCTGTCTCCCTTTTAACAGTTTATAGTCAGTCATCTCCATCTTGGTTGCCTCCATCCTCTCAGTAATCTGTGATGCTATTTCCTTATTCACGCGGTGATACTTGCAATTTCTCACAGTTTCTGAACTCTTTTCATCCATTTTCATGCTTTTTCTTCTTCACAGCATCTGTTTTGAGGGGAGGCAGGAAGTTAGCGGCAAGTGGCTGTGAGAAAGGCAGGAAGAGGAGAGAGGGTATATGTGGGTCTTGTGAGGATGTGTGTCCAAGTTATGTGAGAGCTCAGATGACTGCATATATGGTGGGAGAAGGCAGAGGACCCATCTGATACGTGTCTAGCACCAGGTCTGTTTCCTAAGCTGCTATTAATTTGATTCCAAAACTCCAGCCTGCTTTGGCACAAATCCATGCATTTCTCACATAACCTCCAAAATGTAGAAGACTTCCTCCAAGGGAGTTTTTGAGGCTGACCTTACTGAACAAAATCAAGAAAAGTCTGCTAAGAAGATTTTTAAGGAATGATGGGGCCTTTTTTAACTTTTTGTAGATGAAGGTTGGTCGTTTCCTGATGAATAATCTTCAGGAAAAGATTTGACATTAGTAGGTGAAGGGACAAAGCAATGTAATTGTGTGATTTTCTTTGTTGTGTTTTAAATCACATATCCATGTAGGCATCTGCATGTTTGTGAATGCCTTATAATTCTGTTCCCTTAGTAGGACACCTAAAAGGTGTCTAACTGCAAATGAAACCAAAAAGTACTACAGAACTCTGAAGACAAATTATATATGGTAACATTTCAGAGTTATATTTATACAGTTCACTTAAAAACAGTGGTGCTGGTCTGGTTTGCTGTCGCTTCATGAAAAACATAGGCAAAATAACTCCCACTAATGGTGAATGACTAGAGACTAGATTGTGTAGCGTGGAATGAATTTTAATCCAACTTCTAAAGATTTATTTGTTTAAACCACGTATTAACACATACATGCAAATAATTCAAAAGATTTAATAATTAACAGTATTTTGTTATTGTAGCACCAGTTATCCAAGCTTGTTAATACCTTTCATGTTGAGTTCCATTTTAGAATTGATTTTTTAGAAGTACAGTCTCTGAATGAAGTAATTTATTTCTTTTAGTGTACAATAATTTTATTTTTTTTTAGGTAATTGAGTAGGTTTCACCCCATATGTAAGCTGTACGACGTATATAAATCACCATGATAACCTGCATGTAACAAACACTAGTTGTAGTTTAATTACTGCTTATTTAAACTTTTCCAAGTATTTTGGTGATTAAGGATATGTTTAATTCCATAATTAATGGTCTTCTACATGCTACTGCTTAAAATTTGCCATTGACTTCAGCGTATATCAACACTGTAGTCCAGTTACTGATTACAGTATAGTTGCAGTAACATAGGTTCAATCTGCCAAACATCTTCTGAGGGTTAAAGATAATCAGCACAACTTGTTCTTTTCTGCTGTGCCTCCTGGTCTCTGAGCTATTTGTTTTGAGGTAGCTGGGGTATTTCTACAGAGCTAGTCTTAGTTCTGTATTATAAAATCCCTTTAGGAGTGCTCCCTTGAGGAAGCACTGGCTTCCTCTTTTTATCACTGGTCACAGGAGAAATTGTTTGCTTTACTGAGCTATTGTCTACTTGGTGCATCTTAAGCAAGAGCATCAAGGAATTTATCATACCATTAGAGACAGCCTGCAAAGAAAACAAGGCTTTGCATAATTACTAAGACCTTCACCCTCCTCCTTACTTGAATAGAATTAGGATGTACACAGAAAAAGAGGATTAAATGCTATGTAGATTTCTATGGGTAATGATGAGCTTGTTAGATTCTTGTGGAGCGGTCTCAGTAGGCTGAGAGGCTCTAAAATTGATGCTTTGAGATACAAGTCCTGAAAAGGCTGCTGCACTAGTGAGGAGAGGGTGGGAGGGCTTTCTGGTGTTTGTTTTTGTTTTCTTTAATGTTATGGGTTTTTTCCTCATTTGGATCTTTTAGCAGGAGGAAAATCTGTTGATTTCAGGATTGTTTTCTGGTTTTGTTTGTTCGGGGTGGGGGAGTAATTATTTTTTTTCTTTTCCCTAGGTTAGTTAATGATTCTCTGGCCAATTAGTACTATTTTTAATACATTTTATGTTTTTGAAGCATTGCAGTTTTGGAAATTTACAATATGCAAAATGCCACTAACGAGCTGAGTCTGTTGAGTGGCTTGTGTTCCCTGCTCCTAGCCCTGCAAGCAAGCAATTTGGCACAGCACAGTTGCAAGTTACACACTGTCCCCTTATCAGTTTTTTGTATTTTGAATTATTTGCTTTGTACTTTGCTGGGAGTCAGGCATAGCAGCAGCGAGCTGAAACAAATCTTGATTAAATAAAACAACAAACACTGCAGTTTTAAAATCCAGAAATGAAATTGAAAGGATTAAAAATAGCTTCCAGTGGAGTAACACTACTCTCTATGCCACCGCACCTTCTTTAAACATAAATTCCTATGAAGATGGAATGAGAAGACGGGATAAGAGCCTGGCAGTAATTCCTGATCTCTTTTAGTAAGGACACAGAGGAGTTACATGGTATCACTTCCCATGGAGATGAGATTTACCCTTTACCATTCTGACACTTTCTCCTATAAATTAGGAGTTCAGGGAATAAGAAGCAGTAGACCCAACCTACCTTTTCAAATATGGACTTAAACTTTCATTTGTTTCATAACCCGCTTTGTACATGCTTTGCTTGGAGTTTGGCTCACGCGATATATTTAAGTCATCAGCTAGGACAGAGAATTAAGCTTCTTGTGCAGCAAAGGTCAGGCTTGCGTTCTCGTTTGTTGTGTGCATTGCATTCAACTGCACACATGCAGTTCCTCAACTATGCTTTGAACTCAAAATAAACCTTGAAATGCATATTGCATTTTGAATTACAGCCCTATGTCAGACATCCTAATGAGCTCTTCTTCATTGAGTCGGGTGATCTGGGTATAGTTATTTTGAGAAAGATGTGCCAGGGCAAACCAGATGCCTAAATTTAAAAAAACCCAAAATTCTAAAACCAGCCAAGAATAAGCAGGCATGCACTTTTTGTTATATGCACGAGGCTCTGTTATTATCACCTGTCCCTTGTTCCTAAACCAAGAAAGCTTCTGGGCCTTCAGAAGAGAAATGCAAGACAACAATTGCTTTAAAAACAAAAACAGAAGAATAAGATTTAATAGGCTGTAATGTCAGGAGCTCAGTTTTCAGTGTTGCTCACCTGTGTAAGAGGTTTCTTTGGAGTGTCAGGGTGGCAGCAACGACCAAAATGTTTAATGTGGTTGAGTGCAGGTGTGAGTGCTGAATGATATTTGTCGGGGAGTGAGAGGTGGGGAGGGAAACGGCATAAAGCGAATTCCTGGCCAGGGAGGCCTGACCACATTTTAGGCAGCCCAAGTCAATAACCTGTGACAGGTTTCTGCAGGGCCTGGGAAAGGGCCAGGTCAGGAATGTCCCTTCATGTGGCTTTGACAAGGCAGCAGTTGCTGTGATCGTGCCTCAGTGATAAACGCGGGTAGTCCTAGGGTGAGTCAAAAGGGAGAAAAGAACTCAACGCACAGGGGTGCAAGACAATGCCAATTTTCTGGAGAGAAACTGTTCCCAACGCCTTGTAAAATCTAGTCAAAGAAAGGCATTCTGTGCAGTAAAGCACGGCAGGCAAAGAATACAGTAAGTGCTGGGGACAGTGTGTGATACATCACTGCCCACTTAGCGGCGGTGCAGGGGAGCAGGATTGCAGCCTGACATTAAGTAGCTTTCTTATGACACCTCTCTCTTTCTTGTTTCTGCAGAGCACTATTTTTAAGCCATGTGAAGCAGAGAGTGTTTATATTAGGTACAATCTACCCTTTGACTAAAAGCATTGTAATTTTGCAAAAACAAAGGCAGGAATTTACGGAGTAAGGTTCCGTGGCAACAAAACGTTTTTATTTCTATTGTTCTTTGGAACTGACAAGTTATCTTGAGTTGCACATTTTCAGCAGTAAGCATTTACGTTGGTGAGCAGACCCTATTTCTTTGTTCATACGTAGCAAGGGGAAGTGGCAGGAATGAAAAGCTAATTTTGCTCTTCACTGAAGCAGGGAGGATCAGGGACAGTGCAGTGCTAAGCTGCTTCCCTGGTTCCTGTTTGGCAGGCCTGAGGGGGGGAGAATGGTGTAAAACAGCTCTCAGGCCAATGTTCAGCAGTTTTTCCTGAGCAAATGAATTCAGTGTTTTAACTGGTTGTTTCCGGACTGATAAGGTGGGGGAATAATAGGCAAAAAATCCAAGGGCTGCCCAGTCTGATGTTGCTGGAGTGTTGTATCTGTTTTGACTAGGGTCTTTTATATTGCCTGCAGGTGTTGCGTCAGCCATGAGGAAAGGCAGAGTTTGGAAGCGGGAGTAGAAATGTCAACTTTTGCAAGACAATCAACTTTTCAAATGTGAAATAATGAAAAAAAACTGAATGTGAAATAAGTTTCTAGGTTTCATTTCTAGTGAAATTACTAGCAAAACTGATCCAGATTTGTGAATAGTCTTGCCATCTCTAATACAAGCTTTTCAATGAATAAATGAGCTATCAGAAGTGTTTCTAGATCCATTTCTGTGCACCCTCTTACAGTGCGCAGCATACTTACTAAGACTTTCTGAAAGGTGTCATGCGTAGGATCAAATTATTTCTCTTTAGTGTAAAAAGGGAAATTGCTTAGTTAAGCAGATATTTTAATCTGTAATGTTCATTTATTAATTTAAATAAATAAAAATACTGGATTTGGATACAGCAGTTGATAGTATTCCACAGCCTGTGGACAGAATGGAAATTACAGTACTTGGAATAGCTGTCATTTTCTTTTATACATGAAGTAAAAGGCACATCAGTGATGTGTCTTTGACGATGGTATATCACTACTGGCTGTAGTGTCTCTTTTAATTTACTAAAAATCGCATATTTTGTGTCAGAAGAGACCAAAACTGATGATCATTAAACTTGATACCAGATTGGCTATTGCTTTTATTGGAAGCATGAGTATACGGACAATATTTCAATTTGTATTACTTTTCCTTGGAACATGCCCTCTATAGTGACAATAATTGTAATGTAATAGTATGTCCAGCTGGTAGTTTCTTGATACATTGCCTGGCTTATTTGTGGTAATGACATTTTTGGTATGTTGTCTGGAGATAAGGCAGGACATTTTAGATCACTCATTCAGTCTTTCTCTGTTGTCATAGGCAGGTCCGATTCAGTTATTTCAAGCTTGTAGTTTCTACTTGTGAACAGAAGGAATGGGGTTTTGTTAGAATCTACAAGCTATTTTTGTCTGTGAGTGTATTGCAATAATGAAGTACTTAAAACCTCTGGGAGACCCTGTAGCTAAGCTCCCATGTTACAAAGTATAGAAATTATTCTGAGATCTTCTACTCAGGTATCTTGTATGTTTTGTTTTCTAGAGCTCAGGTACTTGGTTCTACTGGAAGTCAGGTAAACCTTTGGAAAAAGCACTTCTATGCAACTTTTTTTTTTTTTTTTAATAGTTAATCCTCATTATCTGGAAGTAATATTTTTAGCAGGAAACTTCTGATTGGTTTGGCTGGCTGCTTCAGAGGTGTGCATGTGCCACTTCCTCCTGGGTTTTTCTGGAATTTAGCATATCTAAAAGTGAAGAACCTGAAAAAAACTCCTGTGCTCTGCAGTGGATAGGATCATGCATCAGCCACTTTTCAGATGGCTTTACGCAGATCTCCTTGTACTGAGTGTTCCAAAATAGGAGTTCATTGTTTGTTGATTTGTTTTTGTTGGTTTTGGTTTGTTTGGTTGTTTTGGTTTTTTTTTTAATCAGATACATTTAAATAAAAATGAGAAAGTTAACTGTGGTTTTTTTCTTCTTAACAGAGAAAACTCAAAGCCACTAGGGAATACAGGAGAGAAATCAATAACTTTCCCCAGCCCTCTGTGTTTTTACAGGCAGATCTTTGCCTCCACAGTTAGATTCAGTTAACTCAATGACTTTCTTAATGGCAGTGTATTTCCCAGGGAAAATTTTCCACCATTTCTGAGACCTGGCTGTCTGCTCCCTGTTCTTCACCACTGTGTTGTAATGTTCCTGCATTAACTGAAGGTTCCTGGGACTATGCCATGGTTCTCACACCCAACAGTCTTTCAGATCATCTCAATTTTGAATAGGCTTGGTAGCTCTTAAAGAAATGGAGCAGTCTTCTCCTTCTTCCAAGGGCACTAGCATAACCTTTTTTTTTTTTCAGAGAGTGTAACACAAACTTAGAACATACAACAATATTAGTAACATTTGTTAATAGAGAGAAATGCTTGTTCTTTTTTCAAAGTTCAGTGAGTGAAAACTGGAGCTGCATTCTGGGTCTTGCACTGCTGTCCAAATTTAGGGTTACTTTGTGCATGCCACCTATCTGTATTACCATTTCAAGGCTGTTAAGATAAGGGTAAGAATGATCATGACTGGAAAAGCTCTTTCAGGTCTTTGAATGCAAATTATTCTTTAAGAACCGCTTTTTTCTTCTTTAAGAGCTTTTGCTTCCCAACATAGTTCCTAAGACCACCAGGAGATTTTTCTTCTTTGTAAGAAAGAGATGCTTTGAGCTTTTGAATGGTTTTGCTCTGGGTGCTCTACTGAATGCTGGGAGCCAAATCCATACCTTGTTCACTCTGTTGCTGTGGATCAGCAATGTCAGCTTGAAGTGTCCTCAGAGTTCCAGTGGGCATTTAGAAGGCCACAGGCTGGGGCTTGTGACTGAGCAATCCTTTCCTTGCAGAACTTGTTTCAGCAAAAATTTGTTTGGTAGCTTTCCTTATTGCCATCTTGTGTATTCTTGCTGCTGTCTTGTTCATCTAGGGGCAACATTGGCACTGTAGGTTGAAATTTTTGTGTAGACAGGAGGCAGAACTAGAAAGAAAAGTAGGTTTTTCTTTGTCAGCCATGTAGAGTTAAAGCCATATTTACAGCAATTTCACTCCAGTGAGATGGGGAAAGAGAAATGGACAGAGTTTAGGAAAATGATATCTGGGATATCAAGAGCAGGATTGATGTCTACAGATAGAGCAATGAGAAAGATGGGAGAAGGCAGAGGCAAGAGGTAGTGAAGAATTTGCTCACCTCAGGTTTATTTAAAAATCCGAATCAGTGATCTGCCAGTGTTTATTCAGCACCAGGAAACTGTGATGTAATATTGCAGGGCTGTATGTTATCTTTGTGACATGTTTGCATTCTGTATAATTCTGTTTCTGCTGAAATAGTCACAGTAAAGGATATGTCATGTAGTGTCCTTCTGCATCTGTTCCAAGGTCAAGTACGGCATATGTGTGAAAAAGAGTTCCTAAACTTTGTGTTCCTCAGTGTACTCCCTGATACTTGTTACAAGAGGCAATTAGAATTTTTCCAAGCAAAAGGGAAGTATAAAAAAAAAAAATCACAACCTGGATTTGAGGATGAACTTCATGAGCATTGGTTTGGAAATGTACCTGCTAACATTACTGGCATATTTTCTTCTGTTCCACTTGAACATTCTTGGGTTGTTCAAAGCTAAGGCTGCCAAGGTTTGGAGAGGTTTACTTTTTGAGTGTACTTAATTCTGATTACAAGAATGGTCCATTTATTTTGTGACCTATTTATAGCCATTAAACAAACTGTGGCAAATGGATCTCTTTTACTTAATTCACTACATTTGGTGGAAGAGTAAGAGCATGGAAAGCACATTCATGAAAATAGGTATGTTTGTGCCTGATACCACAGAAATCTCTGTATACTGCAGAACTGTAATTTTTTGAATGAAAGTAAGAGTTTACTCTGCACAGCGAACTATTGAAAATAAAATATGAATCTTAATACTTAAGGCTATTATTAGGTAACTACTTTGGCAGACCAAATATTGGGGGGATTTGGTTATTACTTATTGTGAGCTATATATGATCATACTTGTAAATCTCCAAAATAGTATGAACATGAAAAAATGTGATTTGTATTCTGGTTAATTTTAATGATACGAACAATGCTTTTTGAGTGTTTAGTTTTGTTTTGATTTTGGTTTGATTTTATTTTGTTTTCAAGGTGTTCTCAACATGTGGAAAGAGTTGATGTATTTTTCCATAACAGAATATTTTTATACTCCCTGTGTTACAAAGCAGCTAACTGAAATTCTCTTCTTGCTTCTCAGGTTGTTTTTGAAGTGGTTACTTCAGGTCACCCCGGATATGTGGCTATTGATGAAGTGAAAGTTTTAGGACATCCATGTAGTAAGTACCTATCTGCTGTTTTAAAGCTAGGCCCCTAAAATGGATGTGCCACTATGCTTCAATAAATGTGATGCAAAAAATAAGGAAAATGTCAGAAAACAATGTCACTGCTATAAATATAAGCTGAGTATGTACAAAGCATTGCTCGTATTTGAGCACTGCACCTTACTGGTGTACTTTACACTTTAAAGGCATCTCTTACATACACCTTGTGGACAGCACTTGGGATGAGCCCCAGACCCCCTAACGGGGTCATCTAACAACTCCTTCAGAAAGAAAGTCTTCAAGATTTGTTGACCAGTTTTCTGTCTGCATCAAAAATTCAGCGCAGCCACAAGCTGAGACATTAGTGAGAGCAGATAAACACCACAAGAACTGAGTATATATGGTTATTTTTCCAGGGCTTAGAAGGAAGAGAACTCATCTGGGTGAGAGGGCTGAAACTTTCCTAGGTTACTTAGGGTACTTCCCAAGATTCATGGCTCAGTTTCTGCACGGTTTTACTTTCTTATGTTTCAGATATGTTTCCTTATCCCCTTGCTAAGTATATGTAATACTTAACTATCCTAAGTTCATTTAAAACTGATGTCAAAACAAAACCTTGTAAGTTAAAGCTTGTAATGTAATTGAACAGAGTACTTAAGTAAAGGATTATTTCACATATTTGATATTTGTTAAATAAGGTGTGTTAAGATCATACATGGAATTGTAGGTTGTAATCTTGTTGACCAAATGACTGAATGGGGAAAAAAGACACCAACTTCTGTGTAACTGTTCACCTTCCTCTTATACCATGTTGTCCCTGTATGCATTCTTTGTGGCTTGTAAGAAAGAGCTGCAATTTAAAATAACAAGCGGTATATCAGTACCAGAGCACCTCATAAAAATGGTTTTAGTGTTAGCGGCAACAAGACACAGACATTTCTTCAAATACAGACAGTTATGCAGAATCAGCAGCTGGTATTTCTGAATCACTTAGTTCTAATAAACACAGCAGGCTCTCATGTTGTTAAGACAGTATTTGTGCTTCTGCATTTTGAATTTGTACCTTTGGTTCAGGTAGGATAAGTCTAAAGCAGCATTTTATCAGCTTAATAATTTTTCTTATACAGATTTTGAGAGGTGTGATCTGTGCATTTCTACTAATCAATTCTCAAAACCTGCAAGTAGCTCTTGTTAATGTGGAGACTGAGTTATGCCCCATAGCGCGCAGAGTTCTAACGTGACAGTGTTGAAATGCAAAAGCTTTAATGAAAAGTTCTTTGATGAAGTAATTAAAATGTTAGAAATTAAGACATCAAACCAGTTATATTGTCTACAAGAAAATTGAAAAAGTGTGAAAATTGGAATAGAATTACTGTGTGTCTAAAACTTTGCAAGACTCATAATTCTATCCTTTCCATATATTGCCAGAAAAAATACTTCTGAATTAACTCTTTAAAGAAATGGGGAAAATATTTGCTAGGCAGTTTTCTGGGTAGCACAGACAAAGACCAAACAAAAGGCAAGTTGTAAGCACATAGAACTGAAAGGGATGGATTGTGGTGAGTGGGTGGCTAGTTGGTTGGTTGGTTGGGGGTTTTCTTGTGTGTGTGTGTGTTTATTTTTAAAACCTCATGCCCCTCTCTACTTAGGCCATACCTGGTAATTCAGAAAGGCTAGTTTTCTAGAGTTTAAGAAGACTCAAGTAGGGTAAAAGCAGATGTAAAAAAAAAAAAAAAAAGACTGATAAATAGGGAACTTAGTGAAGAATTTTACTGGATAATCAGATATTAATAGTTTGATAGGGAAGGTGAAGGATGACTTTGGCCTAAATTCTGTCTTTTCTAACTGGCAAGTGTTTAAGAAAAAAAAAAAAACCTAAAACAAACCCAAACAGTTTGTCTGATAAATTTGCCATAAGGACAATTATCAGGAAAATATTTCCTTCCATATTTAGGTATTGATTTGACCTTTTTTATTCCATCTTCTCCTTATACTGCCTTGCACTGGATATTAAGCAACTTTTTCTAGCTGGTTAGTTATATATTCCTTAAAACTGTAATTTCTGCCAGTGATAAGGTCTTGAAAGAAACTGTCAGCAACACTTTAAAGAGTTGTGATGGTCTGCTAGAAAATGTATATTTAGTCTGCCAGTTTATTGCTAGTACTAACATTTTGGTGTCTGAAAGCAACGTTCAGAGCCTGGCTTATCTGCTAGTATGGACAGTGCAAAGAGTACCCTTGCCTGCAGTAGGATTTGAATGGTTGGGGAATACTGCCTTTTCAAGGATAAGTTTCTGTATCAATTCCTATGTTTTTGTGTCATGTGGTTGACGCTTTTTGTAGTAAAACAAAAATACACGTACTATTTTTCCTCCTTCAGTGGACATAGTTCAAGCTTGGATATTTGTTTAATTCGTTAGGTTATTTGTAGCTGTATTGCTTTAATTTTTACTGGGGTTGTTTTCTATTCTGAAATGAAAAATAAGTATTGGTATGGTGAATGCATTGTGTTTTCTTTTTTCTGCAGTGTTGTTGAAAATAATCGTATTTAATACAGTTGTAGTTAGTGAGAAGTGTTACATTAGTTATTTTAACTGTTTGGTGTGCTACGTTTCTATAAGCATCCCTTCTATAGAAACTGAACCTGTTAAAAAGAAAAACCTGTTTCCCTGACAACATCACTCAACTTCTTACTGTTTTGTCTAGTTGGTAGTGTAAGTATCTAATATGTTTTCGTTCAAAACATAATTAGTTTCCAATATGATCTTGATTAATAGAGTGTTACTGAAAGAGGGATGCTGAGCTAAGGTAATTGACACAGCAGGAACAATTAAATAACACCCTTCTTTTCTGCTCTTTCCCAGGTACAGAAGTAAACCAACCTAAAAGCTAATGTGTAGTCAGTGACAGGAACCTTTTGAAGCAGGGCTATTTCATGTTGCATAACTGCAATACTTTATCTTCTTCCAACAGCAAAAACTCCCCATTTCTTGCGTCTTCAGAGTGTGGAAGTCAATGCAGGGCAATTTGCTACTTTTCAATGCACTGCCAATGGTGGAACAGACTCAGGTGACAGACTCTGGTTACAGGTAATTTCTTTCTTTTAATGCACTGAGATCTAGGGGGAGGGGAGTTCATCACTCTGAAATGGATGTAAAACATGAAAAATGATAGGGCTGTTCTTTTCATCAGTATTAGATTTTATAGCGCCTTTGAACTGTTGCATAGTAGGCGTTCTGTTATAGAAAATGATACTGGAAGATTTTCCTTGCATGTTTCAATGGGATGCCTTATTAAAAATAAATGTACTGTTTCTGTTACGTGTGGTGATCATGAGTAAAGGCTAAACCCCCAAGGAAGAGTATGTGACTTTCTCATAATGTCTATGCTGGCTAATTGCAACATTACGCATAATTATTTTCTTGGCTTACCTCTATCTCTGTTTAGTATTTTCAGTTAAAATTGCATTCTTACTTTTAAAGTCTGAAGAAGACCAGTATAACCGTAAAATCTGACCATCTGTATTACTGAGCCAAAGAATCTTACCTGTATTCTTTGAGTCCATATTTTTTTACTTATTCAGTAATGTAGCTCCTAGATAGGTGTCAAATCTTGGTTTGAAGACTGTCTCCAACTCATTGTCTTTCTGTAAAGATAGTCTCCCCTATCCATATGTGTAACCTTGTATCAAAAACATGCATCTTACTTGCTCTCTTTCAGTAATGGGGAAGCAAGTTGAATCATTCCAGAGCTGTCTGTTCTTTACAGCAAACAATAGTCTGTATTTGGATGTAGCATTAGGGATGTAGCAACCCCCAGATCCCTATGTTTTCCATACTTGAAAAACAACATGCTAGACCTGGGGCATTGTATGTGAGGAGGAAATAAGGATGCCTGAAACAATGCCTAAGGAGATCAGTCAGATGAAATTGCAGTATGTGGAGGGGGGATAGGAGAAATTGAGGCAATAGTAACAGGTGGGACTTAGAGATTAAATTCTCTGTTTTTGTTGTTTAAACAATTTCAGGCTTTTACTATAGTTTTCCTTTCACGTTACACTTGTTGCAAAACTTCATCAAGCATTTCTGACATGATTCATGGAAGTGTGACAGGTTAAACAGCTAAATAGTTATAAGAAAACTAGCATGCAAATAAATAAGTAAACCCACCTGAAAAGCAAAGACTCATATTTATCTGTACATCAATGATGAACTGTTACGTCCATCCAGAAGGAGCCTGATGAAATACAGTAAAAGGCAATGGAACTCTCCTTTGTTTTTATATGAGTTTGCATGGATATTTTCAACCTCTATGCTGATACAAAGCTGATATTTCCCTAATGCATCAGCTTTCTAAAGCCACTATTACAGTGTTTAATTGGTAGAATAGACTCCTATCTTTCCTAAGCCACTAAGATTTTTTGAAAGAATTATTTTTCCAGGCATGGAAAGAGTTTAGTACATATGGGAAAATAGGAGACTGTTATTTCATCAAGGATAAGTTTTCTAGAACCTTTGAACATTTGCATAATGCTCTTTTGTAAAATTGAAGGTAGAATTCAACGTAGGGAAATCCTGATTCCATAGAGATTTCAGGACAGTATAATTTCAGCTTTAACTTTCTTGCGCAGAATTTAGGGGACACATAAATTCTTTGCAAGGCTGGAATGTAATTTCTTCATTTAGGAAATTAAATATCTTTCTAGATTTTATGTAACATAAAATGTGTCTTAACAGCAGTAGAGATTTCAGAATATCTTTGCTGACCTTATTTAAGTGATTCCTTGTTTATACATGATTATGAGATTTACTTTTTTTTCTCTATATGAAGGATAGGAAAGTAGTGACAGATTGACTTTTTGAGGAATTTTATCATCCTTCAGGGCCACTGTTTATTTATCTGCCCATACAACTACAGGTCCCTCTGGTAATCAGTCTAAGGTTGTGCAAATTCCAGGCCTGCCTTTGTGTAAGAACATTTAAGAAGTTGACAGGATCTCCTAGATAGCTTGGACTTTTTTTTTGTACTTGTTTGCCAGTTTCCACAGATGTCTGCTGCAGCTTACAGTAAGACTGATCAGACAGCTCCATGTGTGGGATGCTGCAAATCAAGGCTGACACACAGTTCCCAACAGCATTAGCTGTATCGTAGTGTACTAGGTCACTACTGGGTAACAGATTCCCAGACCTTACAGTTCTCTGTCAGTCTTCTGAGACCATCTGGTTTCATGGTGTGATACTGAGGAATTTTGTAAATGACTGTTTGTAACATCTCATGACACTGCCAGAGGACCGTGAGTACAATGCAGTTATCTGTAATAGCTGTCAAAAACCATTGTATCTTTTACATCATATAACTAGTTAAATGGCTGTTAAAGATCCTTTCATTCCTGGTAAGAGTAGAACCAATATTCAACTACAAAACATCTTAATAAAAGACATTCTTAGGTACAGTAGAGCTAGATTAAAATGTGCACCATTCTCTGGAGGCATTTATGCTAGCAGTCAGGTAATAGGGATGCAGGGTTTAGTGGTAGTACAAACAGGTCATGCAATCTCTCTGATATGCCTAGTTAGTTAACCGGTAATATTAAGCCCTTTCTACCATCCTTTTGATGGTTTGTTTCCTTGAATTTATAAAACCTTAAGGGAAATCATAGTAAATAAATAAATACAGTAGCATGATTTTTATCAGGGGCTTCTCAGCATTTCTGCCATATAAGTTATATCAGAAGACCTAATCTATTTGGATTTGTCAGTCCCAAAATATTGTGAGATAATTTGCTCCAAAATGTTTTCCAATAACTGTCTTTTTTTTTTTTTTTTTTTTTTTTTTTTTTTTCAGATTCATATTGTTAGTCTGAATCCTAGGTAAATTGCCAGGGTGAAATCACAAAACCACTGAATTCAATGACACTTCTGTTTTGAGTAGTGGCAGAATTTTACTCCTGTACTTCCATCTCTTTTATATAGTATCTCTCAGCTTATATGCAGCAGAAGACTTCAGGTTTAGTAGTATGTATTTTTCTGGCAAAGAGGTATTTTAATTTTACAGTCTGTTAGACTGTGAGGGATGTATGTTCCTTAAAACAAATGAATTATTGTAACTTGCTTGGTTATTTTAGTCTCCTTGTCTTTGCTGAGTTGTTTTGTGAAGCAGCATATATGTTCTTAGTTTAATAATGGCCAGGCCTTGAAGCAGTCCTAAGTGAAATCTATAGATCACATTTTACTTCCCTCCCTTCCCCGCTACCCCCCTCCCCTTCCTTTTCAAGCTTGTCCCTCTTACTCCCTATGGAATATGAAGTCTATTAATTTATGTAATATTATGGAAGTTTTTGCAGTTGAAAGGGTGATGGGGGAGCTGCAGTTCATGGGTTAGCTGCCCAAATTAGACCACTGAGCCGTGAAATTTATTTCATCATGCTATGATCAGTATTAATCCTTTTGGGAAAGGGAAGACAGAAATCGGTTTTACCTATTCCGTAGTGCAGTGCTTTGCAAGAAAAACATTTTTCCTGATCGTGCTAGGCAGCCATGCACCCTAGTGCATGACCTATGATTGCAAGTTTGTCAGGTAATTTGACCACAAATTGTGGGTATTTTCAGTGATACCATTTCAAATTAAAGTCAAATGAAGGGACTCAAGAACAAAACACAGCATCACAGAAGTCTGGTTTTGTTGTTTTAACTTGCGTCCAATTAATAAGTTCATTGGCTAGATTGTATGTTTATGAATTCATGTCCCCATTAGCTTATGTTCTAAGCATAAACATACCTTAAAAAGAGATTTGATTACACTACTGAAAGAATGCTTATAATTAACAGATGTAACCCATCTGCTTGCATTTTCTTTATCACATCTGTGGACAGCACAGATTATTGTCAGTATGGGATGACTCTTTCTATTCCATTGAATGACGGAGCAAAAATGCCATTCCTGTGCCATTTCCTGTGCTCCCACTGTAAGGGCTGTAGCAATTGCTGTAATATTTATTATTTTTTTTTTAATTAACCAAATTCCTCTTTGAAACTACAAGCTCTGGAAGTTGACACCAACAATAAGATAATGCACTAGTCACTAAAGAAGCTGGGAATCCCAAGGAATGGAAATACACTTCAGAGAAAAAAAAAATAATGTAGGTGGGAACTGTAGTTAGAATTTGGGAAGAAATTAACATGTGGAGCACAGAACAGTTAATGGCCAAGTGAAAGCAGCTGAGACAATGTCTTCTGAAAAGCTTATGCTAATATTAGTATTTAATAAAATGGCACAAGAAACATGAATCTTTATTATAGGAGAAAGAGGGTAGAATTCATTTTTGGAAGTAACATTCTTTTGATGCAGCCTAGAACATTGAAAAAGCATATGATTTTCTTTCCACCAAAATCTTTGAGCCAGGAATCTAAATTGTATCTTGCAAATTAGAATGAACTTTAGGAAATACAGATTTACTTAAAACCAGGTAAATTTCTTCCACTGCAAGCAGGCCCAAGTTATATACATATGTAGATTTTCTTCTCTGCAAATATATGAAATTTGAACTGTCATATATTGAATATTTACACGTACACAATATTATAATTGATAGTAACTAAAATTAAAATCACTATCAAGTGGAAACCACTTAAATATTAAAATAAATGTTTCCAAGACAATACTTGGGGAAAAATGTGCCTCTGCAGCCTTAAAAGTTTGAAACTTTTGAACCTACCTTTTTTAAAGTACATACTAACATCCTGGGTTTTTTTTTTTTTGCTGCAGATTCCCCATCTCATTCAGTATAGTGGACATACTAAGTTGGTTAATAGCTCCTTAATATGTGGGTTTCTTCATATAAGTGTATTTAGGGCTTCACTTTGCTTACTAAATACTATAGAAATCAATTCTGAAAACAGGTTTGTTAATTTTCTAATGGATTTTTTCTACTAACCTTAATGCTTCACAATATTAAGTTGTTTCTATAGGGTGAATAGATATGAGCTTCATTTTATAGTTGAGGAACACAGAAACAGCAACAAAAGCAAAACAATTCCCTTACTTTTGGAAACAGCCTCCGAGGCATCTGGACCTGATTCTCTGTGTGTAAGACACTGAGCATTTTCCATGCTTAGCATCCTCTGATGTTAATTGCAATAGCAAGTGGTCAGTACTTCAGGAAACTGACCTGAAAGACCAAAATTTGACATCTAGAATATCAGTGTACTGTTAGAACAGTCCTGGGAAAGTTTAAGTGACATGACATAAGGTCTCTGTGACAGAGGCAAGTCTGTTAAATCATGGAATCACACAGATGCTGCAATTGTCGGGTTTCTTCATTAGCTTCACTGGCCTGGCTCCACCTCTTCATTTTCCTACCCTCATCTGCTGCTGCTTCTAATTTGCAGCTGGTTCATTCAGTTCCCTCTGTGTGATATTTTGCTAGTTACTTGTTCTAGAATGGTTTAGAGCATGGCTTCTGGGAAATTACTGTTCGGATGATACCCAGGCATCATGAAATTCCATTTTAATATCAAACCCAATCTTTCAATATTAATTTTGGGTGATTTGTTGTAGCATCACTAAATGTGGTAATTAATTTTTTTCAGAAACTTGTACATTGACTCAGTGTGGGTAGCCCTCCTTGAGAGAGGTTCCTCAAACAATGGAAAGCTACAGTTGAGGGGTCATCACTTCTGTGATGTATTTTTCCTAGCCTCATTCTAAATTGTGGTTGAAATTCAGATAGTTATTTTAAAATGTAATTCTCAGACACATAACTTTTATTGCAGAAATATAGTCCTAAGAGTAAAAATTTGTTGAAGATAAGCAAGTAACAACAGGATCTCAGGATACTTCTGACAGCTGTAGTAAGCAGCATAATCAGACTTACCAGTAGCAGGAGACTAATGGGTATTCTCCGATAGAATGGGAGAGGGTGAAATCTTTCATACCTATGTTTTATGCATGCAGAATGCAAGCTACTTCATTTGCAGCCAAGAAACTCAGAACAGTATCACTCTAATGGCCAGCATTTTCTACCCTACTTAAGCCATTTATTACCTGTTAATAAGGGATTTGGCTTTTCTTCTTGTCTTTCCTGAAAGCTGTCTTTCACCTCATTCAACGTGTCTTTTGTTTTGTATCTTCAGTATTCTTTCGCTGAAGTTATGAAGAGTATAAAAGATTTTGTTCTTCTGCATACAAAACTGCAAAACCTGTATGCATTATTTATTATTTATTCAAAGGAAGAGATACAATCCTGTGAGAGAGGGAGTTCTGGAAAGCAAATTGTTTTCCTTAGGTATACACACAGACACACAATATATTTATAGGATATACAAAATTGTGTATGTGTGCTTGTTTATGTATATCACATAAAGTATCCCAGAAGGTCAACTGAAGTCTTAGAGTTTCATAAGCATTTTTTGTTAAACTGTCTGAGCCTTTCACATAATTACCATTTTCATAGCTAAGTCTGGAAGCACTTGAGGAAAAAATGTTTCAGCCGTTTTTGAGTACTAAGATAATGAAGCAGTATTTCACTGGTTAAAATTAAATGATATACATATGTAACAACTTAGTAACAGAAACAGATGGAACTATGAATGTAAACTGTACAATGAGATAGGCCTAAAGAAGGTGTTCCTTTGGATATTAAAAGAACAATAGTTTGGGTTTGATCAGTAGGTGCTTTTGTCTACTAACTACAGGAGATCTTTCTTCCTTCTGCTCATGAATAGCTGCCTTCCAAGATTGATAAAACCACCTTGTGCATAGCAAATTGTCTTGAGTCCATTGACTTAAGAAGAGCTTTAATGACATCAATCAACTAAGTATTTTGCCAAGACTACACACATCCTGATGAGCGTGCATCCTGATGTGTTTTTTTTTAGATAACCTGTGATGATTTTACTGTTACAAGGGTAATTAGTGCCCTGTAGGGTGGGGTACTATCTATTACTGAATAGATGAAAGGTAAACTTGTTTTAAAATGCTGCCAAACATTTAATATTATTTCCAGGTTTTGGTATGTTAGTTTCTTTGCATCCCCCTCTCCATTCCAGTGTATATTTAGTGCCTTTCTTGTAGTCAATATTGTATATTTTCTATTAATTGTCATCAATCAGTCTTAGTTGCTTTTTGTTAATTGCATACTAGTCTTTCTACATGACAGAAAAAATTCTATGAACAGCAGAACATAGGAGGCTTGTGGTGTGTGTCATGTTTGTGTTACCCAGTGTCTAAGAAGCTGTGATCTTTGATGAAAACTTTTCTTTCATTATCTGCCTTAAATATGAATTGTCTAATGCCTATAATATACTTCAGCTTGTGTTTGGGGCAGTCTTGCAGAACTGTGCTGTTTATTTTTATAAACTTTGTAAGAACTGAAATACTTCAAACATGCCTGGATTTTTTTGGAGGCTTTAGGTTCTTTGAGGAGAAATGTAAAAGTACACTTAGGCTGAAAAAGAAAGAAAGAACAAAACAAAGCAGAACCAAACCCATGTTTATATTTGGCTAATAGAAAAACTTGTGCAGATTAGCAATTATGTATAGCATTCGTTATGTATAGTGGTATACTTTACATTGGATAATAATGCAATGCAGAGACAAATCACTAGCAGTGTACCCTATGAATCAATACTGCGGCAAGTACTTTTTAGCGTATTTATTACTGACCTGGATGATGATAGAGTGCACCCTCTTCAAGTTCACAGGGGCTACAGAGTTGGGATGAGTGGTTGATGCACCAGAGGGTTGAGCTGCCATTCAGAGGGACATTGACAGGCTGGGCAGAGAGGAACCTCATGAAAATCATTAAAGGGAATTTCAGAGTCCTGCCCCAGGGAAGGAATAATCCCACGTACCACTGCACACTGGGGCCTGACAGGATTGAAAGTAGCTTTGTGAAGAACCTGATGATTGTGATGGACAACTTGACCATGAGTTAGTCATGTGCACTTGTAGCAATGAAGACTAAGAGCCTCCTGAGCGGCATTACGAGTATTGCCAGCAGACCAAGGGAGGTGATACTTCCCCTCTGCTCAGTCCTGGGGAAACACATCTGGAGTGCTGGGTCTGGTTCTGGGATCCCCAGTGCAAGAAAGATACAGACGCTCTGGAAGAAGGTTAGGGGTCTGGAGGATCTGACATAGAAGGATGCAGCTGGGAGTGTTAATCTGAAGAAGGGAAGGACTGGGGAGATCTTGAAAGAGGTAGAGATCACAAGAGCCAGATTCTTCTCAGTGTTACCTAGTGCCAATTAGAGACAATGGGCACAAGTTGAAATACAGGAAATTCCACTTAAACATAAATAAATAAAAAAAAAATTACTGTGTTCAAACTCTGGAACAGGTTCATTGGAGAAACTAGGGAGTTTCCATCCTTGGAGATATTAAAGATGCATCTGGATGCAGTCATGAGCAACTTGCTGTCGTTGATCCTGCTTTAAGCAGGGGGCTGGGACTACATGATCACCCCAAATCCCTTCCAACCACAGTTATTTTGTGATTCTGTGATAATATTTTAAAATCATTATTCTTGTCTATAGCATTTAGCAACTTTACTGATAAGGAAATACTGAATTGGAGTTTGTCAGGTGAGGTGAGAGTGAGATATACACGGTTTTTCAGCAGTTGATTAGATTCCTCTTTTCCCATTTTAACCTCTTGGTTTGTCTTTTCTGTTAATTTCTATTTCTGTCAGTTTACACTTCTTATTTCTTACTTTACTTCTGTTGATCATAAAGGAAGAGAAAGGAAACTCTCAGCAATTAGAGCACATACAGGAAACCCAGTAAAGCAGTTGGGATGGGGCTTTGGCTGTCAATGAACACTGACATATTAAGCCTCTGATCACACTCTAGTTCCAGCAATTTCTGTGAAAGAAGTAGAATATTGCTAGGAGAGTGTTAGAAATACAAAATCATCTGTTAACGCAGAGGCTGCAGTCTAGTACTGTGTGTAAAATGCCAGGAGTATAGGAAGTGGCAAAAAGAAGCTTCATATGGTTTATAAGTGTGAAGTAAACAAAATGCAAAGAATAGGGAATGTGAAGCATCTGTGGAAGAATGTATTGTTATCTCTATATCCATGTTTCTTGCATAATTTTTACAGCACGATTTTGTGTGTACAATATTATATTAGCTAGTTGGGTTTGCATTTGTTAATTCTGCCTAAGGTTTAGTTTGTACAGACTTTGTCACAATAAATTTTTAGGAGGCAAACTTCAACTTTTCTGATTTTCTGCATTTTTAGAACTTTAATAAAATGTGATAGAAGGATTTAGTTTAATTTACATATTCTCTTTCCCTAAAGAGAGACATTAAGAAAAAAATGTAACAAATCTCAGCTTTCTAAACATCAATTCAAACTTAAAAAAAATTAAAATATGTTTATATGTATTAGAGATCCCATGCCAAATTCCTGGAATAATCTATGTTTATTTTATTTGCTCTGATCTGGCTGTGAGCAAATGTGTATACAAGAAGCTTTGTACCTTAAGACGGTGTGTGTTTAGGTTGCATTAAAAGTCAAATACATTTTTTAATATGTATACCTAAAGGTCCAAACCAGTTCCTCCTACAAAAGAGTTGTTAGGTTAGATGCTCATCCTTTGAGGAAGATGAATGCATTGCTTATGTGAAAAGCTTTGTTGTGAACAGTTACAGCTCGTCCCTGTGGGCCTAGGGCTGAAGGCTTCATCACACTTAAGAGTAATCCTTTTCTGTCTGTTGGGATGCAATCTCCTATCAGGATAACACCAGCCAGTTGTTTTTGTTTTTGTTTTTTACCTAGGCTTACTGGTTTTACTCATATATGTATATAGATTTGATTAATCTTTCTCTGATGCTAAGATTTCTCTTACCAAATCTTCAATTATTAGTGGTAGCAGAGACTAGGAGAAACTAATTGTGGACCGTTAATGATAAATCCTAGTGACCATTTGCAAGAAACAGAAAGACATCTTGAAATCAATGTATCTGTAAGGTGTTTTGGCTCCAGCGATGTTTTGGAGCTGAACAGTAGAAAACATCCAGTCTAGTGTTCTTATTAGTAACCTGTGTGCAGCTGAATAATCAAAGTGTTCTTGGAGTGTGGTAGGATGTACAGTAAAGGTGACTTTGCTCCTTGGACATCATCTTTTCCTTTATAGGTTAACATCAGTGAGGCCAAGTGGTGTACTCATCACTGGCATGACCCTCGGAGTGCTGAGATTGATTTAGGGACTACATTCTCAAAATCAGGGAACTGACATACTCTCAGAAGTGTTGGAAATGGGTTGCAAACCTGCCATCCTCCTGTTTTTGCACCCAAGCACAATGAAATCTTTCCTCCACAGCAGTGTGCTGCTCAGGCTGGTTCTTGCAAGGGAAGCGCAACTGGGGTTCACAAAGATACTATGACCAATGAAATGCACAGCTGAAAAAAACTAAAATACTTGATGGTACGATAGCTACTTTGAATCTGTGTTCTAGCTTTACACTATGTGTATGAGATGGTGGCACTGTAATAGTAGAGGTAAAAATGGGCCTTATATTCTCCCGCTCAGAAACACTGCAGAAGCCTGGCCAGCAAAGGTAATTTACAGGGTAAGCCTACCAATCCACTTGGACTGTCCTGCCCAGCACAAGAACCAGGTGTCAGTAACCATGAAGGAACATCAGTGTGATTTGCTATTAATACTAAAAAATGCAGGTAAGGGGAAATGGAAGCATAAACTTGACTTCTAGCCTCATGAACTGGCTCCACCATTCCTAAGTGATGTGGAAGTTTATAAAGTTAGCCAAAATAGTAGATTTCTGGTGAAAATACCTGACAGAAGCAGCTGTGAAGGTTTACATTATGACATTAGTCAAAACCTTTAAATCAGAAACTGTTCATATCAATGAGCACCACAGACCACATTGGTAGTGACACCAAAAAACAAGTAAAAACTTCAGGGGATGTGGGCAAATTTGATGATTTTATTTCAAGAAAACTAAACAACCCTTGACACGATAGAAGAAAAAAAAATAAATTATTGAGGCTAGTGAGGAGAGAGGTGCTTATCTCTGTAGTGGTGCCAGCCATCCATCAGGTTGCAAGGAGTGATAGTGGGTGGTGGTCTCCAAAGGCCTTTCAGCATCTGTCTAGCAGAGGTAGATGCTGCACTGCCGAAAGTGTGCTTGTGGCACTGAAATGCACATTTTGTTTTCAGCTAGTATACCAACTGTTCCTGCTTATGAAGGGAATGTGGAGTCTGGAAAATTTCAATATAGGTATTAAAATTTTTGTCTTGAAAAAAGTCTTTTTCATCACAAAAATATAACTCTTCCTCCTCTCCCTCTTTGTTAATCTCCTGTGACCAAAAGAGATTTTGGGGAAAAAGTGAATCTGAAAAAATCACGAACTATAGAAGTTTTGCCTTTAGAGGTACACTGCAAACTCTGTGACATCCACTAGGACCTTGGTTATGGACAACACTGCAAAACCTTAAGACAGCTGGAGATAACTTGGCAAAGTTTGTTTGCCAGTAACATGAAAAATCAGTAGATTTCAATCCTACTCATTCACTGAAGATGCTCTGTTGCATCTTATGTCTATGAAGTGTGTCTAAAGTGCCAGTTAAGAGAGCGACTATTATTTTATTTAACAAGGATGATATGAAACTTGGACTCTGGATAAAAAGTTTCTGGTAACAAGTAGCTGTTCTTTCTTCTTCTTCCTTTCTTCCTTGTTTTAGAACTGTCTGAAGTGTTCAGAAACCCAGAGATTAATAAATTGACTACATACATTGATTTGCAGAAAATTTGTTTACGTGCAGACATTTATGGACATGCGCAAGTTAGTGGGGATGCACGTAAATCTATCCCTCTCCTCCATCGCTATTCAGCCTCATATATATTCTTACCTGATGAAGTGACCCGTAAGAAAAATTGTCCTGGAATTACTTTTATCAGTCTAACC
The DNA here is from genome assembly GCF_017639655.2 of Falco naumanni. Classification (NCBI taxonomy): domain Eukaryota; kingdom Metazoa; phylum Chordata; class Aves; order Falconiformes; family Falconidae; genus Falco; species Falco naumanni. The sequence goes on along the minus strand of NC_054056.1, from coordinate 61,522,055 downwards.
TTTTTGATATTCTTGTCTGAGTTTGAAAATGAAGTGACCCAAGCAGTGTTCTCTTTTCAGGAAACTCAGTGTGATATGTTAATCTTCCAGTTTTTCTGGAGTGTTAAATAATGTAGTACAAGGTGATTAGCAAACCTGAGATAATGGAACAGTTGAACTATGCCACTGGGGGGGCTGGTTAAATTCAGCTTGCTTTTCAAAAGCATGTTAGGTATTTCTTTTTCTGGACCCTGAAGATTGTCTTGATATGAAGCACAGTTCAGCAGCAGTAGAATCACTTGGGAACATGTACGAGTTAGGCAATTGATAAAGTAAATTCAGTACGCTTTCTGTGCTGTTCTCTTGGACCTTTGGGAGAAAGAAACAGTGACCTTTACAATTAATACTGTAGTTAAAACATACAAACTTACTGCTGGGCGGTATCGTGTTCAAATTGGAGTTAAATCAAGACTTCTTTTTTAAGACCCAGGGCTGTTGAAGCTGTTTTGAGGCAAGGAGGACCAAAGTAAAGATTAAATTAAATTAAACCCAAAGGGAAGATGATAGAAAGGAAAGAGAGCATAGGGGAAGGTATGTGTTGGGGGTGGGAGCTGTTAAACTATGTGACTGACTCAGTAATGAAGACTGAAACACCTCCAGCTAAACCCCCCTCTACAGTAGCTTCCCTGTTACATGAACCAAGGTGTAACTACCTTACTTATTACTTATTATTACTGTTCTGGTTGTAATTTATTCAGAAATTACACTGTCACAGTTGAGAGGTTTATTATGGCTTTCTTTAATCATAGACATGTGTCTCTTCTTGCCATTCATTCCTCTGATTTGGAAGAATTTTCAGGAGGCTGCTGCCTTGCCCTTAGCAGGGCATTGTTTCTCATTGCCAGATATGTACGTGCCTCTTTCTTGGCTACTGCTTCCTTGCCTGCTTTGTAGGACTCAGTATGCTTTGGTTTTCCTGCTGTTCTGGTTGTTTAAAACTTTGGAACGGACTTCAGGTCCTCAGAACTTGCATGTTGGGACTTGCTTCGTCCCATGCTATTATTCTTCCAAACGAGATAACAATTTTCCAGAGAAGAGAATGTGGAACATGAGCACACAGTTTTTTAACTGTCCTGTTAGGTACTTGGATAGAAAAGGCAGACAAATGCCTGTACTGGGTCACTTTGCATTGAGTATATGGATGAGAATTATGCTAACGGTGTTTACTTCCTCGTATTCTCCTCATCACTCTGCTCCTTCCCAGCCTGTCCATAAGCCTGGCATCTGCAGAATTTCAAGCCAGAGTATTTAAAATCCTATATATGTTCTCTTAATTTTTTTTAGCAAGGTGTTCTTCCTAACTCTTGGAATTTTTAATACAAAAAGGATGATGAGAAGCATTTAGTTTGCATATTTCAAATAAATAAGATACAGCATTAGATTAAATGACTTTACAAGTAGGGCTATGAGTTCAGCAAAATGCTTAGCAGATACATGGATCATTGCCATAATTTCTGGCTAAAGTATAAATCTCTCTGTTAGAGAAGTGCAGTTTTCTCCAGACGTTTCTGAGGATGTAGTTCCCTACAAGTCATTTTGTATTGCATTGTGTGCTATTAAAGATGAATGGAAAGAAGATTTGGAATTTTTACATAGTTTGTGAGCACTTACAAATTCTTAGAAAATGTAAACTCTTCTCAATTGCTCTGGAATTTAATGTGAAAATAAAAAATAGATTGAGCAGGGTTTTGGGTTTTTTTCCTTGTAAACTCTCTATGTAATAATAACAGATTTGCTCCTGTCAGAACAGTATGAAAATATTTCAGTATGTAAGTACGGAGTAACTGCTTTGGGTAAATTACACTGAGTTTAACGACTGCAGAAAATGCAATAATGTCTTTATTTACTTTCTGTATCTTTATTTATATCTTCAAATAGATGTCATTGCTTGATATTTGATAATATGACTATTCAACATGTAACTTGAGTAACATTTTATATTACCTGGCAGCTCCAGGTATCATAATAAACAGAGATTTATGGAGAGCAATGTGATTTGAAGAAAAGGCTCAGTTATCAAACATTAAAATATCAAAAGCTGAAATCTTTCTTGAAAGGTAAAATAATAACATTTTGCTTGAATGCCAATTAGTTACACATGCCGAGTGTAATTCTGGCTCATAGCAGAATAATTCCAAACAGGACAATAATCTTTTTCCAGCATGGCCTCATTACTTGAATGAAATACACTTGTTAACTTACACAGATGGAATAAATAGAGGATAATCACAGGATTTGTGGTGGTTCTAATCTAGACTGACAAACAGTTGTCTTGGTTATGAAAGCAGTTCTAGAAATTGAGAGGTAGAGCCAACTGTCTTAATTATTGGAATGATATGAACTCTGTAAAGCAATTTTGTTGAGGTATTAATTACTATTTGATTTAATTTCATACATATTTTAAACAAAATTACTTCTGGCACTGCTGATGTTATTTGAGATCCCGCTGGTATGACTTTAATCATAATTTTATAAATGCGCATATTTAAATGTAGAATAATGCAAACTCTTTATTTTATTAAATGTATGAAGAGCTGCTTAATCTACCTGTATGGACAGAGGGTGACTGACTGATGTTTCCTTTTAAGTCTCTTCTGGCAAAATTGTTGAAACATTCCTTGAGAGCGATTAAAGCAGTGGTACTGCTGGATATAATATCCCAGAACTTCAATCCCTTTGAATTACTGCAGCATTTTTGTTAAAAAGTATTTCTGAAAGGTTTAATATATATCTTGTTGCTGCTAAATTGCTGTTCATTTAGAAGATTTAGAGTTAGTTCATTGCCTAAAAGAGACTGTAAGTCTAATTTAAATAACCATCAACCTATTTCTTTTCATTCTAGCTTGCCTAAAATGAAAAAATAATGTGCATTTTAAAGTGCTTTAAGCGGTCTTTGTATGCATGTAATATGCTGGTACTAGGTATATGGATTTTCAAGATGTGTATATCCTGAAGTTAAATGAAGAATATGTTTTATATCCCCATATATTAAATATTAAATACAATATCACTTAATAGATAATTTATTCTTATATGTGGTTTGCCAGTAATATATTTTCATTAGTTGGCTTAAATAGCATTTTAAAATATGTATATTTATGTTTTTTAAAAGCTTTCTCTGAGCATTTGAAAATGTATGGGTTGCTCAGGGGCCAATGGACTCTGTTATTTTCATTTTTGAATCTCAACATCTTGCAGTCTTATGTTTTGTGGTCAAATTTTTTTTGCTCTAAGAAGGTTAGATAGCATTGCCCAGGGGACATGGCCTTTGTAGTCCAAGCAGGTCTGGCATTAAATGATTGCAACAGTTTCCTCTTTCCAAAGAATGGAGTGTCCTGTTCGCCTGGTTCTGAGTCCCGGAGGCAGGAAGAGCTAGTAAACTTAATCTGTAGTAAAGCCTCAGTCTTCCACATGGCAAGGCATGGCTAAAGTAAAATAATAAAAAGAACAATATTTACCTTTAATTGTTTTTAAAACAAATAAACCCTACTCAGAAAACAGAAGGATGCTACAAATTTGCTCCAACAACCTGTTTTAATGAGGTTTAATATAGAGTTCCATAGTGTTGCATTGTAAATTGTCAATTTTGTATTTTACTGGAATGGGATTAATAAATCACAGACTTGTGAATTTTTGTTTAATTTCCAATAAGATATATTTGTGAAGACTCAGGTTTCCACATAAAAAGTGAGAGTTTGCAAGACCTATTGGTAAGTTTCAGAATATATCTTTAAAAAAGTGTTATTAATGTTTTAACGACTATAATTAGTAAAGCAATGGATTGTAAGTGATCTCTTATTTGTGGGACTTAAGAATGTCATTACCGAGTGTTAAAAACTTATTTTTGTGAATGCTACTAAGAATAATTTCATAAAAAAGTTGTGGTGGGATGTACTAATATGTTCAATAAATGAATGTTCATTTGATATAATTAATTTCATTCTAGCTGTTCTAAATGAAACAGCTATTGAGAATCAGCACTGAGAGCTTATCATTTATCATAAAATGTGCTTAAAGGGTCCTGTTAAATATCGAAAAGAAAATATTATTGACATTCTCCTCCAGATTTCAGGTAGTTAACTAACAACTAAAAGTGACCAGTGTCACACCTGTGCAGCTTCCTGAAGACATTGTGCAGTAAGTCAGGGAGAACAAAATGTGAATAAAGGAAGCAAAGCTGGCCATGTGGGTACAGTTAAAACAGAAGCCATTCTATATTTATATATCAAATTATAAATCGTGGTTTTTTCAGATTAAAAATAGTCTTTTGTCATTTGTCCATTGCTGAAATAAGAATCTGGGAGAGGTTGTAGGTGTAGACTTTTTTCTTTTTTACTCTGCAGCCTTTTTAACTCTCTTCTGCAATACCTGTGGATTGAACTTCTATAAATGAATTCATTACCTTCATTACCTTTATGCTCAGGTTTAAATCAATTAGGTAGCTCTCCTACTCATTTGCTGTCATCCCTGAAGAGAGGGAAGACTTGCTCTCTTGAGCTGTATTTTTTCTTGTGGAAAGTGAAGCAATTACGTTTCTTAATCTTTGTCTGCTCCAGACATTATGTTTTCCTTGAAAATACTTTTTCTCAAAGAGACTAAAGAAAAAAAATCTTTTTTTATCTCCTTTGAATTCTAGTAGGAAATGTCATGCCAGTGATTTCTGTGGGACTATTTGAGTTCTAACATATAATTAGACACTCTGTACTTTGCCCCTGTAAGTTTGTAATGTTTAAAAGAAGTCAGTCAAGATAATCTTTGTTAATAATAATCTCACCTATATTTCACATGTGTGTTAATAATAATAAACACTTTTTATTCTCGAGTTCCTTCATGAATTTTGAAGCCACTATTAATAAGCTGTTTCACAGGTAGATTTTGGTGGGGGGCAAAAACACTCAAATCTTTTGTAAGGCCAAGCTGAATTACATTTAAGACTCATGTAAATTGTTCATTTGAGCAAAATGATGTGTGTTTCCGAAATGTGATTTAGCTTCTCCCTATTTCAGTCAAAATTATTGACATGTGACTGGATACTATGTGATGCATGGCCATAATAAGTCAATTATTTGATCAAACTAAGATTTCCTGTTGTAGAACAGGAGTTAAAACATTTGCAATAATGGGAAATTAGTGTGTTCAGGAATCAGAAGAAGGTGAAAAAGACTATGGGACCACAGTGAAATGAAAATTTATGATAAATGCTGCAATGCATTGATCACTTCCAATTTTCATTCTACTTATGCACAAAAAAGATGGGAAATGTGTCCTGTGGGGCTGAATCATAGAATCATTTAGGTTGGAAAAGACCTTTATGATTATCAAGTCCAACTGTTAACCCAGGACTGCCAAGTCCACATCTACTTGTCATCTAAATAGCTCCAGGGATGGTGACTCCACCACTTCCCTGGGCAGCCTGTTCCAATGCTTCACCACCCTTTCAGTGAAGAAATTTTCCCTAACATCCGATCTAAAGCTCCCCTGGTACAACTTGAGGTCATTTCCTCATGTCCTATCACTTGTTACTTGGGAGAAGAGATGGACACTCACCTTGCCACAGCCTCCTCTCAGGTAGTTGTAGGGAGTGATAAGGTTCCCCCCTGAGCCTCCTTTTCTCCAGACCAAACAACCCCAGGTTCCTCAGCTGCTCCTCATAAAATGTGTGCTCTAGACATTTGACCAGCTTCATTGCCCATCTCTGAACAGAGTCCAGCACCTCGATGTCCTTCGTGTAGTGAGGGGCCCAAAACCGCACACAGTATTCAAGGTGCGGCTTCACAAGTGCCCACTACAGGGGGACAATCACTGCCCTGGTCCTGCTGGCCACACTGCTTCTGATACAAGCCAGGATGCTGCTGGCCTTCTTGGCCCCCTGGGCACACTGCTGGCTCATGTCCAGCTGGCTGTTGACCAGCACCCCCAGGCCCTTTCCCACCAGGCACTTCCCAGCCGCTCTGCCCCAAGCCTGCAATGTTGCGTGGGGTTGCTGCAGCTGCAGGACCCAGCATTTCTCCTTGTTGCACCTCATACAACTGGCCTCAGCCCATCGGTCCAGCCTGTCCAGATCCCTCTGCAGAGCCTGCCTGCCCTCTGGCAGATCAACACTCCCACCCACCTTGGTGTCACCTGCAGACTTACTGAGGGTGTACTCAATCCCCTTGTCCAGATCATTTATAAAGATATTAAACACACCTGGCCCCTCAGTACTGAGCCCTGGGGAACACCACTTCTGATCAGCTGCCAACTGGATTTTGCTCCATTCATCACAACTCTTTGGACCCAGCCAGCTAGCCAGTTTTTCACCCAGCAAAGCATATACCTGTCCAAGCTAAGAGTGGTCAGTTTTTCCAGGAGAATGCTGTAGTGAAACAGTGTTCCTCTAAAGGATAGAGATTCTCCTTAGTCTTGCTTTTGTTGGTAATGTACTTAATAGAAGCATTTTTTGTTGTCTTACAGCAAGAGCCAGATTAAGATCTAGTTGGGCTTTGTCCCTTCTAGTTTTCTCCCTGTAAAATATCACAGCATCCTTGTAGTCCTCCTGAGTTGCCTGCTCCTTCTTCTAAAGGTCATGAATTCTCTATGTTTTTTCCTGAGTTCCAGTCAAAGCTCTCTTTTCAGCCAGGCTGTCTTTCCCACCAGCTTGTCTTTCAGAACATGGGGATGGCCTTCTTCTGCACCTTTAAGATTTCCTTCTTGAAGAATGTCCAACCTTCCTTGGCCCCTTGGCCCTTCAGAACTATCTCCCAAGGGACTTTGTCAACCAGGCTCCTAAACAGTACAGAGCTGGCCCTCTGGAGGTCCAGTGTAGCAACTCTGCTGAGCCCCCTCCTTACTTCTCCGAGAACTGAAACTCTTATCATTTCATGATTGCTATGCCCAAGACAGCCTCCAACCTCAGTCCTTCTCTGTTCACAAACAACAGGTCCAGTGGGTGCCTTCCCCAGTTGGCTCACTCAGTAGCTGTGTCAGGAAGGTATCTTCCACACATCCAAGAAGCTCCTGGACCGTTTCCTCTTCGCTGTAATGTATTTTCAGCAGACATCTGGTATGTTGAAGTCCCCCATGAGAACAAGGGCTAGCAATCATGAGACTTCTAGCTGCTTATAGAATATTTCATCTGCCTCTTCATCCTAGTTGGGTGCTCTGTAACAGGCTGTCACCACGGTATCTGCCTTGTTGACCCTCCCACTTCTTGCTCATAAGCGCTCAACCCTAACATCACCGTCATTAAGCTCTTGACAATCAAAATAGTCCCTAACATACAGGGCTACCCCACCACCTCTCCTTCCTTGCCTACCCCTCCTGAAGAGTTTATAGCCATCCATTGCAGCACTCCAGTCATGTGAGTCATCCCACCATGTTTCTCTGATGGCAGCTATGTCATAGTTTTCCTGCTTCTAGCTCCTCCTGATTGTTGCCTATGCTGCACATATTGATTTTGATGCACTTCAGTTGGGCTGTTGTTCCCGCCAACTTTCTGCGGGGAGAAGCCCTTAAATCCTATGTGTCCATTCTCAAGTGCTTCTTTGGTTTCTGACACATCAATCAACCTTGTGTCTTTCCTGCCACATGGATGTCCAATCCCCTACCTCTATTGAGAGGGCAGACTGAAGGACCTTGCTAGCACACTGGGTGTGCTGCCCCCAGGCTTATCTCTAGCGAGCCTGGTTTGATTTGATCCCTTTCCCCCTTCTAATCTAGTATAAAGCTCTTTCAGTGAGCCCTGCTAACCACTGTGCAAAGATCTTTTTCCCTCTTTGAGACAGGTGTACCCCATCTGTTGCCAGCATGTCTGGTGTCATATAAACCAACCCATGATCAAAAACCCCAAAGTTCTGCCAGTAACACCAGGCTCGGAGCCAGGTATTGATCTGCTGGCTCTTCCTGCTTCTTCCCTCATCCTTCCTCGTGACTGGTAGGATAGTGAAGAACACTGCTTGTGTTCCTAATCCCTTAACCGGTTGTCCCAAGGCTATGAAGCCTCTCTTGACTGCCCTCAGACTTCTTTTTGCAACTTCAGCTGCTTCATTTGAGCAGTTCCCTTCATGGACTGCTGGCAGTTTATATGACAACCCAGGCTGTGTTGTTCGGGATTTCTACCAGCCACTCGGAGGTCTGAGGGGCCAGGCCTGGTAGGACACAACCCTCTGTGCAGGGCCAGCGGGGAGTGTGCGTGCATCACACCTTCCCATGGTCTCCTGTCCACACAGGCTACAGATTAAGGCAGAAATTATACTGCCTTGGGCATTGCCTGGTCCTTTCCCTTCACCTCTTTCTCCCTTTAACAGTGTCCTGTAGCCTTTGTTGGGTGGGAACAGCAAGAAATAATTCTTAAAATATTTACACAGTTCTTCAATTATGTTATAACTCATGAGAGTCCTGGTAGACTCTGGATGCCGGTACCCTGCAGGGAAGGGTGGACGTACCATGCAGGCTGGAGTACAGAGGGGCTTGTTCACACTCTAAATGAGCTGAGCTAGTTTAGGTACTACAATTAATCAGTGTGTGGCAGTGTGTTGCTCCTTAGAGAATAACTTACCCTGTTTCTCAGCAGGATAAAATAGCCTGTGTAAAGCTTCCTGATGTTGCGAACTAGAAAAAAGGAAAATCTAGCATTGGTGAATGTAGTATAAGCATGTTACTTGGTTATGCACAGAGTCCTTAAAGAGTATGGAAGCTGCAGAAACATACTTTAAAATGATGTGTTTTGTCAGCAGCTCTGATAATTAATTAAGATTAATCAGTTACCATTTTAGGTAAAAGACAATGTTGCTTTAAAAAATATTCATTCTCCAAAACCATAATTAACCTGCTCTTCTTGCTCCCTGCTAATTGCAGCCATTCTTGCTAGAATGATGTTACAGTGGCAAAACCAGTAGAAGTGGTAGTTTTGAAAAAGTAGTTTGAAATGTTTCTTTCTAAGTTTTGGGTTTTGTAACTGCCATGCCACGTCAGAGAAACCAGTTTATCAGAAGCTCAGAGTTCTAGGATTTTTAAGGACCTGGCAATTATCTGAAGTAATTCTTAAGTAATAATTTAAGACTGAGTAATTTTTAAGGTATGATAGTATTCCTCTTTGGCCATCTTACAAGCATTTAATTTTTCTCTTAAATAAGCTGTGCATCACCCACGTGTATTTCTGAAGAGGAAATAACTCTACCTTACTGTCCATGAGAATTAGTGTTTACTGTTAATTAAGCTGCTTCTTTGGCATTAATAGCATAATTAACTTTGACTTGGTTTTGTGATTTATGGATGAATTTAATTTTACGTGGCTCTTATTTGAAACTATTTGGTTACAACTGGTATTTTAAGGATAGTTTTGATACAGTGGCAAGTAAAGTCCATAACAAAATGAGGTATTTCCTATACAGGTCTTAAATTCTGCTGGACAAACGACAAACTCTAGGGCAGAAAAACACATCACCAGCTGTATTAATGGTTTATAGAAGATCGGTAGTGCAGGACCCTTGCCATGCTTGAAGCTCCTGAAGTCAGAAAAATCTACTAAAAATAACCAGTGTCATTACATAGCATCAGACTGTTCATATGCTTTCCTGGAAAGAGTGTCTTTTGAGAGATGCCAGTTGGGGGTCTCCAGTTACTCTTGGTGTTTTGATAATGTAGCCTTCAGTTTGTTGAAATATGTATTTGTGTGAAAAATGTGCCTTTCTTGTGTGCTTGTTTGAGTAAATGTTGTCACTATATTTTGTATGGGTTTTTTTTCAGCCACCTCTAGCAATTCAATGATTATACATTTTCTGAGGGTTTTTGAGTGTTCACAGTGCACATATCCTATTTCATAGGCAGGTGAAGCACAAGTTCTGATGAGGATCTGAGAGCCAATTCTCTCTGTCCTCATCTTTATGTCAGAGGACATGGCAAGATGTCATTTCTGCCCTCTTCTGTCTGCTACCTTTCCTTTTTCACTCCTGCAGCCATGCACTGGATCACGAGGGAGCAGGCCAGTAGCATGGGATTTATGCTGTGCTCCTCTGCTGTTACGTAGCTCATTTTCTTGTGCTGTGCATGCAATATGCTGAATTGAGGATGAGACACTGCACTGAAGTAGAAACTGCCCAGTTCCCAATATCATGCTGAGTAAGCGAAAGTTGGAGACATCTTCAGCCTTGTTGGTCATATGCCTGGTAAATCTGTGCCTAGTCTCTTCCACCTGCGTGGCTGATAACGTCATGTGTAGGTGCTGCTGGATGAAAACCATCCACTGACATTTCTGTGCAAGCTGTGCAAGATGCAAGAGGGGAAGAGAAAGCGGAGACCGAGTATGCTGGGTTTCATGTTTCTTTAAAAGAAATGATGTTAAATATTTGTATAAAGTAAGCCAAGCAAGTAAATGTTACATTGCTCTTAAATCTTTCTATTAGTTAATCTATAAAGAGTTGAAAGCAGCTGTTCAGATCAGTGGTCGCATACTGATGATGAATGGTTGTAACTCACATGGGAAGGCAGTAAAGTCTCACACAGCATAAACATCTGTAAAAGTAACATACAGACTTCTGCTTTTATCTTGCCTCCCCTCTTGGGGAACTTGAGAGAAATAAAATAGGTTGTCAGTACTTTTTTTTTTTTTTAATATGACTAACAATATTCTTTATTTTTGTTTCTCCACCTAGGGTATTTATGTAAGGGATGCACCTTTGAAGGACATAAAAGTGTTCAACTTCCGCCGATTTGTAGCTCTTTTTAGTGTGGTAAATGCTACGAAGCGGGACGCTGGCAACTATCGCTGCATGATCCGGACAGAAGGAGGAGTTGGTGTATCAAACTATGCAGAACTGATAGTCAAAGGTATTTAACAATAAAAATAAGTATTTGCATCCTCAGTGTATGGAATAAGGATACTGCTAATTCAGTAAGAATGTTACCCATAGCCTGTTAAAGTCAATAAGAGGTTCCGTAAATAGACTCTATTTATGTAAATCTTAACAGTCTATCCAGCTGTAACAAGGCTAGGGCTAATTAACTAGTTACTTGTCGATTGTTGTTTTAAATATTTCTCCAAAAAGTTACTGTTTAGAACTATATGTCTTTACAAGATTTTTTGAAAAAGATGAACATATACTGGCTATTTACTTCCTTTGTGGAGATTGCATTCTAAAAATATATTTACTGCAAAATATGAAAGATTTACATTATAACAAACATAAAATACACATATTCCAACACATGGAGGGATGTTTCTAAAAATAGCAGGAAATACATGTAAATAGAATGCATACAGGTCTGTCCATCCTAAATAAAAAAACTTAGCTAAAACAATTTTTTAATATTCATTGCTTTTATATTTCATTTTGATTGCTTCTTACTTTTATACTAGTATTTTGGAGGAACAAAATTTTATTTTTGTTTTGTCAGAGACAAAACCGTATTCTTTAGCATCTAAGTTGTGGAGCCACAGAATTGTGCAATGTATCTTTCCTTTCTGGTCCAAGAAACAAGTGAGATGAAGGGCTAAAAGCTCTTTTTCTCTTCTTTCTGAAATAAATTTGATCCAAGTTTGCAAGGAGTGAATGACTGCCCTAAAACTAAATCCACCACAGGTGTGGGATTTTCCTCTGAGAATTAGGAAGGACACAGTTGCAACTATTATGCAACCTCTGATTTTAGAAACAGTATCCTTTGTTGAATAATACTTTTTTTCTTTTGAGGGTAGCATTTGGATTATCAGAGATTATTTAATTTTAGCTGTTCTAATGGAATTAAAGAAATTTATAGGCTAAGGAGTAACAGAGCAAGAAATTAATTTTGTGTCATACTTTCTTGTCACTCTGCTTTCCAAATTCTGCTCTAGGTTTTATCTTTTGGGTTAAGATACAAATTAACATTTCTTGTGATTTAGTAATCTAATTAAAGAATCAGTTCCTATTCCAGTATAAGAGCTTGCAGAGTTCTACTTGCAGACAGCAAACTGGATAAGGGGCTTTGTTATTAGTTGATCTGGGATTTACTCTTTTCTTTCTCCTAACTTTTCAATTATTTTGCATATTTATAAACCTGTATGAGATTTGTCAGAACTTCTTGAAGACACAATCCTGTTGCTAAAGGCAACTTATATGTAGGACAATAAGAAAGATGTAGGATAACTGTTACATCTGAAAATGTACCATGGATCTTGTTTCTGAAGTCAATATAGAAAGCACGTGTATGAGAAGCTAGCAGTAAAGGTGTATTGGGTTTGCACGGCAAGTTTTGGTAGCAGGAGGACTACTGTGGTGGCTGCTGTGAGCGGCTGTGAGAAGCTTCCTCATGTTCGATGGAGCCAGTGCCAGCCGGCTCCAAGATGGATCTGCCGCTGGCCAAGGCCGAGCCCAACAGTGATGGTGGTGGTGCCTCTGGGGTAACACATTTAAGAGGGGGGAAAGTTACTGTGCAACAGCACTTGCAGCTGGAGAGTGGAGTGAGACTAAGTGTGAGCAACATCCCTGCAGCCCCCAGGTCAGTGCAGGAGGGGCAGGGGGGCTCCAGGCGCCGGAGCAGAGATTCCCCTGCAGCCCGTGGTGAAGCCCACGGTGGGGCAGGCTGTGCCCCTCAGCCCGTGGGGGTCCATGGTGGAGCAGATCCCCACCTGCAGCCCGTGGGGGTCCATGGTGAAGCAGATCCCCACCTGCAGCCCGTGGGGGTCCATGGTGGAGCAGATCCCCACCTGCAGCCCGTGGAGGTCCATGGTGGAGCAGATCCCCACCTGCAGCCCGTGGAGGACCCCACGCCGGAGCAGGTGGGTGCCCAAAGGAGGCTGTGACCCCGTGGGAAGCCCAGGCTGGGGCAGGGTCCTGGCAGCGCCTGTGACCCCGTGGGAAGCCCAGGCTGGGGCAGGGTCCTGGCAGCGCCTGTGACCCCGCGGGGACCCAGGCTGGGGCAGGCTGTGGAGAACTGCAGCCCGTGGGCAGGGCTGACACCGGAGCAGCTGATGGAGGACTGTCCCCGCGGGAGGGACCCCAGGCTGGAGCAGGGCAGTGTGAGGAGCCTCCCCCTGCGAGGAAGGAGCGGCAGAGACAGCGTGTGATGGACTGACCGCAGCCCCCGGCCCCGGCACCCTGCGCTGCTGGGCGGGAGGGGGGACAGAAATCGGGGGTGAAGTCGAGCCTGGGAAGGTGTGGGGTTTTTTAAGATTTGGTTTTATTTCTCATTACCCTACTCTGATTTGATTGGTAATAAATTAAACTAATTTCCCCAAGTTCAGTCTGTTTTGCCTGTGACAGTGATCAGTGAGTGATGTCCCTGTCCTTTTCTCATCCCATGAGCTTTTCATCATATATTCTCCCCCGTCCAGTTGAGGAGGGCAGTGATAATGCAGCTTTGGTGAGTACCTGGCATCCAGCCAGGGTTAAGCCATGACAGAAGGAAGAGTTTGAAGGAGAGGAGGCTCAGTGGCATAAATAAGGAATCAGGACAAAATACTAAAGCAAAGCAAAAGTTCTGGGGAAAAAATGATGAGACAAAGTGAGGACAATAGAGTTTACGTTGAGAAGAGATACAGGAATGTTAGCAGTTAAGCTGTAGATAGGATGTGGGTTTTTTTGAATTAAATAAAAATTGAGGGGGATATTTAAGAAGAAAATAAGGAGTGGAATAATGAAGAGGTGATATGGTTAGAGCAGTGTGAACAGGTGTTGATTGGAGAAGAAAAAACTCAGGCTATAGGTTAGCCTGGGGAATAATAGGTCACCAGTAGAAGATACAAGAAAGCCACAATGAAGAGGAAACTATTTTCCAAATGGAAGAATATGGTTTTAGTGAATGTGTTTTAGAGAATATTGAGAGAAACATGACAAGACAAAGAGAAGGAAGTTGCAAATAACCAGTGTATGAAGATAAGACAAAACAAATTGTGGTGTGAAAGCTTAGATGAGCTACTGGAATGGACAGATGAAGAAATAAACAGAGTGGGTGAGATGAGAGTGTCGTTATGGAAATGTGGAAAAATTGAGGTTATTTCAGTCCAAGAATGAAAACAAAATAAAAGAGGTGGCTAAAAATGTAAATATAAGTCAGCAAAAAAAAAGAAAGTGTGGGCGGTGAATCCCAATAGGAATGAAGAAACATCTTTCAGACCTAACATTAGTGAAAATGAAGAATGGAGACTGCCTGAAGGAGGCAGGTGGAAAACTTACTGCCTCAGTGACAGGAGGTACAGGAAGCTGAATAAGTTAGATTCTTTTCAGTTTCCCTGATTTAGGGTGTTTTACTTTATTAGGGCTCCTTTTGTGGTGCAGTAGATAAAATTATGAAGCGTATCATTAAAGCATTTGTGCTTGTGGAGGTTCTTTCAGAAAATTTGCACTAGGCGCTGTGAGCAAGTGGATAGCCTTTGGGTGTAATCCCATTAACTACTTGTAGAGTGGCAAAGTAATTATGGTAATCCCCCTTGCCTGTATTGGAGCTTTTATGAGACCACCTGCAGGTCATTCCTTCTGACCTAAAAAGACCCATTTTAAACATTGTGCTGTAAAAACCTTTAGATGGCTATGCTGAAATAGCAGCATTAGGGCCTAATTAGTAAATACCCTTTCTTATTGATGACCTATAATTAAGAAATTGTATTTACTATTTTTTTCAGCAGCTTGTCTGCAGTGTTAGTTAGCAGAATTCAAAGATAATGGAGTGAGTGATTTCAATGCAGTTATATCTTTTTTAATCCATCACCATCAATAAATCATGAAAAATGTACATTTACCCATATTGTATATAATGCTTAGTATACTTGGGAATTACTGATGGTTTAATAATAGTATGTGTAGAAACAGTGGTGTAATTACTCCCCACTCTTTGTTGCAAACAATGAATCTAATTCTTTTTTAATTTACACTGGTGTAACCAAGCTGACTTAAGAGGAATTTCCCTAGAATTACACTGCTAGGATGACAGGGGAGTCAAACTTTACGTTTGTAAGTTAAAGAGCATCAGTTCTTCACATTTATCTCTCTCTGTTTCATTGTGGTTACTGAACTTGTAACTCAAGTTGCAAGTAAGTAAATGCTGCACTGGAGTTGGGATATTTTCAAAGTATCTTGGCTTTTAAGTTGGGATGTTTGCACAGGGTAGTGAGTTACAGCTGTGTACAACACCCATTCTACTTCACTGTAGACATAGTTTCACTAAATAGGAACTTACTCTAAATAAATTCCAGTTACCTATGTATACCTCTGTAAGGTTTGTACTGCTGCTGTAGTGTGATGCTGTGTTGCACTGCAAACCAGGTACTAGAACTTTTGAAATTGGCACAAGGGCTGCTAGTATCAGATGCTGCAAACCAAACCTGAAAACACAAAGGAATAGAAATGAAATCTTGAAGATGAGAGATATGTAAGAAACTGCCAAATGTTTGGGGTTTTTTCTTGCTTCTTTTCTTTACCTGAGCAGAAACTGCCAAATGTTCTTTTCTCTCTTCCCCCGCCCCCTCCCCCCCCCTTTCTTTTTTTACCTGAGCAGATATGGTTATAACAAGGTTTAATCTGTATGGGGGAGGAAGCAATTAAAAAGCTGTCAGTTAATCCCATGTTATCTTATTAAAGAATTGTAAACATTGATATTGTCTAACTAATGAGCAAAAAGCCTGCCAGTGAACAATTAGTCTCTCCTTAAACGAGAATGAAAAAAGAGATTTATTTAATTTTTTTTTAATTCATTTGTGTCATCTTATATGTCTTTTAGAGGAAGGTGAAATAAAGTATTGATTGCTCTATTTAAACAAATCCCGAAGGGGAGGTTTTCAATTTACCTGAGTGTTTGTTCTGATAGGAAAGGCTGAAAAGACGGTGCTTTGTCATTGTGTGTGCTTAAACTACACTGTATCCTCATATAAGTTTGTCAGACAATTGGATTGAAATGTCACTTTATCTAATGGGAGACATGAAATTGGCCTTGTCAGATCACCCACTTATTGTAAAAAACAGCAGTTCGTATCTAATAGGTGATATAAAAGTAATCAAACATTGAGCAAAAGGAAAATAGTAGGGTGGAATTGATTAAATGTGTTTGGTGAAGTAAATGAGACTTCTACATACAGTCCCTAGGTTGAATTTTTCTAATAGCGGGCAGATACAACACAGATTAGATTTAGGAGAACAGAATGAGCCTGTCTGAGCAGACATCAGATTATTACAATGTTCAGACTGCTTATTGAGTTCAAACAAGGTAAACCTAGGTGTCAAATTGGTTAAAAGGAATTTTGTTAGGTTTTTAAGCAAGGGCATAGAAAGGTAGCCATCTGTAATGCTGGCAGCTTAAATGTCTGAATCTTTCCAAATGAAAGATTTAACACTGGGAACAGAACCAAACCTCTTCTGGACCTCTAGAGCAAAGAATTTATTCTGGAGGGCAAAATCATTCTGAGAAGAAGACACAGTAAGAAAATATTAACTATTGCTTGTCTGTGGTATCAGTTGTTCCCATACATTAAATACATGCAGGTACTTAACATCTGTTTTTTCTCTCTGCCTGCTAACCTTTCATGCTGGATCCATCAGCACAGGCTTTACCCCTTTTTTGCAAACAGTGCTGGTATTAGGACTTATTTTTATGGTTGCCTGACAGTTCCAACCATGAAGGCATGCTTTCAGATGCTCATATTTTGGCAAACTGACTTGAGGCTGATATTTTTCAGTGTGGGGGTGTGCTGCAGCTTGAAGGTTTTGAGAAAACCTCCAGCCAGAATGGCAGAGGTAGTTCAGCCATCTTAGGAAAGCGCTGAGGACTCTCAACTTTAAAGCAGGAACTTTTTTTCAGGAGGGTAATAGTTATGTCAAGAATACTGTTTCTCGTCCTGTGAAGATCTGTTTTCAAGTACAGTCAATTTACAAGCTACTAATTAAAACCCACCAAGACTCTGAGAATTCTCTGAGTTAAATTCTGAAATTTCCCCCAAATTCTAGGTACAGTGAATAGGATTTAAATGCAAGCAGTGCTCTGTGCTCCTCTGGGAGAAGCTGGATCCAGGCACAGGAATCAAAAGCTGTGAGCTTACCTAACCTGTGCTTTAAGTGTACAGCCTTCCACCTCGCTGAGCCCTTGTACTGTACAGGCAAAATGGTGAGATGCATGATGTGGTAGCAAGGGGTGCAAGGGCAAGAAGGTGCGTGTTCAGATGAGGTTGTTAGTGTTGGGACTGAAAGGCAGGGCAATCTGGGAGGTGTTTTGAAATGAGAAGGGAAGCAGGTGAAAATTTGGGACTACATAAGCACTGAAAACTAGGGAGAAAGATGACAAAGAGTAGAAGATAAACTTGCATACACACATGCCTATTTGAAAATACATGTGTGTATATATTTGTAAGGGATGAGGATGGGGGCTAAGGCCAGTGAAAAAGGGAACTCTGAAAAGAGGAACTGTCTAGTGCAGCAAGGTAGAGGAAAAGCGTGTGCTAGGAAGAAGCATCCTTAGAACAACAGCAGAGTGGAAGGCATAGAGAGGAGCAGGCATAGAGCTTGTAGATACGGGCTAGGGTAAAAAAAGAAACCAACAAACAAACCAAACGTGGAGTGGGAATTCAGTGGTGTTTGGAATGTGGGGATGGTGACTATAGCGTTAGGAGAAAACAAAAACTGAGCAAAGCAGGGCATAGGAGGGTTAGATGGGTTTAGACCACTTAGGTAATCAGGTGAGGATGGAGTGAGAGCAGTGCGAGGTGAAGTACTGCAGTCTTGGAAGAGGGTTGGTGAGTCAGGAGCGGGGAAGTGAGAACAATTGGTTTTGAGAGGAATCATATTTGGAGAAGGGAACAGTTTGTGGGTCCTCAGGGATGGGTGGTACTATTGCTACTACTACAGGGTTTAGCAAGATATCTGCTAATGTCCAGCTAATAAATTGTACCTGCATAGGCTTATCAGTGTATAGTACAAGGACACTTATTTTTCTGTAAAGTTTCAAAATATGTGTAAAACATAACAATGACATTTTCCTAAATGATGAATTTACAAGTAATTTTAATAACATTAGGATTAGGGGTCAAGTGAAGTTTTCATCCTGAACAGTCTCAGTAAGGGAATACTGTAAAATTAGCTAATGTGTTATGCATTATACTGTTTAGAGATATTGTTTAATTAAATTATTACATGCTTTGGCAGGAATTATTTAAAGACTTTTTTGATGAAAATATTGCATGAAGAGCTGTGGTGTTTCAAAATCACTGCGGGGCCTTCTGTTATCAGTGGGGTTACTTGTTGCCCTGCATCCACAACTACATGCTGCAAAATGGCACTGCTCTCCATTGTTTCCAAAGGGATGGAATCATTTGCATGCTGAAAAGAGGAGCACAGTATTTATATTTATAAAAAAACAAAATAGAGAGGAAAGTGGAAGAAAATATTCTTAAAATAAAGCTGTTTAATTGATTTTAAGACTATAAAATTACAATTATTTGCTTAAATTTGTAATAATTATGATGTTTTTACTGTGGACATAGCATCAGAGATGATTGATACATTATTTTTATCACCTCACCTACTCGTCATGTGCTCAACGGTATCACCTGAGGATATTGTGGCATTATCTTTCTAAAGTTACTATTTAATTAAAAAAAAAATAGCTTGAAGGATAAATGTTTCTTCCCTGTTCCCTTGCAAATGTAGCATGGCTCCATTCTCCCACACATTCACCTCAAAAGAAAAATTGAAAAGTGTTCCTGTTTGTGTTGAAGTAGGGTTTTTTTCATTTTTCAGGTTAGGTGTTCTAAGCCACAGAAAAGAAATGTCTATTTTTTTGTGTTCTATAACTCACTTAAATCTCAGAGATTTACATTATCTCCACTGGCATCTCTGTGTGATGCCTTTTCCCTCCCTATTAAAATTTTAAAACTGGAAAACAGGAAGAAGTTAGGATCTTGTAGAAGACATTTGGAAATTCCATATAATTTAAAATACAAAACAGTGTAAATAAAGGAGTTGCTGTTTCAAATATGTTTCAAATTAATATAAAAGTGCATAAGAATAAATAGGTTATATGCATGTATGACTAGATTTGGTTTTATCCTCTGCGTAAGAGAAGGGCTGCTCCTTATCATAAAGGCTTTGTCTTTTTCTCATATTTACTGTAAATTATGCGTTTACATAGGATGACATGAGAGCATCTACCTAAAACTTTCTTGTCATCTGCAGACCTCTGGCTCTGTAAAGTGGCCACTCTTTTCTTTCCATAAGGGCTTATGCCCATCACCATTTGTCACAGAATTCAAGAAGACATCACCTGTCTGTCCAAAGTCTAAAAAGCATTACATTTGAAATTATGGATAAACTTACCTTCTTTTTTTGAGTTAACATTCTGTTTCAAAACCCTATCTTTAAGGGCTTTCACAGTACTGAATAGCTTTGTTTACTTATTTCAAGATATCTACACGGAAGAACTCCTAAGCTAAACCATTGTACTAAATAGCCTATGCTACAAACTTGTTTATGCAATCAGTTGAAATTCCTTCCTTGAATGTACACAGCTGTAAAATCACAGGTCTATTGTACCATTTTCTTAAAGGTATTAATCAGAAAATAATATGCATGGAATTTTTTTGAGACTATCGTACTGGCCACCAGTAAAACTGCCTCTAGTGGAAGACAGTGCTGCTGCAGTCTGGTATTTACCTAATTAAGTGATTTGAACTCCTCAATATCCTAAAAAAAATAAACGATTTTACTTACAGAAGGAACAAATTAATGTCAGAAGAACAACTTTCATACTTTAGTCATTAAATTGTCTCATTATATTTGGTAGTACATAGTTTGTATTAAAGTGTCTGCTTAACTCTTAGTCTCATGTTTATGACCAGCCACTTAATAATGAGCATCATATCTGTAATGAAAGGCTCATTTTATGTAACCTTGATCTCTGGTAGGAAGACTACTTCTATTATTAAACTACATTACTAATATTAAACTGCAGTATATGCAGGCTTTGCTGAAATAATGCAGCTTGCATTAACCTTTTCTACTGTGGTCACAAAGGAATGAAAAACATGCCCCAAAGGATAAAAAGACAATAAAATACTGTCTATTTCAAGTACTTGTAGTACTTGGAACGAATTGGTGTAACCACTAACCTTAGTGACCTAACTCCTGAGTTCGCATTTTGAATGGCACTTCAACAGCCTTTAGTAGCATTTGAAACTTGAAAGTAATTAACTGTTCTTTCAGCATGGCTAAGTAAATGCCTTAGGATGCTCTATAAAAGTTCCATTTCATGTCTTGGTTCACAAAACAGCCTAATGATTTAAATTGATGCTAAATCATTTCGAGTCAAGTCAGAACTGTTTCCAGACATGCTATTGCTGTATGAAGCCATAGTTCGTATACTACAGGGACAATAATTACAATAAAACTGCAGTATGTCTCTAACTGGTGACATTGCTTTGCCATATATTGCTACTGACATGTAATAGTGTTTTCCATTCTGATTTGAAAATGTAAACAATACTTTTTGTTATGTACTGGAATCTATCAAAATATATTAAACCATTTTTATGTCTATCCCAATCAGTAATAATTAGTAGACATCTTTGGAGACATTCTGGATTGTTGCCCATTTTATCATGTTCATGATAGTAATCAATTAGTTTTGTTAAGGTGAAAATATATCTAATACCACTGCCTATGTTTACTATTTTGTGATGTGATATTTTAGCGATTACTAACAGATTGCACAGATTGAAGCTTATGTACAAGTGTATAGTGTTAATTAGAAACTGTCTGAGGCACAGTAATCTTCAATGTACTTAGTGTTCTGTGAGTTGAGTATTCTTTCTGTACATGAAAAAAGGTAGGATCACATAGGATAATTACGTGTTTGTTAAAAAAGCAATTCTACAATTCTACTTTTTCTCAGGAAATACCAATACTTATTTCCAGAGTTCCTTTCTCCCTTATGTTTCATTCTTTTATGTTCTTTAACTCTGACTTTGAAGTCCTTGAGAAAATTGGGAAATTTATAAATTAAACTTTTCTTCTGTTTGACTACCTATACCTCAACATGTTAGGAAATGGTTAGCAGAAGAGAATAAATCTCAATCCACAGCTTAGGAAAGGGAGATGTTCTGTGCTCATTATGTAGTCTGTGTAGCCTTAAGAAGGTGGCAATGTTTACTGATAGGTACGTTAAAGAATATTTGATCAAACAGGGCCTTATTACAGTGGCCTGGTTTTATTCTACTTAAATATATTTTAACCAATGGGAAGGTGAATTTTACACAGATGTGACGCATGAAACAGCAAAGTAATTTCCTGCTTAATCAATAGGGAAAAAATAATTTATTTACCTTTAAAAAGACATGTCTGCAAATTACTTCAGCAGTTTAATTTAAAATAAGATGTCCATCACCTAATAAATAAAAGTGTTTTTAAAATTTTGCTCACTTTTAAAATCTTTACAATGCAGCCTATCAAGAGATTGCACACATGCTTGCTCAGTGAGAAAGAGTACTGCTTCTGTATGGTTGTTAGTGAAAACAAGCAATTACATGAAATACAGTCAGACTCATAGTAAAGACTCAACAATTCCCCCAGCTCTCATTTAGAAACTCCTTCTATTTAACAAAGATAATAGGACGTGAAAAATCATAGAATGGTTTAGGCTGGAAGGGACCTTAAAGATCATCTAGTTCCAACCCCCCTGGCATGGGCAGGGACACCTTCCAATAGACCAGGTTGCTCAAAATCCAGCCTGGCCTTGAACAAAACGGGGCATCCACAGCTTCCCTGGGCAACCTAGTCCAGTGTCTTGCCACCCTCACAGTAAAGAATTTCTTCCTAATAGCTAATGTAAATCTAGCCCCTTTTAGTTTGTAACTATTAACCCTTCTCCTATCACTACAGGCCCTACTAAAAAGTCTGTCCCTATCTTTCTTATAAGCCTCCTTTAGGTATTGAAAGGTTGCTATAAGGTCTCCGTGGAGCCTTCTCTTCTCCAGGTTGAACAACCCCAACTCCCTCAGCCTGTCTTCATAGTAGAGGTGCTCCAGCCCTCTGATCATCCTTGTGGCCCTCTTCTGGACTCACTCCCACAGGTCCATGCCCTTCTTATGTCGGGGACCCCAGAGCTGAGCACAACACTCCAGGTGGGGTCTCACAAGAGTGGAGTAGAAGGGGAGAATCACCTCCCTTGACCTGCTGGTCACCCTTCTTTTGATGCAGCCCAGGATTCGGTTGGCTTTCTGGGCTGTAAGTATGCATTGCCAGGTCATGTTGAGCTTCTTATCAACCAACATCACCAAGTCCATCTCCTGAGCCCTGTTCTCAATCCATTCTCCACCCAGCCTGTATTTGTGCTTGGGATTGTCCTGACCCAGGTGCAGGACCTTGCACTTGACCTTGTTAACATCATGAGGTTTGCATGGGCCCACTTCTCTAGCCTTCCAGGGTCCCTCTGGATGGCATCCCTTCCCTCCAGCTGTCGACTGCACCACACAGCTTGGTGGTGTTGGCAAACTTGCTGTGGGTGCACTCAATCCCACTCTCTGTGTTGCTGACAAAGATATTAAACAGCACCGGTCCCAGTATGGACTATATTTAATCTGCCTACACAGAAGTCTGAAAATATCAAGGCTGAGTATTACAGTTCCTGGGAAATAATGGATAAAAAATTAATTTTGTTTTCATGCAGAAATCATTGTTCTGGCTATGTCTAAGGATAGACTACAATATCAATTTCAGCTTAAAAATATTAGTATTGAGTAGGATTTATATCTCCATCCAGTAAGAACTGTCTTTTGATAAGAAAACCTGTGTTCATATTTCTTTTTGTATTGGAAGTTAAAAATTGCCGTGTCATGTTTAGTGAATAGAATGCCGGTTGCACCCAGTTTGAAGTTACATGGTATAAACAAAAGCTTCATGTTAAAATCGCCAAGTGCATAAGCAGACGAGTTTGCATATTGCAGTTTATTGGAAACAAGGTGATATGTAGTGAAAATTTCTTCATATCCGTATTTTTATGCAGTCTTCAGCTCTAATATAGTACAAAACCTATTGCTTATTTGAATTTTTTAGAAGTAGAAAAAATGGCGGTATAATCATTGCTACTTTTTGTGATTTATTGTGCTTCAGAGCCACCAGTTCCCATTGCTCCACCTCAGCTGTCCTCAGTCGGTGCAACTTACCTGTGGATACAGTTGAATGCCAATTCTATCAATGGGGATGGACCCATTATTCAAAGGGAAGTTGAGTATCGAACTTCCAGTGGAAGCTGGTATGATATACAGCCTGTGGACTCCACGAGCTATAAGATTGGGCACCTCGATCCTGACACAGAATATGAAATCAGTGTATTACTTACAAGACCAGGTGAAGGAGGAACTGGATCTCCTGGCCCAGCTCTCAAAACAAGAACAAAATGTGCTGGTGAGTACTCAAAGGGATTGGAAAGTTGTAAGCATCTTTCTAGGGCTGAATAAGTATGTTATTTCACTAGCAGTTTTTTACTGTCTACCTTAAATGAGCAGGCTGCAGGAATTAAGAGTGAATGTTTTTAAGTATAAGCTATTAGCATTTGCCAGCTACAGTGACCTTGAAACCAAACTTCAGTGCCACTGTAGATTGCAGATGAAATCATGCCTGTGCATGCCTTAAAGTGGTCAGCGTAGAGTGCTGTATAAATAAACAGATATGCATTGGGCTCTCTCTGTTTCATTACACACACACACCCTTGCCAACATATGTTTGGGTTTTAGGTTAGTTAATCTTTTTTTTCTTCTTCTTTTTTTTTTTTTTTTTTTTTTTGCTAGTATCCCAAGCTTGTTAAAGATTTTGTTTGTTTTGGATAAAATTTCTTTTTTTCCTTTTTTCAATGTCAGGTGTTTCAAATGTTTGTAAAGTGGAAGGAGATCCTATGTAAGAACAAAAGTATACACTGTTCAGTTTCAGTTAACAGATGAGGTTTAACAAAGGACTGCTTTCTTGAGTGACTGACAGCATGTCTTTTCATTAAATGAGATAGTGTGATTTGTGGCGCTGTGTAGTAGTCTTGCCTCCTGTTTTGGATATTATAATTTATAGTGCTGACCTTTGACTGTAAAAAGATACAAAGTAAATATATTATACAAAAACAGTTTTACAGTAATTTTCAGAAAGAGTGGCAGTGATATTAATTTGGGATTCAGCTGCTCAGAAAATAATGGAGTATACTGTGACCTGGAATTTTTTTTTTTTGTCACTAGTATTTTCCCCCAATATTGTGAATCTTCTTCCTGCTGCCGTAAAGTTGGTGGAAGATAGGCAGAAATGTACCTAGAGGACACAGGACTAAGCAAATTGTATTAGCTTACTGACCCTAACGTTTTAAGGAATGGCTTGGTATTGTTTGTCTTTTTAACAGGAAAAATTACATACTTCAACAGAAATAATTATGTATTTCCATTGTGTATGAAAAGTAAAAGTAAGTAAAGCCGCTTTTTGTAAAGTCACCTAGCCACGTGTCAGGGGCTGAATGGCATTTCAGTTGAACTCGGTGTGATGTCAAGTACGGAATGAAATATAGTTGCTGTCAGAAGTAGAATATTATGTTTTTAAAGACAGAAGCTTATGCAAGTACTAACTCTTTAATATTCTTTTTGCTTTTTTCCTTCCTCTCATTACTGGAAAGAAGTATTTAATGAAAATTATAAAAAAGCAGTACAGCTAAGTTATAATAATAGTAAAGCATTTAGTATTTGTAAGATTTTCTTTACTGGATTAAGATAACTTCAGCTGAGTCAAAAGCAAAGCACAAAAATAAATCTGAGTTCCCTTTAGAAGGGTTTCTGGGTCACTATGCCGTTCATAATAATGTAAAATTGTCTGTCTAGAGAAGGTAAATATGTATTTAATATGCAAGTACTTCAGTTATTTTACAATGAAAACAGTTTTTCTCATAGTTTGATCATCTGCTTATATGATTATTTAATGTAACATCGGGTGCTGTATAGGTCAGCCTGTCTGTACTAAAGGGTTAGAGAGTGTGGTGGGTTGATGCCAGCCACACAGCCACTCACTCTGCCATGGGACAGGGAGAAAACAGAAGGAAGGCAAGAAGACTCATGGACTGAGATCAAGACAGTTTAGTAGGGGAAGCAATAGCTATGCTTACAAGCAGAGTGAAATTTATTCACTGTTTACAATTGGCAGGCAGCTGTTAGATAGCCACTTCCTGAGAAGCAGGGCCTTGGCACACATAATGGTTACTTGGGAAGACAAACACCAAAACAATGAACATCCCCCCTTCTTTCTCCTTTCCTTGAGCTTTGATTGCCGACTATGACATCATATGGTATGGAATATCCCTTTGAAGAGATGAAGTCAGGTGCTCCCACTGTGTCCCCTCCCCGCCTCTTGGTCCACCTCCAATCTACTCTCTGGGGGGGAGTGGGAATAAAAGGCAGCCTTGAGGCTGTGCAAGAACTGCTTAGCAGCATTCAGGGCACTGGTGTGTTATCAACCTTGTTTTAGTCACAAATACAAAACACAGTATCTTATAGGCTGTTGTGAAGGAAATTAAGTCCATCCCAGCCAGACCATGTAGACAGAGAAATCCAGAATTTTAGTTAATTTAACAACATCGTACGCTTTCTGGTCTTTTCAGTGGTACATACTGTTGAGTATTAAAACATGCATCCAGTCTCATAAACCACTATGTACTGGAAGTGTTTTATTACCTGGTAATGCCTTGTAATACATCAGCATTATTTGTGTTTTCATTAAGCTAAACAGTAACCCCCTTAAATTAAAAGCAGAAAGTGATGGCTGACTGAAAAAAATAAATTGAATGATGATATTAAATCTGTCTCTACAAATTGGCTTTTTTATAGCAGAAGATCCTGCTTTGAAGGGGTGGTGGTTATTGGTTAACTGTTAGCAAGTGACATGCTAATAACTGGCCCAGGGGCTTAAAAAGAGATGCTGATAAACTAATGACGGTATAATTAAGCTGGGTAGGAGTAAAATAATGCCAGTCTCCAAAGCATACCATAGAGTTAATAAAACAGGAGTCTTTAAGAGAAGAGTCATTGCACCTTTTTAATTACTGTGATAATTGTATGCTGCTTGCCTGTTCCCTAGGGGTCTAGTGAACCACTTGGAAACTTGAAGCAATATGCTAGACATTCAATAATCTTAATAGTTCTCCAAAGCATTTGAAATATGTTTTCATTTTAGCAAGATGAGATTTCAGAGGCTTGTAATAGACAAGTCTTATCTGTAACTTTAGTAAATAAAAGCATCTATAATTAGAATGCAAAGGAAAAAAAAATCCTCACTTGGTTGCATCACCCTCAGTGGAGCAGTTGCATACTTTCTAAAGTGCTTTGCTTCCTTTTGTTGAAATGTAATATAAATGTAAGTGCTCTTTCAGTCTAGTGTTCAGGAAAGCCAAAGAATTACATTTAGGTCTGGATTAGATTTAACCTAGAACATGGAATTCAAGTTTCAAAAAGAGAATTTTAATGGATTTTGGCCACTGTGAACCACATTTGAGCAAGACTTTGAAAAAAAGGTGGGGTTTTTTTCTTTTCAAGGTCTAAAATTGAGGCTTTCCAAGTTGTCTGGATGTTGAATCACCAGTTGCTATGCTCAAAGCTCCTTCTTCCCACAGCTGTCTCATATGGTGTTATGAACCTAGAAGAGTGTTGCCATTTACAATAAAAGGGGGGCGGGCAGAGATGGGAAGAAAATTCCTCAGGAGATACATGACAGAACACATGCATTATACAGTGTATCTCAAATTTCTCTGACGTACATTTTCACTCTGGTATAGTTGTAAAATGAGAATTCCATAGTTGTGGCTCACAATTAGAGTTATTTAGGGGCAGAATATCAGAATGTTTCACACTTCAGACACCATTATCTGAGAAATAAGACTATTAGCTCAGTGTGAAGCTCTCGATGCCAGCCACTGCTATGGAGACCTCGACCACCCAGACATTGCTAGCTACTAAGTAGCTGCACAAATATTTGAACCAAAGACATCATCTTGTGTGTAAGCACAGAACCAACAGTGCCGCTATCATATGTGATATAATAAGTTTGAGAATCTGAGAATCAATAGTTATTAAAAAAACCCCTGTTATGCCTTACTGAAGTAGATTGGGAATTCTGTGGTGCCTGTAAAAGTCCAGAATCAAATCTTCTCAAAATCTGACCCGCAACGAGTAGAACTGTCCATAGTAAAACCTAAGTAGGAATGTTGAAATATTGATAAGGTAGGCTAGTTTCCTCTTCCCATATCAATATTTCCATGGGTAGAATTATTTATTTCAGTGTTTTGCAACATGTTTTGTCTTTGACATGCATTGCATGATACAAATCTTGATCCAGTATGTGTCCCTGCATTCTGATGATGAGACAGTGCCACCGTGAAAACAGTCTCCTGGCAAATCCAGAACTGCTAAATGAGCTCTTGTAAATTTTTTGTACTATGGCCTCCCTATTAGGAAATATTCTTTCTAAGCAATGTTGTTTCTTGAATCTGCTGGTGAACAGTTATAGCTTAAAGCCAGCTACTAGCTTAGGAAGAAAAAGTAAAATAAAATACTCTCTTCTGCTAAGGGAGGGGATTTTTAAGCCCTGCCAGGGGAAAATCGTTGCTGTTTTCTCATTGTGTTTCTTTTTCACTGTGACATTTGGAATAATCCTAGAAAATAAGCATCTTTTCCTTTCCTGAACCAGAAAACTGTATTGGAATTTAAGAAAATAATAATAATAAAAAAATAAAAAACTGTCATGAAAGAAACTTCTCATGAACTATCCACAAATTATAGGGTTTTTTTACAGTCAGAACTCTACTTCTCTGTGCTAAGACACAATTGTTGCCCTGGAGTATTTGCAAAAATAATCACTGTCAATTTAACCAATAATTTTCCATGCAGAGAATTCAGACATTCCTTGTACAAGGAAGTAACAGGGATGTTTTGATTAACATAGTTCATTTTGCTCTCTCTTCTATCCCATCACCTGATCTTGTCAGGAGGAAAGCTGTTACTCCCAGCACAACTTAGCTCTTGAATCACTGCTGCAGTTTAGCTGTAAACTGTCTGTCACTCCTGGAAGGCTTGTTGCAATCTGGAAGAACAGAGCAGAGGAACTCTTTAAATCCCTGTTCTTAAAGATTATTCTTTTTAATTTTACTCATTTTGCTCACTGCTTTGGCTTCAGCTGGGTGATTTTCCAAGGTGTCAAAACTACTTCGCTAGTTCTGTGCTGCCCATCAACATCAGTGTCATGGTGAAAAAATCGGCATTTGCCAAAATGCTCACTGATGGGATGAACATCCTCTTCCCTCTGATCAATTAAGACGTCATCTCCTGTTACCAGATCCAGAAAACGATCAGACATGGACCAGATCAACAACCCTACTTTTACCTGGGAATGTTAATTAAGTTCCCTGTTGTCTCCTTATCATTGCTAAAAGGGGTGCATAACTTACAAGCATATAAGGTCTATAGCCATTTGAAAAACTGCATGGAAATACAGTATTCACATAGGGAAGATAGTTCACCGTTAAAAATTGTAGCCTGATTCAAAGCCAAAATAAAAAACTCTTAATCTTCCCCATCTACCCATTTTAGATAGTACCTACAAATTTTACAGTACTTTACTGTCATACACTTTCCAACTGTATCAGGTTGCAACAGACAAAAATATCTTTAGGCAAGTGATACGGGCCAGCAACCGCCTTGAACCCTGCATGCAAAGTCAATGTGCTGGGGTACACCAGATAGTACCCCATGCCACCACTTCCCTCCTGCCCCATGACATGGAGCACTTGCCAAATCCTACAAGATGGACAGTCTACAGCCCCTAGTGTATGACATTCTGAATGCTCAATCATCTTTGCAGTTGCTTTTCCCTATTTTACACCCTCCCAACTTCTTTTGTCATTCATTCTGTAGTTAGTTTCTCCCATTGTCAGTGTTCATGCCCTAGTCGGTCTTGAATCTCGGTGGTACTTTCTGCTTATGTCCATGTCCTTCCCCATTCTATATCATTATTAGGAAAGATGAGTTCCTTCCTAAGAAATTTTCTACATTGAAATGGTGGCTGTCTTTCTCTGTCCTTGCAGCCTTCTTTGAATCTTTTGACCTTTTTGTCTCAAGAAAAGAGGAAGGATGTTTCTGTCACTGGGAATTAAGTTCTTCCTTTTTGTTGCTGTACCTTGGGGTTCTGCCTGGGAATCAGTTCAGGGTTTTTTCAGGCATATAACAAAGTATTTTAACGTCACTTAGTTTTACAATCATAAGAAAATGTCAACTTGAAGCTGTACCACAGGTTCTTTTTTACAGCTTTCTCAGAACTTAGCAATTTTCTCAGAAATTTGAATCAAGGCTGTGCATCTGTGTTATATCAGAGCTAGATCTCAGATCACAGACACCTGAACCCTGAGAAGGAGAGCTGCAGATATTGCACCATTTTATTTTCCCTAGAAAAATTCAATGGTATTTCTAAAGTCACCATTCCAAACCTGGAGCTGTAATAAACTTTAGTAGAAAGTTGCTTGATTTATCAGAATAGGAAGTCCACAGTGAATTTAACATTTCATGTATGGTTTTATTGGGAAAGTAACTTACAGTTTCAATAGAAATTCGTAATGAAGAATGCCTACAGTACTGTCTTTCTCCTAATGCCTTTCTGATACACAAATCATCCCCATATAAGATCCACTTTTTCTTAAGGGTAAAAGCTAGTATTGGATTTTCTGCAGTGTAGCAGGTAAATCACAGCTTTTGGATGTGCAGAAGGTAAGCTTAGATTTTAATAGAATTCCAAGAAAATATTACCTACTGGGATGTATGTCCATGTATCTGTGTCAGTTGTCACTTAACTCTGATTAGGAAACAAAAAAATGCATCTTCCTTGAAAGCGCCCTAATGAAAATACAGTGATGTCCAGCTGTGACTACTATATAAAAGTTCTTCCTTTGCAGCCACTTAACTGAAAACAAGCACCCAGGTTGTTCCTTACTGAACTGGTTTCTCTGATGCTGTCTTACAGAACAGCTTTTCCTTGTCTTATTGGAGCTCTTGGGACAAGAAAGAACAAAACAATCCAAATTTCCATTAAAAATCTCTTTCAACTCACTTAATCACAGAATCACAGAATGGTCAGGGTTTGAAGGGACCTCTAGAGATCATCTAGTCCAATCCCCTGGTAAAGCAGGTTCTACTAGAGCACGTCGCACAGAATCTCAGGTAGGCAGGTTTTGAATGTCTCCAGAGAAGGAGACTCCACAGCCTCTCTGGGCAGCCTGTGCCACTGCTCTGTCACCCTCAGGGTAAAGAAGTCCTTCCTCATATTCAGATGGAGCTGCCTGTGCTGCAGTTTGTGCCCGTTGCCCCTTGTCCTGTCGCTGGGCACCGCTGAAAAGAGCCTGGCCCCGTCCTCTTGACACTCACACATGGGATATTTGTGCTTATTGATAAGATCCCCTCTCGGTCTTCCCTTCTCCGGGCGGAACAGGCCCAGCTCTCCCAGCCTGTCCTCACAAGGGAGATGCTCCAGTCCCCTCATCATCCCCTCCACAGCCTTCCGCTGGGCGCTCCCCAGCGGTTCCCTGTCTCTCCTGAACTGGGGAGCCCAGCACTGGACACAGCGCTCCAGGTGCGGCCTCAGCAGGGCAGAGCAGAGGGGCAGGATCACCTCCCTCCACCTGCTGGCCACGTTCCTCCCGATGCCCCCCAGGCCCCCATGGCACCCCCTTTGCTGAACTGCATTCGGTCCCCCCCCGCCCAGCTCTCCAGCCTGCCCAGGCCTCGCTGAAGGGCAGCGCAGCCGCTGGGGTACCAGCCGCTCCTGCCGGGGCTGTGTCACCGCCAGCCTTGCTGAGGGCTCTGCCCCTTCACCCAGGGCGCTGGTGAGCCCGTTGGACAGGGCTGGGCCCAGCGCTGAGCCCTGGGGAACCCGCCAGCTACAGGCCTCCAGCTGGGCTCTGCGCTGCTGGTCACAGCCCCTGAGCTCTGCCACCAGCCAGCTCTCGATCCGCCTCACTGTCCCCTCATCCAGCCCGCACGGCCTGAGCTGACCTCCGGGGCTGTTATGGGAGACAGTGTCAGAAGCCTTGCTGGGTCAAGGTGGGCAACGTCCACCGCTCTGCCCTCATCTACCCAGCCAGCCATTCCATCATGGATGGCTATTAGGCTGGTCAGGAATGACTTCCCCTTGGTGAATCCATGTTGACTACTCTTGATGACCTTCTTTCCTCCACATGCTTTGAGATGACCTCCAGGATAAGCTGTCTCATCATGTTTCCAGGGATGGAGATGAGGCTGACAGGCCTGTAGTTTCCTGAGTCCTTCTTCTTGCCCTTTTTGAAGACTGGAATGGCATTGGCTTTCTTCCAGTCCTCAGGCACTTCTGTCCTCCACAACCTTTCAAAGATGATGGGAGAGTGGCTTGGCAGTAGTATCTGCCAGCTCCCTCAGCACTAGGGAGCGCATCCTATTGGGGCCCATGGATTTGTGGGTGTCAAATTTGCTTAAATGATCTGTAGTGTGATCCTCCTGAACTAAGGGAAATTCTTCCTTCCTCCAGACTTCCTTTCTTGCCTTTAGGGTCTGGGAAGCCAGAGAGCCACCCTTGGTTGTTCTCTTCCTCTTTGTCTCTATCTGTAATTCCTCTCTGGGAGTCCTTTAAGCCCATGAAAGTAAAGAAGATGCAGTAAACAGCAGAAAATGCATGTGCAACAAATGCCACTCTGATCTTCAAGAAGGGCAAGAAGGAAGACTCAGGGAACTTGAGGTCAGTGAGCCTCACCATAATCCCTGGGAAGGTGATGGAACAACCAGTCTTGGAAACCATCTTCAGGCACTCAAAGGACAAAAAGGTGATCAGGAGAAGTCAGCATGACTTCACAAAGGTGAAGTCATGCTTGGTGACTCTGGCAGCCTTCTGCAATGAAAAAGTTTTTAGGTGAGGGCAGAGCAGTGGAGATACTGAAATGCTGTCTGGCCTTGGTACTGAGCAGCCTGCTGTAGTTGGCCTTCTTTGAGCAAGGGTGGGGTACGGGGTGATTAGGCCAGACAGACCAGACCCTTCCTCCCTCAACAATTCTGTGATTCCGAGTTTCTGTCAAACTATGGGAAGAGGAGCTGTCACCATGGTGTCTAGTAAATTCTCCTGGAGTCTGCTTTCACAAGCAGGGATGTATCATGATCTCCACTGTATTCCTGTCCTTCCCCAACGCTATATAAACAGTGAGGTACAGCATGATGGTAAGACTTTTTATCATAGACAAAAGTTTGAGTTCCACTACATCATTCTGGAAACTTCAGATTTGTGGTTGCCAATGATAGGGAAAAATAAACATTTTATTTTAGAAAATAAAACATTATCAAGGTATCTGCCCTTTCATCCCAAGTATGTCTTTCCTTCACAGGGGAAATCACAGGTTGGTTGTCCATTCAGTGAATCTTCAGCCTGTGCACACACACTTTTCCTAACATCAGCCACCAAACAAGCTGATGTTATTACTAATCCCTGCACTTTTGTCTCTTCACCTGTCTGTAAGTACATATTTTTGGTTTAGTTACAACATCCAGAGGTCTCATTGGCAAAGCAGAACCTTTTCCCTCCCCACCACAAAGAAGACAGGAAAACTGCTGCAAAATCTAGGTCTGTTGGCCCTGTCTCTGACAGGTGTGCTGGAGTGTGTAAGGAATGCAGACACATTCTAATGATGATAAGGAGACAGAGTATGAAACTTGACTGTCAAATTTGTTTGTTTTCAGGAACTCCTCATTACAATGAGGAGAAGCATTTAGGATTCTTTCCTGGCAAGGAAAGCTGGATTTATATAGAGGTGGAATCTGAGTGTTTGTAAAAAGAAATGCCAGGTAGGACTGTCTTTGGTCATGTGAAAAGCAGTCATATAAATGAAGACTTAGTTCTTCACTTTATTAGATTCCTATTTCAAAACATTTGCAGAGGAAGAAATTAACCTGCTCTTTGAGACAAATGAACCTTCATCATCTTAAAGCAAACCTGAGGGGCAAAATTATTAATTTCACATCTGCCAGGTAGTAGGAATGTGAAGGAAACATAATGACCCTTATGAAAAAGTAGATGATATGATTTCTCCTATGACATCTCCATCTCCAGATTTGTTGCGGTCTCTTATTAATTAGAAGGATAAGCTCAAAAAACACACGCAGAAAATTATTTTACCCAACTTTGATTCAGGAAGAATTTCTCAGTATTGAGCGAAAAAAAAAACCCCAGCAAGCTGGGAGTGTAGTGGTTATAAAAAGAAGACTGGTATGTGGGCATCTTTAATAGAAGTGGTATATTAGGTATACTTGTGAAAAATATTAATAGGGCATCCCTTAGTATTATATTGTTCTGAACAAACTGAGCATGAACCGTTCCATGGATGCTTTGGATCTCTCTTTTCAGAAATATTATTACTGCAGATTTAAATAAATGCATTGGTACTCTATTATTAAACACAATTAGAAATACAGAAAAGGGAATGCTTTGCATGTAGGTGCCTTCCCTGTGAAGTTCCACAGGTGTCTTGAATTTATCCTTAACAGCTTTGTGCTGAGCACTTTCTCCCCTCTTCTGAAGGCAATTTTCACATCAGTTATTGCAGTTTTCACATCCAGTTATGCCATACTACCTCATTGTTAATAATGCTGATTTTTTGGCAAAACCATAGCAAATTAGACAGGAAAGGATGGCTTTTCCTCTGACTTGATCAATGGAGAAGGTCTTATCCAAAACCAAAGCAAAATAACTTATACATTTGAAATGGCCAAAGTTTATCTACTTCTTCAATTTATGTCTAAAAATTAAATAATTATGTGTGCCTGAGACCGTATATGTGTGTATAAACTTGCACACAGATGTATATTCCCATTGATCCAGTTCTGATTTTCCTTCATATATATTTATGAACGTATCACCCACTCCTATGACCAAAAGGGATTTAGGCTGTAAATAACAGGTTTTGTAATTAAAAGAAAAATTTTGAGTGAACTACTTAGCCATCTACTTTAGAAGCCAGGTAAATAAAATGTCCCACAGACAATGGAAGCCTAATTTCTGAAAGATCTGTCTGCTAAGCATCACCACCTTACAATTGTAATCCCATTTTCCCTTATGACAGACTTGCAAGGTAAGAGCCAGCACCCAATTAACCAGGAATCTGCTGTCAAACAGAGTGTTTGATGTTAGACTTATGCTTGTCTGCCTTGAGCCTCCTGAATAAGGGCACTAGTTTGGCTTTCTCTCATCCTCTGGGAGTAAATTCTGGCAGGACTGCATCAAATTTATTTATATTTGAAACAAGTTATTTGGATGAAATTAGCCAAAGGTTTTAAAGGGTATTGAGAGACAGAAATGGAGGAACAGACTGGCATGCTCCTCTGTTTTATTATTTTAAGGCTCACTTTGTTGTTCGAGACTGCTAGACCATGTGCTATCTTGCCCAGCAACTTTGGCCAGCTGTTAAAAACACATAGCAGCACAATTCTATTGGAGCATCTGTGAAGCATGAAACAACCAGGAATTATGTTGAAACACTGTGATTAAGTTTTGAGCCTTTTGGTTTTCTGTTTTAAAAATATTGCTTATGAAAAAGAAAAGTTGGAGTTTTGCAGAATGAATGGTACATTAATTCTACCTCACTTCAAAGGAAAACAATGACACCCCTCAGGTGCTTTCCATTTTCTTTTTTTGCTTGGGAAGCATTTTGTCTTGGTAAAGCTGTTTGTTTTACAAATGTAGAACTGT
This sequence comes from Falco naumanni, assembly GCF_017639655.2. NCBI lineage: Eukaryota > Metazoa > Chordata > Aves > Falconiformes > Falconidae > Falco > Falco naumanni. The sequence goes on along the minus strand of NC_054056.1, from coordinate 61,487,328 downwards.
ACAGAGAATCCAGTCCAGCCTCCTGAAGGTTCCCGGAAGGAAGAACTGGTGCTGTGAGTTCTGCCTTTTCTGGTACTACCTTTTGCCGTAAAGTACATTACAAATTTTTAGCCTAGACTGTAGATTAGGTGTCTGGTTTGAGACCTGAAATCTTGGCAAATCCTGATGAAGAAGTACCCTGAATTTGGAGGGAAAAAAATTTATCTCTTCCTCTTCAGGGTGCTAGGTCACTGCAGTGCTGTAAATAGGTAATGCTGTCCTACAGTCCAAGGGTCTCTTCTGGTCAGCAAGCGTGCATCACATTTCTGTTTACAATTACAGAAAAATAAAGCTGAAACAGTTCAAAGAGTGCTAGACCTTCATTTCTATACATTCAAATATATATATATATATATATATATATATATATATATATATATATATATATATATATATATATAGTTTGATAATCCATCTAATTACTGCTTAGTGTGTCGGTTAGGCAGGGAGGGGCTTCCCTCTGGAACTGAGATTCTTCCAGACTCATTCCTATAGGCAACAAATGTTTGAGGGAGGAAAGCTGCTTTATATTCTTTTTTGCTACTCTGTACCTACATGGCTTCTAGCCCCCCAAAAATAAAGCATTTGACTGTGAAGACATTAAGCAAGCAAATACTTAAATATCTAAAAAGAAGTAAGAAATAAAATTGGGACACACCATGCATAACATTATGATGAAATACTATATTAAAACAAAAAAAAAAAAAAAAAGAGAGATTAAAATAAGACTGCCAACAAAGTTAAGGATTTAAGGCTCTTGCATTTCAGTACTCATGTACATCCACAGGATGATCTTTTTTAGAATGAGAAATATGACCAACCATCTAACATGTTTTTTAACAACTATGTTTTCAAACTTATACTTCTGATGTCTGCATTTAACTGTCTTTCAATATATACCATCCTTTGAGCACCCTTTTTATTATTTTAAATATATTAAAAATTATCTGTGCCTTTAGTTGATGCTTATTCATTCTGTTAAGCTTGACCCAGTTCCTAGTGAGGAAAAAGAGGGTTTTCTTTTGGGAAAGGGAGTTTTATCCATTAGTTCATTATTCCAAACTTTCAAAAAGCCCTCTGAAGGTGTTTTGGTCCAGAAATTTTGCAGTAGAAAATTATATTTATGGTGGACTGTTACCTTTTAGTATTATACATACGGAAAAATGGATGTAAAGCAAAAAGGCAATAATAAGTGTTTACTCCTGACATGCAGAAGTGCCTTTTCATTTCTAAAAATTTATGTTCTTTGGAAACAAAAATCAAACTGTCTGTCAGTTGCTCTTTGTTTTGACTGTTTCTGCAGATGTTTTGTTTGCAATTAGCTTAAAAAGAAAAAAAAAACACCAAAAAATATTCAATAAGTTACTTAATTACTGTTGTACAGCATTGAGTTTGAGAGGATGAACTGATGTGTAACTGGCATGTTTGGCCAAGTAAATGAAAAAAATAATTTTTAATGACCTGAGCATAATTATAGATGACTTTGGAATGACAACTGGCAAAAATTGTACTATAATTAAATTTCCATTATAAAAGTTTCATCTTTTTGTCTGACATGTAAGGCTAGATTGTGAAGAGTATTCATTTATAAGAGGAAGAATTAGAGAGCTGTAATTTATAATTCAGGATAATCAATGAAAGCATTTCTTTTGTCAAAAAACCTTTCACTGACAAATAGCATTGCATTGTTAGTTGTTTTAAAAAGAAACTAAAAATTCTTTCATTATTTTTTTCACTTTCTGTAAAAAGAGATGAAAAATTCTGGTGGTTGAATCAAGTCTTGCACTAATTCAGTGTAATGTTATGCAGATAGGGCTTCTCAGTCTGTTTTTCTCTTTATTTAACATCAACTTTGTCTCAGTCTATGACTAAGAATGTTCATGAAGAAGTAGAATCTTTCTAAGGCCATCTTCTCAGGATTCTGTTCAATTTTGAACAGAGCTGTTTCTAGTACAAGAAGTGATAACATATTCCAATTTTCAAACTTTCAAATTACTGACTGAGATGGACACTTTGCTTTCCAATACCGGGATACTGAGATACTGGGGTCTCAAAAAAAACCCCAAAACAAAACCAACAAAAAAACCAAAAACATTGTGAGGCTACCCTGTTCATTTCTACATAATCTTTCAAAGGGAGCTGCAGCAAAAATGAGCATTTGAAAATGTTTTGGTATCAGAGTTTTGAAGGCAACTGCAAAGCTCAGAATCACTCTCATTTAACTAACAGATGCATGATGCTTCTTCCATACAGTCATTTGAGCTCCATATGAATAGAAGTATTTTGTTGACCTTTTGTTATCTGTTAGACACAAGTCTATTACTTGTAAACAGATTCCTCTTACTATATTATCTGTTCAGTATTTAAACAAAGTGTATATGCCAAATCTCAAAACACATTTCTTACACATACAGAAAAGTTGGACTCTTGACTGAGTAAAAATGCATTTTATCTTACTTATGAATCTGTTAAACCAATCTATTTCTGCTCTATTAACATCACAGAATAGTTTGGCATGAATCTTCCAAAGCTAATATATTTTATTCTGTGTTACGATACAATTGCTGCTAAGCAGTTAATGTACAATATTTTACTGAGTTCCTAAAACAATTGACTTGAAAATAGGTTATTTTCATAATGATGATTTTCAGAGACTTTCTACTAAAATTCAAAGTGATCATTTACTTCTGTTTGTACTACCACTTTATTGTTAGTCCTTTGACTTATAGACCATTGCTTATGAAAGCAGTCAGCATTAATATCTTAAAATCTGTCAGAAAAATACTGTTCTACATTCATTTTCATGCTGTACACCAACCGCTTCCTGGATGCTACTGCAGGTTGCTGAGGCCAGTTTGTAGATTTCTTTCCTTTTGTTTTAATCTCTGCAAACTGATTTATGCATTGATTGCTAAAACTGTGTGATTTACAATTAGATAACATCTAAAGTTTTTTTTTTTGGCATTTGGAGCTTTACAGATCCACAGTTGTCCAGTGGATCAGAGTAGAGTTTTTTTCCTTAAAATGAGAAGGTTTGAGATATATTCTGTTATAGAGAATTTTTAAATGGCATGGACTTACGTGTCTTCTGTAACAATTGTAGTCTAATGTTGAAATGCTGAAATGGCAGGGCAACACAGCCTTTGCATTGTCTTAAAGATGCATGAAGAAAAAGAAGGTAGTCTTCAGAGAATTCTGTGAACATGAGTACATCACAGAGCCACATAAATGTTTAATTATTTCTTCATAGGTAATAGCTTAGTATCTTGATCAAAAAGGGTACATCTAGTACAGCTGAGCAACTAATTGGAGCAAACATTTATTATGAAGTTCTTAGACTGTAAGTAAATGGTGACTTATTTATAACTCAGATTTACAATTCATAAATCTATGTTTATTTTTATAAGCACATGTAACCAATTTATTTTTTCTTAATTTTTACACCATATTATTTCTGGCCCAGAAGGGATGGTGGATCTATTACATGATGGTGAAAAGACACATAACGTTCAATAAACTAATTTTAAACTCATTCTTAGAAAAAGCTGAGCTATGTTTGCTAAAATTTTCCAGCATGATGAAAGAGGAAGAGTAGTCATTTCAGTCTAAATCTTAATTTTGACAAAGTTACACAAACAGTTGGTAAGAAACTGATAACAAAATATACGTGACAGCTATGTGCACTGGTATCTGTAGGCATATATCTACTTGTGCTATTTCTCATGCTAAACACCAAATTTAAGGTTGCTAAATGAATTCAGAAGATACTTTCTTTAACTTAATAAGTAAAATACATTTAATATCATTTAAAGTAGTAGCGAACATCTTTGATTTTATTCTGTGTGAAATGCTAAATATATGCTACTCAGATACCCTTTTAAAAATGATGTCATGTGTCTTGGATAGTACAAAATTGACCATGAATTCAGATGAGAATTTTGTCATGCTATAGTAAAAGCACAGGGCACATGATATGGGAGAAAAATATTTTTGGCCTCTTTTCAGCTTTGAGTTTCCATGGATTGCAAAAATTAGAGTTTTTGCTGTTTGGGAAAGGGAAGAAGGTTTCAACGGTATTGCAGTGGTATTAGATGTTGAGATTATGACTGGAATCACTTTTTCCAGTGGAAAAGAGAAGCTGAACTGTGCTGCATCTCAAGATTGCTCTAGAATTGAGACAACCTGCAGGAAGATGCAGAAGTTATCATGGGTCAGTAAGCCTTTACCTGGTCAGAGTTTAAGACTTGCAAAAGTTGACACTCATTACAGCAATATCCTAACAAAACAAAAAGGTCAAAAAGCAGAACAGCGTTTTCAGGTGGGTAGGTAAGGAGAAGTGAAAGTGCAATCAATCTCCTGTTGAGGAGGGGAGAGGGGAAGGAGTAAAGTAATTTCAAATAGAAGCTTTCTAAATGAGGATCAAGAGACCCTTGAGTCCTTTGCTTTGACAGAAGTTAAACTTTTGCTCTGGCTGAAGCTCATTAATTCAGTCCAACTTGGGCCTACTTTTTTTTGCTGATTTCCAGCATTTTGTTTTTGCTTAAATCCATGGAGAAAACCTCTTTTCTCCTTCTCATTAATTCTCCCATTTAATTCATCATGTTTGACACCAGTTTTGGATAGCCTTTAATGTATAAGCCATATTACGAAATAGGTTGTGTAGGCATAATCCTGAAAAGCATAGTTGATAAAACAGTAATTCAAATAACATCAGAATGTTTTTTTTAAACTAATAATGGTCTATTTCTGAAAAAGAAATTCTGAGGCAAATTTGTTGTATTTATCAGGAGTAATCAGAGAAGCAAAGAAATGTTTTTTTTTAAGGTACTAATAAGTGATCCGATTATGCTGATTATATGTAATTGTATTGCCATCATGCTGTTATTTCAAGTAATTTTATTTTGAGGAAAGTAGATACGAGCCAGCAAGACTAGACTAATTTTGCCTTCTGTGATCAAACTTGGAAAGTTTTCATCAATATTTTCATAATAATCTTTCTGCTAACTTTGCCCTAGAATCGCTATGAGGAATTTGAGGAAGTACTGTGGTTCCTTAGACAGCTTAGTGCCTATGGAAACAGTAAATGTTACTCCCATAAACTTGTTTTCTAAGATTTGGCAGAAGTATGAGTTGCCAGTTAAGAATTACCTCCAGCTTTTACATATGCTATCAGGAACCATGCTTATGCTGCTCAGTGTGTATCTTCAGTAACTTCTGTAGACAGGTGTTGCAAGAGGCTGATTCAGATGAGGATCCAAAGTGTTCTTACTCATCTTTTAAATTAGTCTTTTTAAAATTCATATTTTAAATTCATCTTTTAAATCTTATCATTTTTCTACTGATGAAAAAGTGCTTCTAGGGTGACTAACCTCCTGCATCTTTGTAAATACCCACAAGTCTCTTTGGGAATAAAGGTAAAATATTCTAGGATGAAGGCAAGATTTGGTGCTCCTATAAAATAAGTAAAGACCTGCCTGGGCTGTTGGCACAGTGACAGTGTCAGTCCTAATATCCATTGATGAATGACTAAAATCAATTATTTTCCTAAAATAAGGTCAGGAACACCTTGTTTAAAGCCTTGCTTTCAGGCCATTGTTAAGTCCTGTGTTATAACATGAGATGGTGCTTCGACTTTCTGAATCTGAGCAGAACGCATTCTTACTCTGAACAGAGAAGACAAATGTCTCCTTAATCTTCCAGACTGCGTACATTCATTTGTAGATGGGCCATCACCAAGGTTAAAGTATAACACTTTGGTCGCCTTCAATGGCTGTTTCAAGGATGATAATAGTTATTATTTCAGTACCCAAACATCTAATATAAACAAGGAAAATTCCATAGAAGAAAAAAAGACCAAATTCTGAAGTTAGTTGCTATGGATTTTATGCAACTGATTTGAAATACTGTGGGAGTTGCCAAGGAATTGTGCTGCTTAAGAATAAGGTGACAGTGGTGTTACAGCAGAGTTTCATGTTCTAGAAGAAAGGAAAACTAATTCTATTGTTTTTTCAGAAAGATTGGATATGTTCGCTTTATATTTTTAACAGTTATTAATGGAGAGGAGAGGTTGTTTGGATGGTCTTCTTGGTCAAATCTAGTGAACAAGACTAAATTAAATTCCTGAAAATACATGCAGTATGTTGCTGTAGCTAAATCAGTTCCCAGGTTACACTATGCTGATAGTTTACCTATATGTCCACATATATCTTTTCTTAAAAACACCAGCATATGTTTTGAATACAGTTTTTGTACACAGTACAGCTGAATGGTGAAAATATGTTGCAGGTACATACCACTGCTAGCCAAAATAGATGAGAAATTACAGTACCTGTACTGAGATGATTCACTTTTTATGTTCTCACTCTGTTCCTGTCATTGCTTATTTTTTCTAGGATCTATACTTTTTTACTCTCCCTTCTCAGCTGCATGTTTCACTTCTGGTTTAGACAACCCCTCCCTCTACAGCGTGCCTTTTAGGATGGTGTTACACTTAAGTCCCACTGAAGTAAATATGCACACCTGAAAGAATGTGGTAAATTTTACAGTATTCCATTTTACTCTGTTTGGTGTGGTAAGACTGAATGGAGTCAAAATATTAAAATATGTCTTGTTTTAAGATGCAGACTGTATGGTTGCTTTACTTTTAGTATCCTGTCCACTAGAAATGGAAATACTAGGAATAAAGCAACTAAGGGATGATGATCTAAGGGACTGTATCTTTATTTTTTTTTTCCCCAGCTTTTATAGATAATGGTTTAACAAAAATATCTAGGCTAATTCATATGGGATTGAAAACATTTCAAACTACTAGAAATGTTCAAAAGAATTCTTTAAAAATATAGGCTATTGAGGCATTATTTAAAATAAGATATTTGTTTGTAAAATGATGATTCTTTTTTTGTAATGTTTTCAGAAAGTGATGTGAATTGTCACAGGATAGAAGAGATTTGGCCATAGCAATGACCACTAAAAGTTCTTAGCCCTAGACGCCTGACAGTTGAGCTGGGAATTTATGGATTGTGATATGAACACTTCCATTTCTCCTTAGTTTCACTTTTGGGGCTAGAAACTTCTCTGAAGCTTTGGCTAAGTGACTCTTTCAGTTGTGATCCATTATCCTTGGCCATCCAAGGTCTGCTGAAGTCTCCAAAAGGAATGCCAACAAATAAGGGAGAAGAAGCTCTTTTCTGTCCTGTGGAGGAATTATATTTGGGATAGGCCCCCCTCAGGTGCTTCAAGCAGAATTGCCCTGTGAAACTGATCAGAGGAACCCCAAAGGGAATACTGTCAAAGGAATCGAAGAAATACAAACGTCCTGCATCATCTGGTTAATCTTCCTTGTAAAATAAAGAGCTATTTCAGTGTTGAATTTGATCCAAGAAACTCTTGACAGTTTCTTTGATGATTTTTCAAACCAGGGAGAATTTTTTTTAACCTATAGTTTCAGCATTGATAGAACATTTATCATTGATACATGTGTGCCATTTGGCTTCTCTATGATCCCAGGAATTTGTAAAGCATTTTTGAAACCTGTGGCGGTGAACTTTTTTCTTTAGTTGGATGACACTTTCATCAAGCCATCACCCAAGAGCAAAGTCATTTAGAATATAACCAGGGTGAATTGTGATCTCAGCACACATTGATTTGCAATAAATCTAGACAAAAGCAATCTCATCTTCAGTAGGAGCACCGGCTCCTCCAGGGATTCAGATAAACACCAAAAGAGACAGAGCTGCTCTTTCAGAAATTAGGTTTAGAAAAATGAAAGCTGTATTTCTGCACAGATTTCTGAAAATGCATCATGTTTTGGATTATTCAGAGTTAATTTTTTCCCCCACAGAGACACTGCACCTGATCAACCAGTGCTAACTTCAGTATGGAACCATTCCTGGACAAAAAGGAGTAGCTGGGATCCAGTTAATAGTAATCCACTTGACCAAAGTGCTGTGTGACCCTGCATACAGGGAGGGTCCACTGGCAGACAGCATCATTCTGGAATTCAGAGCACATTCAGAAAAGGAGTAAGCTTAGGAATTTGGATGTTAGCCAGAAGAAGGCACAGCCTCAGCATCTTGGAATATGAGAGTGTTAAATCAGTGAGGAAAGTCCCTAGTAATGAGAATTCTTTTAGGAAATAGTTCCTGGACTAGTTTCAACTAGCAGTTTTGCAGAAAAACATCAGGAGGAGTATTGGCTTCCCGAAGGGTTGGATTCCAGCCCCAGCACATATGCTTTCATATAATTTTTTCACCAGTTCCATGGTTTCTTTAGAAATGTAGAGCTGAAAACCGTCATGCGGATAACCGAACATCCAAGTAGATTTAGCCATAGATTTTTTTATTAGGTAGACACAAGCCAAGATATTTGCTTGGAGGCCTTTTCCTTTTTCAGAGGCCAGTTTTATTCAGTTTTACTGCTTCACTTTTGAAAGTCAAATTTTGAGAGAACTCAGATATTCAAAGAAAGCTATTTTTGGTGCCTAGTCTTCTAAGAAAGAGTCATGAAATCAGTATTTTAAAAGGGGATGAAAAGAGATTTAGAGCCTATATAAATCCTATTACCATGCAGATATATAGTAAAATTTCTCTTACATCATGGACTGAAAGATCTTTTGAAAAGACAGAAGTGATACCTTATCCTTTCTTGGAAAAATTTAACAAATTTATTCAGTCACTTTTTATTGAACCAGGTTGTGCTATAATAAGTAACAGGATCACCATCAGGTAGCAACAGCACTTGCAAATCTTAAATGTCATGGATTATATCATAAATGGTGACTTATGTAGAGATCAGCTGTCAAAATCAGTTATACAGAATGTAACTATTACCTGGAAAAGTGTTAATAGCAGAAGGAAAGATGTAAAAGGAAATATGTAATGATCCTTTTAACAATCTGCAAGTCATAATATTTGATGGTGCAAAATCAACTTTCTTTTACATGCATAGAAGTAGCAAATAAAAAAATGGGCAGAGAAGAGTAGATGGAAAAAGTGTTTTCATTTTCTTTATGTGTTTACTTTAATCTGGGCGAAGCTTGGAAGTTCCAACTACAAAAACATCTGAAATATTTCATCCAAGTATATTTTAACCACAAGAATATTTTCCATATCATGGACTGATACTACTGCATTGGTACTAAACTGTTCTGAAGTCCATCCATTGAGACGGAAGGAGCATATGATTAAATTCAGATGTTAGTACGTTTTCCCTGGTGGCTAGTCTGTGGTTTGTAGAGCTGCAAATGTTTCTCTCCTCATAAAAGAAGCAATTCCTTCACTTTAATGATACCTGTAGTTAAGTGTGGTTCCAAAACACATAGTGCTAATGATGTAGAAACTAATTACACCACGTGACTTTCACTGTAGTAACTTGTGTAAAATCAATCTGTGACGTGGTTGAGGATCTTATTCTTCATGTATTTTTCATGCTTTTATTTCTATTGTGATTGGTTCTGTTACCAGTTAGTGATTTCCTTTAACCATTAGGTATCTGAAAAATGTGTATTGTGTGGTCCTTTCCTGGCTTTTTCATGACTGTACTGAGGTAGTGCTGATAAAAACTCAAGATCTTGGGGCCTTGCCTTCTCTGCAGGAGCTTTGCTATTATCAGGGTAATTAGCATCACTGTGAATGTGAGAAAACTCTGGCCCTGATCTTCAGTGTGTGTTGAAAGTGCCTGGTCTTGGGTGCAAATAGTGGTAACAGCCATCTCTTGTGTAAAGTTGCTGGTGGGGAGGTAATTTCACTAGTGCTTTATTTTAGATTGATATTTCCCCCAGCAATGGCTAGTAACTTCGTAGTCTTTAATTTCAAAATTAGTCTTGGAGGTATGGTAGAAGTTAGAGCTCTTAATTTGTACTTTCATTGTGTTGGTAAATCAGATAACTTTAGAATGATTAAATAACATGACAAATTGAAAAGTTTAATGATTCACTCATCTGTTTGGGTAAAGCACAGTTAAAGGGCTTTTTTTGGTTTCTTTTTCCCTTCAATGTCTTTGATTTGCAGACCTCCATAAAAATTTTAACAGCCATGCAGCTGTGCCATTACTGCGTATAGCACTCTGTACGCACGTAAGCCTGTTGACTAGAGGTCTGCTCAGTTAACCTGTTGAGGGTCACATAGAAGTAATTGATGGAGCCCCAGAAATCTCAGCTGAGAAACAGCGATCCTGGTGATTTATAGAAGGGTTTGTGGTAAACTGTGCCATCTAGACTAAACTGGATAGTGACACTTTGGAAATTACAAATTTTGTAAATCCACGTGTTTGTTAGTTGCTTAGAGTACGTTTTCCAGAGATGGTTCAGACCTGGGCTAAATACTGCATCAAAAAGAAGCAATACTGATACAACTCTACACTTGCAGATTTTTAGTACAACACAAGACCCCTTAGACTTTTTCATTTGACCATCTCTGAATGCTTGGTTCAAAAAAGTGTGTTAAAAGCGTGTGCTGACTAAAGAATAATGAGAGACAGAGAAAATGCAATTATATTGTTCTGGGAGTAGAGGGGATAAATAAGATTTCTGTTAACCAAATTAGGTCTGTACGAGTGTTCCTAAGAGAGGAATGCCTGTAGGCTGTGAGCTGAGCTAAACCTTCTCTTTTCTTGTTTCTGTTACTGAGGTTAGAAAACACAGAATGTTTTTTTGGAAAAGCTCCATTGCTGTGCTGTGTTGCACTCTTCATTGTAACACCTCAGGTGAAGTGCAGATCCCAAAGCTCGGATGGGTCTGCTGACGTCATCTGCCCAGTAATGGGAAACCCAGCAGTGCCCACAGAAGCACAAAACTAGAGACCAGGGCTTCTCATCTGAGGGCTTCACTTTCAATCCACTGTGATAAGATCAGAAATTTGCAGTACCAGTGATACAAAAGTTAGGCCATATTTATTTACTGTAAAGCATTTATAATAGTAAATTTACTGTACCTAAAATAGCTCAACATAAAAAGTTTCCTCATCTGAATGTTGTCAGGACTTTCTAAACTTCAGATAAAAAGTTTGTGCCATAATTGCTGGTCATAATTGATATTCGTTGTTCAGCCCACAGAAGATACGTTCCGTATGGTAAGCTTGATTAGCAAGATGCATCCAGATGCACTCGCATTGTGAAGTTTTCCAGTTGTTCTTCATGCAGTTTGGTACATACCAAAACAGGTTATATTGGGCATAGAATAAGGAAATGTCATTATTATAGGTGTGCTTTATTTATTTACAGTTAAATGACTTTTGTTTCAGTGCCAGTAGAAAGAGGTGTTTTCAAAGATGAAATGTAATGTGGATCTTGTTTCTGGATATCAGTAAGGAATATCAGGTAACTGTGAATGATTTTAAGACAGGAAAAATTAAACTGCAAAAAAAATAGTCAAGGAAAAAGAGAAACTACCTGTGAAAAACAGGTGAGAATCTGGAAAATGCACTTTTACTGTGTTTGTGCTTTGCAAAGTTTACCAGCTGAGTTTTGTTTCTGTGGTAGAAAGAATACATCCTGAAAATGCTCAGTGCTTGCACAGTACCCTTATACATTAGACAAAAACTCTTTCTAACATACATGTGTTCCTGAATAATGAACATAGGTAAAGCTTTGTTTGTGCTTGTGTGCACCAGTGTCTTACCATGTTAATTTGTGCTTTCTAAATGAATTGTCTATAATTTTAAAGAACTTTTCTAATGAGGGATGAAGTATTCTATTCCATTCTAGTTCTTCAATAAACATCAAGCCTATGCTAGAAGGGTTCAAATCCCTTTATGTAAGCAGAAACCTCTTGAGTTCCTACACTTTTTACAGATACAGTACAACTTCAGAAGTTCAGGTAGAGAAAATGATACATGATGATTTCCTTATCTTTCTCTTTTTGTCTGTTTTTTTTCCTCCATACCCTTCAAAACCAAATCCCATATATATGCCATTAACCAATAACTTGCTGCAAAGACTAAGGAAGGAAACAAGTTTCTAAAGGTAGTGTTCTTCCTAAGCAGTAATTATCTGGGTTGTAAAAGTAGTAGCTATATTATATAAAATATAATATTTGCTATAATGTTATAGTTTGCTATACTATTACCTAATAATATACTTTTAGCTATATATTATAGCTATATCGCAAAATTAGTAGCTATATTATATATTGAAGGAAATGTATGATGCTCTGTGACATGTAGACTAGGAAGAAGTTCCAAGTGAAGCCCACAGTACTAAATATTTATTTTGCATTCACTGGCTTGGGTCGCTTATTTCTCAGCTAGTATGTTTCTAGCAACAAAAATTTGAGCTATAACAATCTACCATCACGTTGAGTCACACTGAGCCACACTCATACCACAGCTATCTGTTGGTAGATGATCCAACTCCACAGTAGGTTGTGCCACCAATGTAGAGACCTGAGCTGGCTGCCAGTGAGCTAGCTGGGGTCTGCGAGCCACATGGCTGTGTTTGCATGAAGGTGTGCATTGGAGCCCTCAGGCTGAATCGGCATTGCCCACTGAGCCTTGTCCACAGTCTGTCTTTTCTCCTTTACACCCATATTGCACATTCCCATTTCAGCTTTGCAGTGGCCTAATTTAAACAAATGTTTTATATCATCTAGTGAGTTTTTATTCTGTCTCCATTATCTCATCTTACCACTACGCTGAATAATAGATAATTGATTGCATCTTCATTTTAGTTGCTCACAGCCATGCAAACTTGACTGGCATTATGGCTTATAATATGCCTGTAAGGCTGTACTGGTTTAATTGGAGTTCTGGCCTTAAGCTGTTTTTTGAGGCATGAGGTACAAGTTGGCAAAATGCTAATCAATGTCTAGATACTGCACAGCTTTGTTGACCTGGCATAACATTTAACATAAGTGTCTTCGAAGGTACTCTTTGTCCAGTTTCATATATGACCCTGATGCATTCTGAGTAAAATCTGTGTGCACGCTTTTCATTCTCAGATAATGTTAAGGTAACTAGGAATTGGTTTAAGCTAAACAAGCCATTCTCATGTAAATTTGAACAAAGGGATAGAGTGTTTTATCTAAACTGGTTAAGATTTGCATCTTGCCAGTCCTCTATTTATTGTGAGGATTTTTTGTTGTTAGTAGTCACAAGTATTAACTGCTGTGGTCTTTTTCAGTTGTTGGTGGGCATACTTCTTGCCTTCTCAGCCAGCCATGGTGAGAAGAAAATCTTAACATGGGGTAGTTTCCACAGCCTTAGTCTGAGGTGGTTTGGTGGAATGTCCTATCTGTGGATAACTGAATATGGTCAATCTAACTTGAATTATATTTTCTTTTAAACCTGTTACAAAGTAGTGGAACAGAATCTAGGGTTTTACGTGGTTTCCTGTGAGCTGTGAAATTCTACTCATCAGTTTGAATTTAGTTCTGCAAAGAAGGAACAAGTCTCTAAGGATGTTAAAAGCTTTAAAAGCTTGTCCTGAGGAAGAGCCATATTCACACATTTTCCATTTCCCAAAATGTCTTCTTGGGTTAAGAAAGAGCTTTGGCAAATCTCTCTCCTCCTGAGCCATAGGCTCTAAGTGGTGGCAGGAAGTATGATGTATTGGGATTATAGCTTCTGCTCTGGAGGGCTGAGCAGAAACTTTCGGATTGCCAGGCTTGGCGATGTACCATAGAACCAAACATACTGTTTAACTGTGTGTCTGTTCAGTACCTCTTCCATCATGTAGTCAGATTACCTGCAGTCTGGATGTACTTGGTTAAGAAATCGAGAAAGGTACAAAATGAAAATAAAACTGGTTTCTGTAATCATTATGCCCTGCATACACAAACTACAGTAGTTATGTTGAAGGGAAAAGTCAGGTAATGACTAAAAGCATTTTAATTTTTATAGCTTCTGAACTAATAGGGGCATGCTGTGACTCTGGGGCATATTAACAAACTAATAATCTTTACTTGGATGAATGTCTATGATACTAACTCAAGTATGATGCAAATTTTGTAAGAAAATAATTCATTTTAATTTTTAAGGCTGTCAAACATCTTTGTAATGTTCAGTAAAGAGACAGAATTTCAGTACTGTTCTGGAATATTTTTGCAACATTATCTACCATCCATATCTGGTTATGCAGATTGCAAAATTTTTAGATGGCATATGCCCTGACAGGACCCCTCAGAGGATCAGCAAGTATTTTGATACGGAGATGAACTGTAAAATGTAGGTGAAGAGTTTTCAGCCTGTTATGATTTGAATATGTGGTAAATTAGCAGAAAAACATTACATAAGAAGGCTTCGCTAGCTTAGTGAGGTTCTAATATTGCTGCCATGTTAACTACCAATATCAGATCGTCCTCCTACATATCATGGAAATTGCAGAATATCAGGTGTGTACAGTAGGAGGTTGACAGTGAAGTCCTGTACAATGCAAAATAGATGTAAAAAAAATCAATAAGCAGCTGCTGACACCCTATGGAAATATTAATGGGTGAGGAATAAAGGTGGTAAAATGTTTCGTTGTTAAGCCTACAATTTTTGAGGACCCCACCCTCCCCACCTTCTTTTTTGTCTGTATATTGTTTTTAGAACAGATCTGTAAATAAAAAGATCTTCATGTGACACTGTGAATGTGTTAAGAAACATATATTTTAACTATCCTTTTATGAAGGATTTAAAAAAGTACATGATTTTCTTTTCCAAAGTGGATGGCTATCTTTTCCACGGAGTAATTGTACCAGAAATAGCTTCTGGTTCTTTTCATAGCTTCGCTCCTTTCTTTAGAAATTGGTGTTACCTGTAAGGCAAGCAAAGAAAAACCTTCTTTGCTTGTTCCACTGTACAAAACAGCTAATGCACCTACCCATGGCTTTATGTTGCACAAAAACTTGAAAAATTTGAATGTAGGCATTAGTTTTACCTGCATGAAGGTATATGGCTCTTAAAGCAGATGGTGCTCTCAGATTCAGTTTCTGGAGCTTGACTCTCAGCTCGTGTAACCCAGATGCATGGGGACAAAGGAGGAATATCTCGGAGTCCTCCACATTCAACTACAGCACCATTGCTAAGCTCCACCATGGAAAGCTGGGAGCAGACTTTTGTCCTGTGGCCTCATATCATATCAACATCAGCATCCAAAAAGCAAAATAGAGAAGTGATTGGTTCCTTTTAAATGCTGTTGGAAATGGCTAAAGAGATGATGATTAAAAACGAGTCAGCTAGAACAGTAAAGCATGTTTTGATAGTTCATTCTAGCACTACTTTTCAAGCACGCAAACACATTAATAACCTTCAAAGGGCAATATGTATGTTCCCTAATGCATTTCCTCCAGCAGTGTGGAATTGCATATTGTGATTGGAATTAAAATCCTTCTTTACTTACGAAGCTTAATATTGATGATATCAGTGTTAAATTGCACAGAACATTGAGAAAGAGCTGCATAATTTGTTTACTTCTAAGTCTTTCACTTGTCTTAATTCGCTGCCACTTTCAAAATATAAAGCTAACTGCCGTTAGTGTGTGCATCCATTCAGGCACATTGATTTCACACCTTGATTTTTTTTCTAGCCACAGACATATAATATTGTATTTTGCTGAAAGAAACCTAGCACTTAAAGGAATTCCTTTTAATCATTTTGTAGTTAGTTTTGTTCATTTACCTTTATGACTTCATGAAGAATGGAAGAAAGAAAAAAAGCTCTAATGGATACAGGAACTCATGAATCAAGGAACAAACCTGGATTCTCTTACTGCTTTGTCTGAGTGGCTTCCCTGACGTTGCTTCATTTTTGCTATTCTTTTCAGTCCACCTAGTCAACCTAGACCAGAGATATATTTGGTTAAGTTAAACTAATGTTATTCAAGTGACAATGTGTTAGATTGGTGTGTGCAGTCGGTATAATAATTTCCTAATTTATTTTCTGTAGCCATTATACATGTAATAGTAGAGAACAAAATATAGTATATATTGGTTTGTAATAAAAATCGCAGTCTGGGACAGTCAAACGTATAATTAATTTAATATTTTTCTTGTTGCTTTTACCTGCATGATTCTGATAGTCTTGGCTCTGTGTATGATAAAACTTTATTTTAAAAGTGCTAATTATGTTTGCTTTGCTTAACCTTAAGTTTTAAGGCTCAGTTCAGGTCCCTGAACACAAGCAACTAGTGAGTATCTTTGGAGATCCCTTGTAGTGTCCCTCCTTGTCTCTCTGACACTCCAGAAGGGCAGAGGGTATCTCACAGGGTCTGTCTTATCTGAAAACCTTGTACATATCAGTCAGATATACTGAAACATTTCAGATAACAGTAGGCACCTATGTTTAGGCAACTAAACTGTGCCCAAAAGCACTTTACTGACTCATGCTCAAATAAATTGTGTGGATGAACTTATTCATGCATTTTTATTTTCAGATTTTGGTATTTATTTATGTGGGTGAAATCTTGATAGGTTAGTGCAGTAGCATCTTCATCCTCATACTGCTTCTGCAGAAGGCAAACGTTTGTATTCTGTTATTCTAAAGTGTAGAAGTGTTACATAGCAATTAGATCTCTGAGGATAATTGCCTCTTACGAATACATTATTCCTCAGTTGTTTACTGCTAAGTGAAATGTGAAAAGTTGATATTTAAGTAGGCAGTAATAAAGGCAAGAGCTTAACAGAAAGGAACCCATTCCTTGATTGTAGGTTCTGAATGAGGAACTCTTTATGTATGAGTAGTGTGACTCTACAGCCGGGCCAAGTCTGTAGATCTTGTAAAAAAAACCCTTCTACTATGAAAATATGCACCATTCACTGTGACTGTTCAGCATTTATGTTGCACCCCAGTAAGGTATTGCTATGAATCCAGAGAAAAATTGTCAATTACACATATCCACTTGCATGCTCTGGTAGCCAGCCAGAGCCTTGAAGAAAAGGGCTTTGCTCATCTCTGTCCTTCATGTTTCATTTCTAAGTGTTGTGCAGTTTCTTCTACAAAACTCATTCTGATAAGCTCACTGAACTGCTGAAATTGTCTCCTTTCAATAAATCTACAATTACACGTGTTATTTAGAGCATCCACTGCAGACTAAATCACAGTATGAAAGGGCATTAAATGTGTATGTAATAACAAGTGCAATGTGTACAGTTCTTTCCACACTGACCCCAATCACTGCTTTAAAAAAAATGCCTTACACAGCATTCGCAGCACATACTAGACAAAATAATGTAGGGTTGTTCACAAATCCTGCTATTATTTGCCTTATTTCATTCTTAGCAGAAAAAGAGAGCAAACTTATTTTTAAAGCTTCTTCTGGAGCATCCTACATTAAGATCTCATCTTTTCCATCTTGCTCTTCAAAGGAATTTTTGGGGTTTAGAGTATGAATTTTGGTGAAATGTAAAAATATGCAGTTGAGCAGTGAAAAAAAAATTGATTCTGTGAATCCTGGCAAAAATTAGGAGAAACACATTTAGGTTTGTTATATCCCATGAAAAGGGAAAAGTAGGAATGTAGCCTACACAGACTGTGGAGGACAGGATTTGGTGCTGAGTGTTGTCCCTTCCAGGCCCGTGCTATTGTCCTGTTACCTTGTGGTGTTCTGAGATCACAGTGTACGCAAGAGCCCTGCATAAGTACTGTGGAGAATTTTTTGGATCGAAGTAATTAAAGAATCTAGTCTGCCACACTAAGGACTTTTTATTCCAAAAACAATAATAGGAGAAACAATTTTTTAAACTGTATTCTGTACAATACTAGGTATTTTTAACGGACAATCCAGAATGAAAACCAAGATGATCAGAATCTCTCCACATCTAAATCCATAATATTCTTTATCCACTATGTGAAGTGTGTTCCAGATGAGGTACAGTTATCCAAGAGGTTTGTCAGAAAAATGTAGAGATATATTTCTTCAGTTTTAAAATATATACTGTAGGATCTTTTCCTTCCTGGCATAGAGCACATGTTGTTACTAATATTATCAGATTTTTCACTTGTTCCCTGCTGTCCCCGTACCTGAAACTGTTTTGCAGTCTCTGATTTTATCATCCATTTTACCGAGATTGTAAACAGGGGACAGGTGCTGTCATTTAATTTTGTATGTATTTAGCTCCTAGGTCAGTGGAATATTGAATAATTACATCATCTAGGCCCACTGGTAATATAAGTGATTATTATTATTGGTGTTAGATTAGGCACTCCTGGGAGACTGCTGTCTGCTTTGTTGATCATGTAATGATGTAACATGTTATTATTTTTAATATATTTAAAGTATCATTTTTTATTATAGTAGGCTGCTGTTGAAAACTACATTCATATAGTATCTAAAACATCTGTTCCCTTTCAAAAGTTGGGGTTTTTTTCCCCAGAAGGTTTCTACCACTTGGGTTGCTTTGTTGCCTTTTTTATTTGTTTGTTTTTTGTTGAGTCTCTGTTTATTCAGTAGTCTATTATCCTCTCTGGGAAACCAATGTTGCATTTAAAACCAGTCAAGTGAATCAACAGGATATGGCAGCGTACCTGTGTGGAGGGCTTGAAAGGAATGATACAATTGATTCCTGTGTTTATCTCCATTATCCTCCTTCAGTTTGGTAGATGGCCGTTCAAGAGATAAGTAGTGGGTCAAGACTTTAATAAAATCAAAGAGCTAACTGTGAAGTGTATTAAAGGTTGCTGTGGTGATTTTTAATACCCAGTCTTGAATGAGAAATTATTACTGTCATTCTAATGCAATAAAAGTAGGGATATACAACTTAAATAATAAAGCACCATTTTTAAAGGAGGTAATATTGAAAAAATGGTGCTTGATTTTTTATTTCTTCTTATTTGTCACACACCATTAAATGTCTTTTCCTTTAGGCTAAACTAGACATCTGCTACTTTGGCCTACTTATTGAAAGAAATGAAACTTCTGTTGGCATGAGATCATTATATTTAAGCTTCTTCAGAAGATGAAGAAAATACCAACTTCAGGAATCTAGTATGACATTTAATATCTAGGTGAACTACCTCCTTTAAGCAGAGAGAAGTTCTAATTTGAAAATGATCACTCAAGTTCATGCACCTCTGCATGCATTCTCCTGCACACACACACATGCCCCCAGAAAGATTATATCCCAAATTTTGACACGAGAGTGGCCACCAACCTCACCTTGGGAGGAAGAGAGAATAACCAGTCAGCAAGAGCAGGGAGTTCATTATGCTGATGTGTAGACAGGTTTTAGAATTAAGGATTTATTGACATCAGAGTTGGTTTTTAGGTCTCCTGAAGTTACTGTTGTAAATTACTGGCAGATTAAAATAAGAATGTGCAGTATACAAGTCCATACATAGCACTGCATTTCAAAAGGTAAGCATGGGAGGGAACAATTAATGGCCAACTTCTGCTTAGAAATAAAGCAGTTATCTCTGTTTTCTTTTTTGAATTCCTCATGTTTCTTACTAAGAAACTTTCTTCAAGGAAACTATGTCAAAGTGGGTTTCCTAGGAGCTCTCACAAAGCAAACCACTGATATAGTAAGTAGTAACTGAGAGCTGTTCAAAACTAATGGTGCTATACTAATATTTGAATATTTCTTAGTAAAAGCTATGACCAAGAAGAAAACCCAAACCACTAAATAAATTGTTTACTATTTTTTTCCACTTGTGTGTGTCACCATGGTTTGCTTTTCATAGGGTCCTAGAATGGAAAGACTCTCTAGAGGCCTTCTGTTCTTTCCCTGTCCCAAAATACTCTAAATAGCATGTCAGCTATATTTCTGTCATTTGTGACATCTTTTTGTCTAGGTTTCTGAAAGATCTCAAAGGAATTAAGTTTTGTAATTTCTTCATCCCACCTGTTCTAGCTGATCATGCTGCTAGAAGTTTTCCTAATATCTAAGTTCAGTCTTTACTGCAGTATAAACCTGTTATTTTTCAGCTGTAGACACAGAGAAAAGGTTATTCCCTTCCTGAACATGGCATTCTGGTTGAGTCCTAAGCAGTCCCAGCAGTGTTGCTTTTTTCACATGTCATATGGCTAAATCACAAAATCAAAGTCCAGTCCAATCTTAATCTCTAAGCAGTCCTTAAAAGGCTGTGCTGTCTTGCTCAGAGCTTTTTCAGTCATTTTTTGAATATTTCCAAAGATGGAGATTCCACAGCCTCTCTGGTCTGCCTGTTACAATGCCTGTACACTGTGAAGGATTTTTTTTCTTTGTAAGGAGC
The DNA here is from genome assembly GCF_017639655.2 of Falco naumanni. Taxonomy (NCBI): domain Eukaryota; kingdom Metazoa; phylum Chordata; class Aves; order Falconiformes; family Falconidae; genus Falco; species Falco naumanni. The sequence goes on along the minus strand of NC_054056.1, from coordinate 61,467,166 downwards.
GAGTTCCTGAGATGAGAGTGTTCTCTTATCCTTTTATTTTTCACATCCAAGATTCTGATGCTTTTTTATTTGCGATTCTCATTCAGGTACTAGAATACAGCAAATAGCAATGTCTCTTTGACTGCTTATGCCCATTTCCTTCAGCTTCTCTTCATTAATGAATGCATTCGAGCCACTTTATTCACCCTCTCAGCCATTCCAGTTTGCTGTCAAATCTCATGTACTGAGGAACCAAACCATGTGCACATGCATTCAGCCTCTCCAGTGCCCAGACACATACATAGGAATAATCACTTTCCTTCAAAAAATCTCCTTCAGTTTTTCATATTTGGTGCCCAAGATCTCAACTTTGCTGTTGCACGCACCATTAGTGAAAAGTTGGAATAGCATCAGGTCTTAGACAGATCCCCCTTAGCTACGTTTCACTTTGGCAGGGTATCAGATTGCTAAATTTTCAGTGTAGTTTTCCAATAGGTTCTTTCTTTGGGTCAACAATGTGGTGTCTTCATGTAGGCTAATCCTCCTTAGCTTCTTTGGGTTATGGAAAAGTTATCTAAAATAGTGTCAAAAGCCTTAGTAAAGTCAAAACATAAGCATCTACTAGTTTGTTTCCAAACTCAGGGCCTGTTGCCTTATCACAGAAATAAAACATTTGTAATTTTCTATGGGATGTGTTCTTCGCAAGTCTGTGTTGTCCTCTGCTAATTTGGCAAGGGTTAGGTAGAGTTCTGTGTCTTGCATGTAGTCTAATTAGTTGTTTCAAAGGCCTGTAATTCTTCATGTATCTTCCTTTACGGTTTTAGAAATAACCTTTTAAAAAAACAAACAGCATTATTTTTGCTTTTTTGTGATCTTATACATGGGTTTCTGAGTTTAAATGCTAATGTATCGAAGTTATCAGCAGTCAATTTTCAACTAAACGTGATGAGCAGCAGGCCTAGAGGTTTAAAATTACCTGATTACCCTTCAGTGTACCTGTTCCTTCCCTACTGTAGGCTAAGATTTTACCCTTTGAGTTTATATTTTTGATAACCAGTAGGTCATAGTTCATTTTACTAATGGACACTAATGCAAAAAGGACATTACATACTTCAGGTGCCTTGATGTCCATATTAAATACTTTTCCTTTTTGTTCAATAGCAAACCGGTTTCCTCTTTGGTATTCTTTTTGCTGTGTTTTCTGTGCCAGTTTCACAGTTCTGCTGCACCCTGCTGATTCTGTCTTTGTGGCCAGGCATCTGTACTTAGTGATTTGACCAACTTTTTCATACGCTTCCTTCTTGTATGTAAGGTTTATAAGTACAGAGAATTTCCCAGTTGAGTTTCTCACATTTTCTGATGTACAAAATTAAGGTTCAGGCAACAACTTGAATAACTCATTAACCATCAACATCTTTACTCCAAAGAAGATGAAATCTCCTTTTCAAGACTTAGAGGCCTGTAAGAATTTCATAGGTTATATAAGAAAGACATGCAAAAAGCCCTTTAGTCTCTGTATAGAAAAGTTTACAGCAGACTTGGACCTTGTTGCTTGGGTATCTGTATTACTCTGTGGACTCTTGGGATTTTTTTTAATATGCACGGTCCAAGAACAGTTTTTCTGCAAGGCCCCCACTGCTTCCTTCCCCCTCCCCTTCTTTCTGTGTTAACAAATTGATTCCCTGCATTATTCAAAAGAAAAATGACAGTCTGACCAACCATAAGCTACCTTACCAACACAGCAAAATAGAACAGAGCACAATGTTTTTACAGGTTGCAAAATTCGTATTGTGCAGTGTAAATTGAAGGAGTAATGACCTGCTTCTCTGGTTTTAGGCACAATTCTGTCAGTTGCAACAAACACTGTGCATTTTTCTCTCACTGAAATGTGTAGCAACTTTAGCAGTGTAAAGGACTTGCATATAATTTGAAATTTGTTTCCTTAAGAACCTGTAAAGTTCCTGAATTTTGTGCAGTTTGCTGTTTTAGCACGTAAATCTCATCTAACTATTATATGTTGATTTCCAGAGGATTTTCTGTCTGTACATGCAAAAGAGCTTCAGGATATTGTGGAGCTAGACAAAAATGAATACCCAAGATTTAGCATTTTTTTCTTATAGTTATTTTGTGTCTTTCACATTTGTGCATCATACTATATGGTTAATGAATGAAAGGTAGGTTATTCTATTTAAAGTATGAAAAGTGCGGTATGAATATAAAGGATTTTCATTCCTAGCTGTAGCATTATTATTGCAGCTGAAAACAACACAAATTTATTAAAGCTAAATAAATTGCATAGATTTATTTTAGATTGATATTTTCAATATAAAAATGATAAGTTTTTCTTTTGAAAAAGTAATCTTTACTTAATGAATAATCAAGAAGAAGTAGAGGAATTACATGATATAGGGAAGAGACAGAAAGAAGGTTCTATGATTGCATAGATTCATAGAGTTTTTAGGTTGGAAAAGATCTTTAAGATCATCAAGTCCTACCATTAACTTAGAACTGCCAAGTCCACCACTAAGCCATGTCCTTAAGCGTCACATCTACATGTCTTTTAAATGCTTCCAGGAATGGTGACTACTACTTCCCTGGGCAGCCTGTTAATGCTTGATAACCCTTTCAGTGAATCGATTTTTCCTGATATCCAATCTAAACCTCCCCTGGCACTACTTGAGGCCATTTCCTCTTGTCTTATTGCTTGTTACTTGGGAGAAGAGACTGACATCCACCCTGAGTCTCCTTTTGTCCAGGCTAAACAACCCCAGTTCCCTCAGCCATAAGACTTGTTCTCCAGACACTTCACCAGCTTCGTTGCCCTTCTCTGGACAAGCTCCAGCACCTCTGTGCCTTTCTTGTAGTGAGGGGCCCAAAACTGCACACTGTGTTCAAGGTGCAGCCTCACCAGTGCCAAGTACAGGGGGACAATCACTTCCCTTGTCCTGCTGGCCACACTATTTCTGATACAAGCCAGGATGCTGCTGGCCTTCTTGGCCCCCTGGGCACACTGCTGGCTCATGTCCAGCTGGCTGTTGACCAGCACCCCCAGGGCCTTTTCCATCAGGCAGCTTTTCAGCCCCTCTTCCCCAAGCCTGTGGTTTTGTGTGGGGTTGCTGCAGCTGCAGGACCCAGCATTTCTCCTTGTTGCACCTCATACAACTGGTCTCGGCCCATCGGTCCAGCCTGCCCAGATCCCTCTGCAGAGCCTGCCTGCCCTCCGGCAGATCAACACTCCCACCCACCTTGGTGTCATCTGCAGACTTACTGAGGGTGCACTCGATGCCCTCACCCAGATCATTGATAAAGATACCAAGAACTGTCCCCCAGTACTGAGCCCTGGGGAACACCACTCATGGCTGGCCACCAGCTGGATGTGACTCTATTCACCACCACTCGTTGGGCCTGGCCATCCAGCCAGTTTTTTACCCAGCATAGGGTACACCTGTCCAAGCCATGACCAGCCAGTTTCTTCAGGAGAATGCTGTGGGAAACAGTGTCAAAGGATTTCTCTAGTCTAGGTAGACAACATCCACAGCCTTTCCCTCATCCACTAAGTGGGTCACACATCATACATTATCAGAAATGTATTCCTGTAGGTAAATGAAACCCTTATAATGTTGACATTGAGGTATTGAGACTTCAGATTCTTCTGAAATATATGCTTCTCAAAAATAACCTCACAGGTTATTATAAATTTTCCACCTATGTCTACTTGTCCATGTTTACAACTGACAGCATTCACACAGCTAATAGGTACATTCACATGCCTTTCTTTGTTCAGCTGTAATTAGCAAAAACAGGTTTGTGTGAAAAACAAGTCAAACTTCTGATCCTTAGTTTAGGCACTTAAATGCATTTCAAGTCAATTAAATCAGAACAGTGTAATTTCTAGAAATACAGTTTACTTTTTCCTCCCTCTGAAAATGCCCCATTTTTGATTCAGATATACAGTAGACCGATGGTGATGATCGGTGACTGAAGGAACAAAACATTATTTTTTTAAGGGTGGTGAGAAAACAAAGAAGCCCTTGATCTCCCAGAGGTCTTGTTCATCTCAGAGGTGCACTGTGTAGTGGAAAGTGTCCTCATGTGTGTCTTAAGACTCAGAAGAGCTTTTACTCATAGTCTGCTTTGGCAAATTGCTCCATATTTTACGAAGCCTAATCTGACCCTGCTCTTCAATTATCATAAGGTGACAAGTTTTCAACTTGCACATATAAAATAAGGCACCCAGTGAAATGATAAAGCACACTGATTGTTGCAATACTTTTGTCAAGAGAGTGTTGTGAAATGTTTCTACAGCAGCTAACTAGCATCATGGCCTTGAAGAATAACAGGAAGAAGAGCTGGGGGCAGAATATTAAAACGATGGCAGAGAAGACTCAGAGGAGAGAGAACAATGATTCACATAAAGAATAGTCAAAGTCCAAGGATGAGGAATCAAGACGAGTAAAATAAAAAAAAAGAAAAAAAAAAGTTAGTGAATGAGGAGGCAATTAGGAGGATCTTGACTCTGGAATTATGTAGGGAAAATTAGTATCTCCCCATGATGATGAGGTTAAATATTATAAAACCATGTATGACAAACTGAAAACAGCATATATCAAGGTAAAGTGACAGATGGCAGAAGGTGGTTCTGCTACTTCAGGTGAAATGCGAGAAATGTGGAGGCCAGAGGGGACATCGTTTATCCAGGATAAGTCAGGCATGGAGGCTTTCAGAAACCCAGGGACTGAAGTCAAGCTGGGTTTTGATAATACCACAGACACAGAAAGAACTAGTCTGGTAATAGGCTGAAAGTACAGGGACTTAGAGGGGGTTGATGTGAGGGAGCTGATTTCTTTCTTGCTCTGCAACTAGGAGAATTATGCTCTTTCCTTGTAGACTTCTGCCCATGTTATTATTTAGCTATCTATAAGGTCTGTGGCTTATAATTCTGAGTTTCTGTAGTCTGACTCTAAACAGGTGCTTGCTTTTTTTTCTCTCTCCAGTTATATAGAAGTAATTATTTATTCATTGCTTTTGTTAGACTTTAATAAATACATGAAAGACTAGCTAATGTTTTGCCTGACACATGTTAATGACTCCCTTATGACTTTATCTGCTTGAAAATAACTGATGAAACCTACTGGAAATTAAGGCAATAAATTTACAGGTAGGGATTTCAGTCTAATCAATAATTTGCTGGTAGTGATAACAGTTTATTCTTACGAAATACATTGGCTGTAAGGTGGAGAATCGATGTCTGGAAATGAAAAAAGGTGTCAGGTTTGACAGGGACGTTACTGTCATTTCTGGAGGCCAGTGGATTGTTGTCAGCAAGCGTAGCAGTAATTCTGTCAGATATGGTATGTGATAAACTAACGAAAAAATTAGAAACGCTGGTCCTCACTTGTGAGCTTCAGTCCTTCAGTAATTCACCTATTCTTGTTTTTATCTCATATCCCTTTTCTCTCTCTTTTCTTTCAAGCTGTAATTCTTAATACAAAATACATGCTTTCTACCTCAGTCAGTCTCTTCTGTATTATATTCTGAGAACTGATTTTGCTTAATTATGGCATGAGGAAGGAGTGCAGCGTGCTTCAGTGTTCCTAACCGTTCCTACACAGAAGAGAACTAGAGGTACGTGGTCATGCAAACTCTAAGCAAGTATTACAAGATTAAAAAAACACTGAGGGACAAGGAAAGAGAACATAGAGTGGATAAATGTAAACACATTTCTTCATCAGATCCACAAGGACTAACAGAAAAATAAATATTCTAAAAGTGTGATTTATAATGAAAGATAAAAACGAATGGTGTATTAAATTAAGAAATAGGAAGCTTTTCTCCAGTGTATCAGAGAGCTCTGATTCTGCAATACTAGTTCAATTTTACCTATCTACCAGGAGACATTTTAACAGAAAGGAAGAGGCTGAATAGAACCTGTCTTTGCTATTAGTTATACTTCCTAAGCATAGGTAACACCTTAGGTAATGTGCTGAAAGCAAAGTAGCTGATGAAAAATGCTGTTTATAGCTATGCTAATACAGAAGTAATGGCATCATTTTGGAAAAGGGTTTCTCCAAACTCTGTAGGGCTTTGCAGCTCTAGTGGTGCAGAGTTCCAAGTCTGGCACCAACTAACATTGGTCGTTTTAGATCAGCTGCTCATATTATACTAGGAGTTGCTCATATTTGGAGCTACCTTTGCGTCACTTGACAAGTCTCACTTCCTTTCTCCTCTTGTGATAACAGAAGGTACCGGAGCAACTCCAGCACTACCAGCTCCTAGTATCACCAAATGCATCAGCAGCTGCTAAGACTTTCACCTGCAAATTGTGGGAAATACCAACAGTATGATGTCATGCTGATTCTCAATGAATAGTTAGAGGATGTCAATCGCATGCTCCCAGCTTACAACTGACACATCTGTACACTCGCAGGGCTTTGCAGCAGACATACTTGACCTTTAATTCTAATTATACCTTTATAGTGACTAAACCACAGTCTGGATATTTTAGCACAATTCTTCTGGCAAAAGCAAAGACAGACATGAAATACGTGCAGAGCTGCTCTCTCCCTGAGACTCCACGTGTCACCTGAGAAAAAGAACTGCCATGGGACCAGCAGTTAATGGTATGCCTGTCTTTTAAAGGAACCTGAAACTATTGCCTGCTTTCCTCATCAGAGCTGCTAATAAATGAGGAACTTTTGCTAAAGCTGCGATACCTTTGGTACAGACGTCCAATTAGGTACCCAATTCACGGTAATCTATAACAGTACCTTAGACATCTGAAAACAAAGCAATGAGGCTTTTAAGCAATTCTCACCTCACATTTCTAAGTATCACTAGCTAGTCAGCAATCTGCGATGGGAAACTTTACAGTTAACTGAAATGAGGGAATATGCTCATATTTCCATGCCTTCTAGAAAGAGAAATCCATGTATTCTCCTGATATATCTGTATGCCTGCAAAGCAAAGATTGCACGTAGGGAATGAATACTGCATTCAGTTATTGTGGCTTTACAGCATTAGCTTCAAGTGGTGATAATGTCCTTTCGTACTCCAAGTAGGGTCTTAGACTCCTTGGAGAACCTTGACATTCATAATGAAATCCCAGGCTTTGACATTCTTTCTTCATTGTTGTTTTCATTTTCCAGTAGGGTGATGTGTAAACTTAATGTCTTGTCTTTTATCACATGTGGAAGCTGCATGATTCACATAAAGTAAATCTTTTCCCCAGTGGTTAAATGTAGATCTGATATTTCATCTCAGAGTGGATGTTAAGAGCTGAACAAATGCGCTCCTCTTTGGTCAAGGAAGCTGCCAGTCTTCTACCTTGCAGGAAGATGACCAAGCAAAACTCGCTTATTCACAGAAATTGAATTGCTGTAGGAAAATGTCATGACACATTGCCAGACTAAATTTGTCATCAGTCTGGTAGGACAGCCTCATTGCTTGGCAGTCACAACAACCTAGTCATATGGACTTTTGAGGTGTGTGCTGCACCCGTTCCAGACCATACAGTTATAGTGGTTTCCTGAAGAACTTATCAAAACATTACATGGGAGCATATATAAGACAGGGATATCATTAGCACCAAACCTACTACGAATTCATTTGCTAGGAGTCACAGATTTGCCAGGCTATGTTGTCAAAGAGGCAAAGTCAACAAACCTTGTGAGGACTTGAGAGAATGTTTTCCTAGGAAGAGATTTCTCCAGATTGAGTTTAGAAACTAAACTGACTGCCAACATTATTTGTTAAATAAAGGGAAGGTGGCTTTATGGAGGCTTCTCACTATTCCTAGAGATAGCCACTATAGTAAATGCTTTCATTTGATAGGCAGCACCTTCATAATTTTTGTTAATAAAATAAACCATTGATGCTTAATAGCGTAGACAAGTTGTATGACACCTGAAGACATTGAAATGAATGGATGAAAACAAAGCTGTATACTTAGGTCTTTGGTCACCACATATAAAACGTGCAGGCATTATTCTGAATGAAAGTTTTTCTCAGATATAATGCAGACTAGCTGTTCTATATCACAATGTATATCTAAGCAAAGTTTAAAGGCACAAACACTTCTTGGTGTACTTCTAGGATTTTACAAAACGTCCAAAACCTACAATAGAAACTTTTCACCTTGTGAGAGCTAAGTAATCATCAAATATTTAATGGAAGTGGATGCTGTGTTTAATCATGCTAGAAATTGGTATGAAAGATTAAAGAGACATCATGTACAGTAAGGGAAAACCATTACGTTAAAATATATGCTTAACAAAAAGGAGAAATTAATTGAAAAATATTTAAAATATACTGCTTTTTTGAAGATTCAAGAGCCTCAAGTCTGCTGTACTACTAGATACAAGGGCCTGTAGTCCTTTGTCCTCTTACTTTACAACTATTAGTTGAACAGTTTGCAAGTACTTTGCAGATACCGTAGGCAACATGCTTGGCTTAGCTTTTTAACATTGTAATTTGTCTTTTGTCGAAAGGATAGATTTATTTCTTCTGCACTCCTGTGGCCAAATTCTGCCCCTGGATGTGTACATTAGGTATCAGGTTGCCTGATCCAAAATGACAAAGTGTTTTTTACAATAGGCCATTTTTTACTATAATACAAGATTGAGATATTAGCCTGTGGTCACAAGGTGAGCCATTTGCCATCTGATTAAGTTGTTTTTATTTTGGATGCAAGTGAAAAACCCCACATTTTAGAAAGTAGAGATGCTTGCAAAAGGAAAGGAAACATTAAGAATTACCAGGTTTATTTTGCCATATGCCTCAAGCCATAAATGTTTGATTTATATGAAAGATTTCTGCTCTTCTTCAACCTCAGATATTATAAAAGTTAAGTTTCCTATTTCCACATTAATGAAAAAATTCTTAATTTATAGAAACAAACTCAAAGTGAATAGCAATGATTGTTCACAGCATAGCAAGTGTATGGTTTGAGCTCCCCACATACTTACCTGATTGGAATTATTGCTAAATAAAGTTGGTAATTAAAGCTTCTTTTTCTTTGCCTTTCTCTTCTCCTTTTAAACGGTCCTTCTATATAGAAAACTTTTCTTTTTTTTCCTCTGGTTTCTGGCCAGCAGCTTCTATTCTTTAAGCTTAAGCCTTGTCTTTACTATTTAAATTCTGCTTAATAGCAGGGATGCTCACTTGTAAGTGTTCAGTGTAATGTCAGCTGCCCTTTCCTCCCCAGCGTTTGGGAATGTCTCTTCCTGCCACTGCAGCTATTCTGAGCAGTCGTGCCTGGACCCGCCAAGCTGACTGTGATCTGCAGTCTGCAGTGGCTTAGGGCAGCTCTGAAGATCAGCTGTCACATGAATATCCCAGTTTTTTTCACCACACATGCTTATCAACAAACATCTCATACAAGATCATAGCTGTAAACGTGATGGGAGTCAAGAACTCAAATCCTGTATGTTGTGAAATTGTGCTTTTAACAAAAAGTTTTGCTGTGCTAACCTAAGGTCTGATAGTACTCCCTCTTTGCTCTTCTTCAGTTTGCATCTTCATGCAGTGTGTGATTTTTCTTTACTGTCTTTCCATAACTTCTATAATGATCTAGTTCTATTTCAACTAAAGAGCAAGCTATTTATGCACTATTTTGTCTGTTTTCAAGTAACCAATGATATTAATATTTTAAATATGGATTTTTTTAATATTACTTAACAATAGAGTTCAAGACAAAAAAAATAATGTACTAACATTGCCTTTCTTAAATTTTGAACATACAGACGTATTTTAAATTGAAACAGCTATCATTAGTGTTGCCATATAGACTGCCAGACTTAAATACATATGAAAATATATTTACACAGGAATGTGAGATCTGCAGATCACTGCTACGTTTCTCTCCTGGTAAGACAAACAGCTATACCTATGTCTAAATGTAATACTAAAGGCACACACAAGATAACCCCAAGAGCACTCAGATTGCTACCTGCATTGTTTGTACACTTCTGTAGCTTTACTGAGAAACAATAAAATTCTTTAATTTTTGTAACTAAAGGAACTCTGTTTTTTCAGTGATGTCTGTGATACTCTCTGGCATTTGCTGACTGTTGATTATGTTTTCATAATCACATTTTTGTATGTACAGTGATCTTTGTAATTATTACTGGATGTTACACAGGGAGCTCTGTATTAGTCAGTGGTTTTGGTAGATTGCCTTCAGAATGTTTCAGATGCTCTTGAAATGGAGAAAGCTCAAACCAGCTACTAGGAATTTTCTTCCAGGACATTCCAGACAGTGCCTCAGGCAAGAATAAAGTATTTTCATTTATATATAGGACAGCCTTCATGCACCTATTTCTTTTGTCTCCATAGTGTTACTATATTCTTTTTGTTGTCCATGTTTCCCTCGTGATTTAAGAGAGAGCTCTACACTAAAATCAGGGTAACTATTTCTATTTTAAAAATTTAAAATTAGTTGAAAATTTAGCTGAAGCAAATGGATTTATTTATTGTAGTTTTAAATAGCTTTTCAGTTGTACTGAAAGAAAATTGTTTCAACAACATACAATCATGTAGATAATCCTATGGTCTGCTGAACATACTGTAAAGAATAATGTGTCTAGTTATGAACATTAGGCTTTACTTTTATCAAGAGATTCTAGCAACATCATAAACAACAGGACTGAATCTTGAGTAATTTGTTCATGACATTGGAAACTGCAGATGAAATTATTGCCTTATTTTACGTGAATTCATGGGGAGTACTTTTATATATGGATTGTGATTAATCTTTATGAAGCTGCCAGAAACCTCCTAGGGTTTGTTCTGCCATTTATAACTAACTTCTTCCATGTGTTTTTAAACTTGTTACTGCAAATTTATCTAGAGAAAATTTGTATAGGTGCTTTGACATAAACTTGTGAAAATAGAGGCCAGAACCATGCTTTAGACTTACTTCTGCTAGAAGGCAGAAACTCCATAATAATAATTTCAGCTTTTTAAGATTTTTGTTTGTCTCTTTAAAGCCCTCTTAAAATATGTAATGTGGCATTGCAGTGCACACATAAACACTACCTGTTTTGGTCTTTCACCTATAGCATTGACATATAGTGCTTCCCTCGTGACAGGTGACATTCTAAGCCAAAGGCTAATTTAAATAAACAGCCTTTGTCTTTATTCAGCTGTTTTTTTCATATGCCTTAGATCTCCTAAATTAAACTATCAACTGGTACCGAGAAGAGGCTTTCTGAGGAGACATTTGACACTTCTGCTTTTTAGCAGACAGTCTGCTTTACTTGAAGCTTTCACTAAGCATCTCTGCACCACTGTAGGAATAACCAAAGGTTTCCAGCATCCTTGAGCTCCCTTATTATCCCATTAAGTGTCTGTCTGTGGTGGGTCCCCCGAACCTCCTGGAGGCAGTTGAGCATAGCTGGAGCCTTTGTTCCTCTCTCCACTTCTTGCTGCATTTTGCTGCGGGCAATGGGGAGAAATGAAGAAAACCAAAAGTGCATTTTCCTGTTTGTGTGAGCCAGCAGCTTTTACTATACCTGCCACTCAGGAAACAAGACATCAAGGATGGAAATTCTTGGGATTCCTCCAAAGCATGGGACTTCATGTTAATCATGATGTTGAGCACATAGCCAGGAGTACAGGATAGTCCAGTGGTGACCATCTCTCCTGGGACATTTGCATTTTCAAACACAACCCTAAACAGGAAACATGAGCAGATCCCTGAATATGATAGGAGGTTAACATTGTATACCCCAATCTCCTGGCATTAGTAACAGTGTCATATTTTGACTTCTGGTGACAATTTCATATTTGATGGAAAACTTGACAGCATGTGAGACTTGTCTGGCATCTTTCACCTACAGTAGTATTTCATCCACATTCCTGTTCTATTAAGGCAAAACTTGCCCTTCCTAGCCTGCTTTCACTAGTGGGCTTCAGGTAAGGCTGGGAGCTTTTAAGGCCCCATTGCTGCAAGCAGAAAGCCACTGCAGGGGTCCTGTGCACCGTCGGACTCTGTGGGGAATTGCTGTGCTGCAGCATACTGGAGAGGGCAAAGGATGTGTGTCTTCTGAACTTCCAAATCTTTCCTCAGTGTGTTGGGCTACAGAAGATTTGCCATGACAGCCACCTGTGCTATGCAGTAGCTGAATTCACTCATGAATTCAGAGAGAAAACAACTACTCTTGGGCTTGTAGAAGGATTTGTCTTCTCTCAATTTAGCTCATAATTTAAAGCAGATTTTCTCCAGGGATAGTCATGTAGCCAAACTGATCAACTAACGCATCTGAGAACAGTATCTTTTTTGCTATTGGCACAAGCCAGTGTTAGAAGAAACCTCAGATGAGTGAAGTTAAATCAATAATACCTTTGCACCCCACTAAATGTTATCATATACATTACAACTTAAATGGTTCCATGCTCTTGCCTACTAATTTTTTTCTTCTGCCATTACAAACTGACTGCATCATGAAGGACAAGTCCCTCCAACCTCTGTTCACTTATATTCCTAATGGCAGTATTTGATGCAGTGTTCAGTGAAAGGGCTGAAGTGGACTTAAATGCTTCTGAGCTGTCATTTGAGCACCTTTTGCTTTAACTCTTAAAAGGCTTCATTTTTTATGGGTTCGGTGGTGGTTTTTTTTTTCCAGCTGGGAACTACTTCTATATTGGAATATTTGTAAATATGCATTAAGGTAGCGAACTCTCTATATAAATAAGGAGTAGGAAAATCCTGGTCAAAATATTCTCTCAGAGGTCTTACAGTAACGTGCTTTAAGGCTTCTTGAAAGTTCTGTCCATGCAAACTCCCTGTTTAATTTAATTCTTAATTAAAATCCTTATTCTGTAGCATATCTAACTAACTCTTCAGCAGAAGTAAAAAATATCTGTGTCTCTAATAATTTTGCAGACTTACAGAAATGTAGTTATCAGAAGAAAGATACTCTTTCTTGGATACTTCCTTTTCATATGTCTTGAGTAGTCTTCTGTCATTTTAAAAAATAATATTTTTTAATTACCATGGTTACATGCTGCTAGTGCTGATAGAATTTAAAATGATCACTTTCTGCTCCAATACCTAACACCCTGTGAATTCATCAACAATTAAACAAACAAAAACAAATTGTGTAGTGCAAAATTTCATTTCTATTTTAGTCTGCTATTTACCAAGCTCTTTCCTGATACTGTATTCTTTATTCAGGGAGCACTCTCTTGTACTGGGATACAACCTAAATATTCAAAATACCAAACGCATCTGCGGTGGGTTGGCCTCAGCTGGCTCTGGCTGCCAGACGACTGCCCAGTTCTCCCTTACTCCCCCTCCTCGACGGAACAGGAGGACAAAATGAGATGGAAAAGCTCATGGGTCAGGTTAAAGGGAGGGAGATTGCTTATCGATTACCATCACAGGCAAAATAGACTCAACTTGGTGAAAATTAATTTGATGTATTGCCAGTTGAGATAGATTTGGGCAGTGAGGAACAAAGACAAATTGAAACAACAAAATTCTGGCTTCTCAGAGCCGTGCCCTGGGGCGGGTCGGTGGGAGCCGGCTGGCACCGCCTGTGCCTGGCATGGGGCAGCCCTGGCTGCTTCTCACAGGGGCCACCCCACAGCCCCCCGCCAGCGCCAGGGCACCTGCACCCCAGTGGACCATCCTAACTCACCTGTTTGTCTTGTATTAAGCCCTTTCTGAAGTCATGTATTGAGGAAGCAGTCTACCATATTTTAGCTTCAAGGCGATTTTATGAGTGTCCTCAGCAATGGAATAGCTAGACAGGCTGACTTTCATGTTGCTTTTCTTTCAACTTCCAGAGCATGCTAAAAAAGTAATAATATCTTCTTCCAATGTAACACTAACGGAGCTGGTGAAGGGTCTGGAGCACAAGTCTTATGAGGAGCAGCTGAGGGAACTGCGGTTGTTTAGCCTGGAGAAAAGGAGGTACAAGGGGGACCTTATCACTCTCTACAGCTACCTGAAAGGAGGCTGTAGCCAGGTGGGGGTCAGTCTCTTCTCCCAAGTAGCAAGCCATAGGACAAGAAGAAATGGCCTTGACTTGTGCCAGGGGAGGTTTAGATTGGATATTAGGAAAAAATTCTTCATGGGAAGGGTTGTCAAGCATTAGAACAGGCTGCCCAGGGAAGTGGTGGACTCATTATCCCTGGAGTTATTTAAGACATATAGATGCAGTACTTAGGGACATGGTTTAGTGATGGATTTGGCTGTCCTGGGTTAACGGTTGTACTTAATGATCTTAAAGATCTTTTCCAACCTAACCAATCCTATGATTATATAAATATCAAAATGTTTTACAGAGGATTTATTTCTTCAAATCTGAGGTGTTGAGTGGGATTTTTACAATCTTCCAGTGATAAGTGCCTAAGCCAGAAATTGAGCCGAGGTTTCAAATTCCCCAGTACAGGGATCTTTCCACTAAGCCCTGTCACCTGTGTGAATAATACTGATCCACAGAGACCTCAGTTGATGGGCTGGATGGGGAAAGCAAGCAAATGAGTTTATGTTGACTTCAAGTCTCTGTTGTATTGTCTTTCTGTCAGTTTTTTTCCCGATTTGTTTCTACAGTTGACCTTTGTGATCCAGTCAGGAAGACCTCATGGGAACGTTTGCACCATCTAGTACAAGAGCAGTTAATGTTTATAGTATCTTATTAATGGCTACATTCTGTTTTTTCAGATTAACTATTGGAAATGGAGTTCTGAATATCTCAATCCTCTTTACAAATCAATGAAATTATTTGTTCCTACAAATATAATATAGTTTAAAATGCAGTTGTGCTACTGGCAGGCTTACATAAGCACATAATGCTACATAAGCACGAAGCAGAGGCTCAGTTCTCAAGAAACTTCTAACTTGTTCGTTATACATTATATGAATATTTCTACATTTCAGATGCATATGTATATGAAATACAGCAATCCATTTTTATGTGCAGATAGATTACTGACAGAAAAATAAGCATCATCATAATTGAAGATTATAACAGGTTACCCTAAACCATTTCACAAATGCAAAAGCAGTAGCAGCCCTTCTGCTGTTGCCTTCTCATTTGGTTCAATTCTGAGTTACAAATAAGAGCTTACATTTCCTATTGCGCAAATGCAAATTTTGGTACTTAAAATGTGTGGTTTATTTCTTTCTGAATACTTTCTTTTTTCTAAAATGAAACTGGTTTAAAACTTTATTTTCATTTTTAAAGAGGAACATCTCTGTAGCTATTCTACGACCAAAAGCTCTGTGAGCTTCTGATTTTGAGCTGTTGTGTTGTTTTTTATGCCTTTGGGTTTTCTTCCTTTCTACTCTCTTCCCAGTTTTATTAGGAAAAGCACCCTTAAAGATGAAAGTCTGAGAACTCCACAAACTCTATGTAACTTTTTATCCTGAATTTTTGCTTTCGTATTTGCGGCAGGGACAGGGGAAGGCCTGTGATGAGAAACTTCTGTGCCTGGAAAAAACCTGCATGATTTGTAACAGATGTCAGCAATTTATAAATTCAAATTAGAGTAACATATAGTGACTTATAGCACTTGCATTTCTATTACTTTGTGTATGACTTTTTTTCAGAGTAGTAATTATTTTCCATTAGTTTATTTTGGTTGGCAAAAACAATGCTTATTGAACTTTGAATCCTGAGTCACTGGTGATAGAATTAGACAGTTTTTAGATTTGTTTAATTCCTGTCATATGAAGATCCACAATTTTTTACACCAGCTTATCTCTGGTGGACTTTTACCAGTCACCTTTCCTGTGTTTTCCTTGAGCTGTGTGGTGAAACTGTGATGCAGGGCTCCTGAGTGACCTGCAGAGCTGGCTTATGTCCCAACAGGAAAGCAACTGCCTGTCTTTGACTGGTGAAACTGTAATCTTGTCCTGGCTCCTCTCCTTTACTCAGGAAGACAGGTGCTTTAGCAACCTCCCATAACCTCCCCTTTCCTGAATATTTGATGGCTGCTTTGTGTTCTTCCATGTCAGTTATGGTTCTGGCATAAATGCACACAATCTTTAATCCATTTGACAGGACCAAATTTAGAAGAGGGGAAGGAAGCAAAACTACATAACCAAATGCAAAGTGACCTGTAGCGATTAAAGCAGGGGATGCTGCAGGTAATGAAGGGAAATGTAGTCCTGATAAATGATTAATCTGTGATTAGAGAAAGGAAATAAACAATACAGACTCAAGACCATGTCTGGAAATAAAGCATGGTTTAAAGGAAATACACAACACAGGATTAACTAATCTGTGATACACATTGCACAAAAGCATGTTTCTTTTCATATTTTCTTCTTTATTCTGTACTTGTATTCCTTTGTCTGTTCTTTTTGCCAGTAGGGTCAGATATATTTCTATATCTGAGGCAGACATCACAGTCCTAGGTATATGCGTTTTTGTGGGAATCTTAGGAATCTGTTAAATATTTTGGAGAAAAATAATTAACTTTGAAGCCTTTACCATCCACTACACTCCTTTTTCCTGGCTCTTATCCTTCCTTCTCCAGTGGAAGTTTCTCTCCTTATTACAAATGTGTCAGAAGACAGGGTGGGTTGGTTTCCTCTGTATTTCATAGTGCAGTGTAACTGTATAAATTCCCTTCATCAGCAAGCATATTTTCTTATGTTTGTTTTTTACATGGAATGGTATAGCAGAGAACACTGGTGGCAAGTAACTTCTTCAGTAGTCACAGGGAAATTCAAAGAAATCTGCCAGAAAGTGAGCAATCTTGAGGAGTTCTTAAAGAAATTTTCTAGATATTGTGATATAGCAGGAAAAAAAAAGGCTGAATATATACAACAAAGACAACGGTGTATACTCATAATATGGGTAATTTTCAAGTACTTGAATGTATAAAGACATTTTATATAGTTAATGAATGGGAAAGATAACCAGAAAGAAATTATTTTCATACAAGGTGGCCCAATAGACAGAAAACCAAAAAATGACATTACCTATATCATTTATACAACTTCTTATATAATTCTAAATTAGAACATCCCAAACTTGATGAGTTACACAGATAGCATAAAGTCTGAGCAAAGTACTGTTCATGTTTTTGCTAGGTTGAGAAAAGAATCAGAGTTCAATGTTGCAACTGATACTGAGGCTCAATTTTTTAGTTATTGACAGTATACAAAGACAAAGATGGTAGTTTAGATTGGTAGATGAAAAAGTGTCTTCATTTACTCAGCAGCTATTAGCTCCTCAGGCTTGTGTGAACCTCCTGGAAAAGCTCTGAGGATGGGCCTGACCTAAGGAAAGTTATAGGCTGTATCCAGACTGACTGGAAATTACATAGGAGGTTCTTTTGGGAAAAGGATCTTGTCACAAATTAAACAAATGATCTCCTCAACTTTAAAGTACTTTACCTCTCATTTGATGTTGTACTTACATGTTAATAGTAGTTAACACATAATAGTGTAGTAGGAAGACAGAATATTCTGTTCCCTTTTGACACGTATGTAGATTTAAAGGGTTTTTTTACCGGTTGTTACAAAGAATCTGATATATGTATCAGGTTTATGCATTTGAGCGTTATTTGTCAAAACTGATCTCGCTCTGTATCATTTGGTTAAGGTTGATTGCACATGTCATATTAGAAAGAATGGTAAATATTCTTTTTAGACAAGTAACATTGATTGGTGGCATTTTCTCTTTTACATAGATTTATATGACCATGTTGTCCTGTCATCTAATGTTCAATAAAGGCCTGTTTTCAATTCCCAGTTTAGCTAACGCCACTGTATGTAACAGCTCTGAGTTAATGTGATTTGTCAGTAGCAATAGGCCACAGTGATAACCAGAACACAATGCTACATCTTGTTCTGACTGATCTATGAAGCAACATTGCCCATTTATTGTTTTGTGCAACATATTAAACAGTCTGTGGGCTCTGACTTTCATGGCAGGTACTGAGCAGCTGGAACCTTTGCTCATTTACACAATGGTTTATCTTTTCTCCAGTTGATTTAAGGCACAACTCAAGCAGCTGTACCATAAAATGTAATGAATTCAAACATGCTAATGTGTCACACAACAAAGCAAACAGGGCATGCTTTGCCATTAATACTACTCACAATTAGAAGGTGATTGGGGCACTTACTGTCCAAAAATGCATGTACTGAATTAGTGTATAAAGAGAACGGTTTGCCATACTACAATATCATAGATGTATTTCAGCCATTTCCAGGAAAATTAACTAGAAAAAATATTTTTCCCTCACACCAGGACTTCTAAATGTTTATACTGTTCTCCTGGGTTCCTGTTTTTTGACCACTGAGCGGGAGAGATTATGTTGTGTTAATGCCATTTCCCGTGTTCATGGTACATAGTTAAATTATGTCTGTTGTTCTCATGAATAGATAATTATGAGCCAGCCACCTGCACCATCTCCTAGCGTATCTGAAAATTTCTGTATTGACCCTGTATCACCAGATAGTTTCATGTTCAGTGAAGACAATACTCTTGTGTGGTAACTGTGTGAAGGAGGTACGTCAGGTGGCCACAAGAACAATTCCTCAGGCCCTCAGCTTCCTTTGTCTTGGCTGTCGTTTCTCAAATATAAGCAGCATCTGGGCTGCTTTGTAAATTGGTCTAGAAGTCTGCGACCTGTGCCTGCTTCTGAAAGGTGCTGCAGGTGTGGAGGTACATGTCTGGTTAAATGCATCTCTGTGTCAGATCAGGAGATAATGACATCTGCTTTGTTAACATATGATGGACATGTGATATAGGAGAGGACAATAATGACACTGTAAACCAGTCATGTGATCAACTCAGAAAAAGGGTTGAATGGCTGTGATAGATTAATTTGAGAGGGGCAATATATGCAACATAGGTCATTTGACTTTAATTTTCCTCAAAGATCATTCTGATCCAAGTATCGACCAAAGGTAGATCTAACAAAGTTAGCATCTGCCAGAAGCAGTCACTTGATTTGCCATCTTACTTTAGTAAATCTGCTGAGAGGTATTTGTCACAAACTTTTATTTCTTGTTGATTTACATATTCACAGAGGTTCCTGGGGTGAAGTTGGGATAAATTGTCACTGCCATATGTGTGAAGTGAAAAGTATATGTCTGCACTCTTTATTTTTTGTTTCTCAGTAAGATGTGTGCTTCCTTCATGCAAAAGAAAGAAAACCTTAAGAACACATGCTTGTCTGTCTTTCGAACTCTCTAGAATTAGCTTGTCATGAAATGTAAAACTAATATGTAGTTGTAAAAACCACTGCCAGCATTTTCCTCACTACTGGCTGATGGCTAAGTAGATTTAGAAATGAAAGGGGTTATTATAAAGTGATTACTGAATAGCTAGGTATGTCATTTTAAACAAGCAACTAAAATCTCTGTTGCAGATTTGGAATGTAATCTTGTTTGTATCATTCATACTTAAAATCTGATTTTGATTGTGGAGGTGTAATCATGTAATGTAGGTAATTTGACAAAAATACATCAAATGATGTTTTTCTTTCATTTTTATTTAAATGTATTAGAATTTAAATGACTCACCATTCAGAATATACCTATAAAATGACAGCATAAAGAAATATTAGATTCAATTTGCATTGGTTCAGATTTAAATTTTACAATAAAGTGAAAAGTTCATATATCATCTCTCCCATGAAAGAAAACATTGCATAGAAACTAACACTTAAAAAATACCGCTAACTTTAAAAGGGTGTTATTGATAATTAGACTAATATATTTTGCAGCAGTGAATGTCAGCTTGAAGCCATAGGCCTCATGGCATATCTGTAGCCATGAATTTTAGAATAAGAGATCAAAAAGTTAAGGAAACTGTCTCATGCAGGATTATATCACTCATCCATGTTTCTGTATCCAGTGCTTGTAATAATACATTACTAAAAGCTTAAATCCAATGCCTCGTCTAGTTTCAAGCAACATCTACGCTTACTTTTTGCAAGTGGTGAGCTGATGCCTTCGTTGCTTGTTAGGATGTGCTTTCAATTAATCTTCTATAACTGGCCGAATATCATGGTTCTCTCCCAAGAATTCCTATATTTTTAGCTTGTGTTTCAGCTAGAAATACCACAAAAAGAATTCTAGTGATAAGCTGATACAAGTACTTATGATCCTTCCTGGAAAAAGCAGACCACTATCTCACATTTGAATTTCTGAAGTGAGCAAGGATTCAAGCTGCCTCATTCTAAGAACTTGGCCTGCTCACTTTATTGCTGTGAGCTGTGGGTATGTATTTTACTGTTTTCTGAGCTCCCATGTTTTGTAACAAACCAGTTCTGGCCACAAAATACAGAAAAACCTGTTGAGTGGTATGTTCTAGTGGGTTGAAAATTAGACTTAGGATTCCACAGCTTTGTCTGCGGCTTTGTAACCTTCAGCAGATAATTAATTTCTTTTGAGCTTCAGTTTCTTTTATATAAACTAGGAGAAGTGATTTGTCATACCATACAGATACATAAGATTTAACTACACAATACTTCCAAAGTATATGATAAAACAAAGTCCATGGAGGCATCTGGTTTTGCACTGAAGAACAATGCTCGCATCTATAATCTTCCTGACAGCAGGATAGTTTGGGAGATGGTAGCTTTACTCTTTTGCCCGGTAGACTGCTGGCATCTCTGACAGGAAAAAGTCTGAGTATTGAGCACACGCTGTAAGTGAGAATCTTACAGTTCTCAGATGCTGGGAAATGGTTTAGTCCACAGACAGAAAACTACCTGTGGTGGGATTGTCCTAAGATGTGGGGTTTTATACTTAAGTCTTGTCCTGTTGACACCTTCTCTCTGTTGTGACACTGTGGATGCTGATCAATGTTAGCAGAGGTGCTGGGGGAAACATATGCAGGAAACATTCCTGCCTCTCAATGCTCTCAAGTCTGAAATTACTTGGAAGGGTGCAGAAGGGATTCCTGAAGGCTAGTGCTCAATGTTAGCATGCTGATAACTTTAGGGTACATACACCCCTGTGTTCATCTTCCTTCACTGGCATTTTGACTCTGGAAGACAAATTAAGATAATTAAAATAAGATAATTAAAAATAAGCTCTTTTTTTCCCAGAATGTGGTCAAAGAAAAATGGGCATAGTCTAGTTTTCAGCATATTATACATATATATATATATAACTGATTATTCCTTCCTCTTTTGGATTGCAGGTGACTATCACTTCAGTTTTGCTGTCTCATAGTTCTTTCTCTCATTAGCGCTGAAGCTCTGCAGGGCTTACATCCCAACGTTTTTTAAAGTGTCAGGGAGTATGTTTAGAAGACTGATAGAAGTGCTGTTTTTCTGTGAGAGGCATCTATTTTTGTAGGATGAGGGACATGCTCCTTTGGAAATGCTGTTAGCAAGTAATAGTGAAAGATTGGTAAGAATTTTAAATACCGTAACTTGAAATCTTTCCAGGGGATGCTGGGGCTGGGTATCTCCTGTGGTCATTTACTTTTACTCGAATAATCTCTGTAACTGTTGCTATCAATTTCCATGGCTGCTCCATGACAGGAAGTAGAGATCTCCCAGATGAAACCAGTGTTTCAAGTTTTTTACAGATTTGCAGTTGTTCTTTGCTGCTTTTAACATTTTTGCTTGCTGCCACAACATGCTGTGTTCTTAGTTAAGTAAGATGACCAGCCTCTAATGTGCCCCTCTTTACTCCAAGGGTTGTTTCTGGATCTTTGACAGATTTGTGCACACTGGTAGCTTAGTCTTTGGTTTCACTTTAAAATTATTGGACTCAGCAGGACAATGATATCATCAACATCATATTAGGATTTTGATTTTACAAAGGGACTCATATGTCCCTTTGTTTCTTTGTTTGCCTTCTCTTTGTTCGATTCCTTTCTCTTATAACCCAAATAATGGACAGTACGAAAAATCATGGGGGTAAAGCACCACTTTTCTTCCTCTAATCCTAACTATAAAATAGTTCTTTATATTAACAAATTTGACTGCTCCTTTGGATTTGAGATGCAGCTGTGTAAAACCAATGTGTTTCTATTGACTGAATTAAAAATGTGTTTAAAAGTTGTGAAATTACACCACCCAAAATCTTGCCCATTGTTTCTTTCCTCAGTGCACTCTGCAGTTTTTGGTAAATTGGAATTTGTAAAACCCTGAACTGTTACCAAATCTGATAAATCATGTGTCATTTTCAGCAAAGAAGAGCTCTTTTTGAACTTCAATCTGTTGTTGAAGAACTCAGATGAAGAATAATTACAGTATAAAAATCACTCCATCACAGTTGAATGTGATCTTCTGCAAAACTGTCTGACCAAGTCTGCAAACAACCTCAAATTGTTTGCAGTCATGTATAGATTGGTTGTCAAATCAAATCAAATCAAATCAAATCAAATCAAATCAAATAAGGACAAGCCAAACAAATGAAATATTTTACCTACTTTCTTGTTTGTTATGGACTATAGATGTATACAAATCTTGAGATAAAAACAAACCAAATATTGTTACCTTGATAGCAGCTGGCTTACGAGGCAGGTAGTCTGTTTCCCTATAGATGAAACAGTATTTCATTACCTCATGATCTGTGCCCCTGAGGCACAACACCTTATCTAGACTACTGAGGAGAAGCAGAGTATCTGTTTATCTGGAGAGCTGTAGAGTAAGCCAAGAAGTCTGGCTTCGTAACCTCTGCAGGTGGGGTTTTACCAAGTAAGGAGAAACATGGATGGAATATGGTGTGCATAAAGTAAAAATTGTGATCTGCATTGTTAATTTTTAAAAAGTTTTTAATGTTTATAGTTTTTCTGCAGGGAAAAGTGAACTTTCCATGTCACTTCCTCAGCTGTTCTGTTTTGTTCTTCCCTGGAAGGTACTTCTGATTCAGTAAAGTGCACTGACAGCCTAATCATTTTTACCAGTGCTGGTGAACTCTTAGAGCATGTGTTTGACTTAAAACACAAGTAGTCTCATTTGAAACAAAGCATGTGTCTTGAATTGTCTGCTGAATCAGGTGTAGCCCTGATTTAACATGTGGAATCAAGTGTAAAGTGTATGTATGCTTATGGTCTCCACCACTGTAATATGCAAGTTCCTTGTAGGTGTTCATGAAATTATATGCAATACCCATGATACTGATGCTAGGGTACAATGACTCCCACTTTACTCAGAGCAAATGGATGTGAAAAGATGTTAAGTAATTTGAACAAGACTGCTTAGGCAATCTGTGACAAGGTTTGTACATTTAAATATCATTAACTTGTGTTTAAAAGAGCTCTACTGGGTAATATCTTAAATCTCAAATAATTCAGTTTTCATCATACATTTGTGTATTTTTTTATTCTGTTCATCTTTTACTTCCTGTGGAAGGATAATGGAGTCCAATCTGGAATTTAAATCACAAGAGTTGTCACAGAGCTAAACCACACTAATGTTTTACCTAGACAAGAAGTAAATTCTTCATCTCTATTGTTCAGATGTCTTCAAATAGTATGTAACACATGCCAGATGTCTGCAGCTACTGGAGTATCACGCAGTGGTAGAAAATTTATTCGTTTCTTCATCTCTTATTTCAGTAGGTCTGTGTGGTCTGTGGCGAAAAGACAAAAGTTCCAGTCTGAGATTTCATTCTAAACCCAAATTTTGATGATCAATGACAGGATGCTAAAAATATACCTAAATGTCTCTGTGATTTTGAAATTGAGTTTCTGAAAAAGCATTGTACTTGTGGTAAGAGGTAAAAGTGTGAAGTTCCAGAGAAATGAGCTGTGAATTGCAGCTGCAATGGAAATTGATCCTGTCTGTCAGTGTCTGCTCCATATTCTCAGGAAAACAGAGCAGAGCAGAGAAGGAGCCAAGATCACCAGTTAAATGGGATGCTAAAGTGCCAAGGGCTAGAACCAGGCTTGCTGGTCCCTCAGGTCAGAACTGCGACTGCAGACTTCACTGCTCGATACCTTGCTGAAGCTGGCAGAAGGAGAGCAGTATGAAAAATGCTGCAGGCGCCAGCAGGGGAGTTAGTAAGAGCTACCTGGCTAAGCTTCAGGCTTGACAGGCAGTGTGCTCCTTTGGGAGGAAAACCTCTTTTCTTATGAATTTGTAGGCCTTACTTCCCCCATTTGCCTCATGATTTGTACCAGTGAGGCATAAGAAAAAAGTGGGAATACTGAACAACAGAGGCTCAGTTTATTTAGAGAGCTGCAGAGCAAGTGGTCTGGCTCTATCACCCCCCTGTGGGTGGGCCTTTACCACTTAAGAGAGAAACAAAGATTCAGCAAATAGCTGCTGTGGGATGAGGTGTATATGTTGCATATCTTATGATTGGTATGAATCTCCTTATTTATCTTTTAATCTAAAAAATGTGATTTCAGTTGCGATTACCACTGTGAAATGACACTTCTCTATATAGCAATCACTTACCTTACCTGATGCAAGGTAACAACAGCAGACCACTGCTAGAATGACAGCCTCCAAGTGCCACAGGAATAGTTAGTGCAAGTCTCATGAGCACAACAGCAGCATCTCTACAGAATGCTTACTGTTTCACTTAAAGCTGGGAACCCACCATGGGAAAGTGATAAAAAGATCCTGCAGAAAATAAAATCAACTAAATTAAGTCATCATGCTGTGGTAATTAATTCAGCTTTACCTTTTAAATCATAGTCATTAGCTGTCATTCTTTTTGTGTTGCTTAACAGTTTTCTTTCCTGAAGTATTCTGCGTCCTTCATGACGAAGAGCGTGTACTTTCCAGTGTATTGGAAGCAATGTACTGTGCTCTCAGAACCATATCACATCAAGTATTTCCCCTGGGGAATACAACGATACCTCTAGAGAAGCTCAGTGCTAACTTGATCAAATGAAAACTTCTTTTTCTGTCTTTTGTTGCAACAACTGCTATTTTTAATGCCTATTTTTCAGCCACATGGCTTATTGATCCAAATAATCCATTGTTACCTTAGCCTTTTTTTCTGGTTAAAAGAAAACATGTTTCCCTTCATCTCTTTCCTGCTTACTGTGTGAATTAACTGATCTTAAACAAAAATTGTCATGTACTTGGAGCATATACATCTATTATGACTGAGAACTCAAATGTATAGAGCAGACGAGAACTGACATCCTGAGGTCTGTAATGAAGTCATGTCTGTCTGCTAAGTGAAACCAGTATGGTATTGGAAAGAAAAATAAAATAAAGCAAATAAAGTAGTAGTTCTTCAGGAACTAGGTTTATTTGATGAAAGAAATAATAAAGCATCATTTATTCCACTAACCATGCGCATTTTGAGAATTTAAAAGTGAGATTGAAGACACAGAGTGGGTAAATTCTTTGTAGTAGAGGCCTGTAGGATCTTCAGAGGATCTTTCATGGACAAATGTCTTTGGAATATTCAACCTTACTTTCTCAGTGGACATTCCCCATAAACCAGAAGTTTTCCCACCTGGTGCATCATATAATGTCTTGCTTTATTTTTCTTTATATGTTTTTCTCTGCTGTGTCTCAGGGTTTCTTTATATCCTGCCTCTCCCTTTCATTCCACTAAGTGCTGTCTTTGACTGGTTGACACACTACACTTACCTCCTGAAGGGGTTACTAGGGCCCTATCAGTGGCATAATCTCTGAATGAACTGTGAGAAAACCAGATATGAGCTGCATAGCTGTCTGATACTATAGATATACAGAATTAAGTCAGGAACTAATGCAACCAGGATGTTTGCCTTGTCTGATGAGCTTTATCCTGTGAATATCAACAAAAGCTATATTTCCTCCTTCTTTTACAATCTACTATCTTTTTTCCCTTGTCTGTTTTGTTAGAAGTGAAAATGTATCTGTCATTCTCATAGCAATGACTTAAGGATTTACCTAGAGGGCTAACTTTTACTTTCTATTAAGTTAATGTGACATAAGATAATCTTACTCCTGGGAAGAAATCTTGGATGGGTTTTGATCCATTTCTTTTTGCACAGCCCCACAATTTCAGTTTTAAAATGCTAGGAATTAGTTTTATGTCTCTAATAAAATGATTTCTCAGCTCCCCTGTGAATTTTCTGATTTGCCTACTACAGAACTAAACAGACTGTTCCATATTCCTGCACCTAGGAGCTTTGTTCATCGGCTTAATGTTGTATGTCAGGGTCACCCCAATTTTGTTGATTTTCTAGTCCTATTTAGCCCATTCAGATAGAATTACAGTTATGCAATACCCACCAAATCCCCTTTGCTATTCAGTCTCACTTAAATGAAGAAATGCTTAGAAGCTGACATGAAACCAAAATAAATGAAAACACTTTTTTTTTAATAAAATTTATGTCTGAATTATGCAGAAGTAAATGCTTAAGGAAGACATTAAACTCTTAGGACTTGTAGGTCTTTGAGGTTTGCTTTTCATTAATTGTTGTAGCAATAGAAAATATCTCAAACATACCGAACACCAGGATTCTTAGCTGGGATATGTGAGTGTTGGAAGCAAGTAAATGGATCTATAGTGATTTATCCTTGGTAAGGACATTTTTACCAGTCAGTCTAGTCACTAGAAAGGATACCAGGATTAGATCTGTTATTGAATCTGGTTTGCTTTGCAATTTTGTCATCAACTGGCAACTATTCTATCTTGGTGATCAACACTGTTGGCTAGTGACAATAAATGAAAAAAAAAAAAAAAAAAAAAAGCTGGAGGATTTGAGAAGGAAAAAAAATACCTTGCTTTGTAGATGTTAGAGAGAATAAGCGATTTCCTAACACCTTTTCTTCAAGGAATTCAGATGAATAACATCTTTGAAGAAATATTTCAAGCATGCAGGGATTTTATTAAAAAGTAAAAAGATGAAATCCTGTGTAAATTGTTTAGAACATTCTTAGTGAAGACATGTTGATTAATAAACATAAAAGAGGGAAGATGCATATTAATTTGTTTACGTATAAGAGGTTTCTAGCTCATTATAAGTCTTCTAAGTATTTAACTAGTGAAGCAGTGGATAAAACCAGACATTGTCTTTAATCTTGTTGAGGGCTCCAATATGAAAAACCCCAGATTATAGCTAAATATGTATAATAGCTGTATTAATGACAGTGTTTTGAAAATGGGGGTGGGGTTGGTGTCAACTCAGTGAGTTTGCTGTAGTATGGTGAAAGTTTGAGTTCACTTTTCTATCTCAATTGCTGGGACCAGTAGGACTGGAGAAAATTTAACTTCATCAACCATGATCTTTGGTTCTTTTATATAGATAGCCCTAAGTCCTTGGGTATGATTTTGTTAGATGTGATTTATTTCTGTTTATCAACTGGGAGATCTCTAGGAAAGCATAGATGCAGTAGGATCTCAGCTGATGTGTTTCCTGTCTGTTTCTTCTGATTCTTTGCTAAACCACTGCTATGAACTGAGGTATTTTCACTGTTTATTTTAGATGTGTTAAAAAAAACCCATAAACCAAGAAAGAAGCTATTAACAACCAATGTTTATGGGAAAAGAACCCTATGGACTATTTGAAAGGAATTGGAATATTAGCTTAATGCCCTGGCCAAATAGATATTGAGTAATTGCATTCAATCTAGCTTAAAAACAAATGAATAAGAAATAGCTGAAGAGTGACCTAACATGTTTTGTTTTGGATTTTTTTCTACAGACAGTCCTTGGAGAAAATCACCATGTATTTGCAAGTTTTCTCTAAAATTACCTTTTCTTTGTAGATACTTGTTTTGTGAGAGTTTTTGCTTCAAAGGTGTTAACACAAGTAAATTTGTTAAAAAAAAAAGAACATACTTATTTTTTGCAAGCAATAGATAGGTAAAAAAGTAAGCATTTAACTTGTATTGTGCACTTTGAGTTTAAGCATAAAAACTTTCTTGTATTTTGTTTGCTCTTCGTTTTTCATGAGAGACACTTCTCTGTTCTTACTGGGTTTTCTTCCTGATTTTTCAGAGACCTATACTTTTATTGTTATTTGCACTATTAGGTATAAAGCATTGAATTTCTGTTTCTGCTTATATGCAATATTTATAGAACTGTGTAAGTTCTTTTTACTCATTTTACTTACTGTTATAATATGAATAAATAATCATACCAGAATTATGTTGGTAATTTTGCAGATCCAATGCGTGGGCCACGGAAGCTAGAGGTTGTGGAGATCAAATCTAGACAAATCACTATCTGCTGGGAACCTTTTGGATATAATGTCACACGTTGCCATCGATACAACCTTACAGTCCATTACCGTTACCAGGCTGGAGGACAAGAGCAAGTGAGAGAAGAAGTAAGCTGGGATACAGAAAGTTCACATCCCCAGCACACAATTACTAATCTATCACCATACACAAATGTCAGCATCAAATTAGTACTAATGAATCCCGAAGGACGAAAAGAAAGCCAAGAACTGGTCGTACAAACTGATGAAGATGGTAAGTTTTTGTATTTACATATACATTGTATGTGCATGCTACCTGATAGTTAATACACTTTTCTGTATAAGTGCATGTTCTGCTTTCACTAAAATCTGTAACAGCTTTTTCCACCAGCTTCACCAATTTTAAGGCAGTAAAGGGTCCATTAAAAGTGTTGTAATGATCCTTTACGTAACGTATAACATCACACATCATTTAATCATTTCTTCTTTAAACTCAGCTTGTGTTTGAACTATGTGTTGCCTCTTAAAAGTTCTAGTATTATTTTTGAGGAAATTTCAGGTGATTGTCCACAGTATCCTCATGTAAGCTTTTCTGTTGAATGATAGGCTCAACATTAAGTATTTGTTCTTGGTTTGCAGTTTTTATTTCTCTACTTGGCTTTCCAAGTGTGGGATGCTCTTAGTTGCTTATTCAGACAATATATTCTATATATAGACATTGAAATACATAGATATTCCCTTCCATTTAGTAATTTTCAGCTAACATGGGGTTTTCAGATGTTATTTTTTAATTTTGAGCAATAGCTAAATTGTGAGTGTCTTTTTTGAAGCATGGACAGCAGAACTGGCCACCACATTTTTGTAATGCTCTAACAATATTGCATGAAAAGGTTATACCATCCTCCTAAGTCCTCTGTGATATTATAGTGATTATACATGTAGAGCATTTGCTGGAGCTCTGTTAGCAATGGTATCAAAATGGGACTCCCTTGTTGAATTGGTCATGCACCAGGACTCAGTTTTACCTTTCCAGAACACTCTGTGCTGATGTATAGCCCCTTAATACACCTCTACAAGTGTCCCTTAGGTTTTTTGACCTTGCTTTTAGCTATTTTAAACTGCATACCGTTTAAAGAAACCTTATCAAATGACTGGTATTGCTTTAGATTATATACCTGTCCTCCTCCCATTTTTAATATCTGCAATCTGAACAGGAATGGCTTTGTATTTTCCTCCAGATCAATGACAGATTTTCTGCAAACATGTTGGAAAGATTTCTAGAAAAAAACTTCAGCAATAAAGAGTTCTTCTTGCAATAAATACTTACGTCTGTTGTTTAAACCTATTAAATCATTCAATATAAGCTGTATTGGTTTTGTGTAGTGCTAATTTCTAATCAAAATATATGAGAGAATAAAATGAACAATTTAGCAATGTATAGTTAATGCAAAAGATTTAACAAAGCATAGCAAACAAAAAATTGTTTAATTATAATTAATTTTGCTGTCATCCTCTAATTTTGATTCGGTTCAGTTGTAGGATAACAAAGCTAAAGACCTTACAGTTATCTGGGACATTTATGTATTTCCTCTAAAATTGTACATAACTTTTTTTTTTTCCAGGCCCTCTTGGACTTTATATTATTCCAAGACCTATTAAAAACTAGCATCAGTGGTTGAGAGAATACCTTGGGCAAAAAAATTAACTTTTTAGTATACCATGCTTTTTTAGTACAGTACATAAATCTGACTGCAACACAACAGAGTATAGTGACCCAAATAATCATCATAATTTTTTGACTCACACAGTCATGTAGGTTGCAACAGACCTTCAGAGCTCACTAAATCCAACTTTTCCTCAGAGCAGATCAAGTGAGATCAGATCACGCAAGGTCTTGTATGGTTTTGTTTCAAGTATCTCCAAAGACAGCTATCCCACAGCCTCTCTAAGTAACCTCTGCCAGTGTTTGACCTCCTTTGTGGCATAACTCCTCAGAGTTTATGGCCTTCAGATAATTTTAGAGGGCTGCCACAGTGTTTTACTATACTTCCAACTTACTTACACTGTATTTAATTCCTCTTCCTTTACACATAAATCATTAACCTTATGATTTCAAATAACTTTTCCGAGTTCTCTCCTACTTGGAAGCACAGTTTAGTGTCTAGACTTAAGGTTGCCTTAAAGGCATAATCTTACTGGTCCATACAGGACTTGTAAGCCAGATCAGAAACCATCACCTGTGTCCTTGGAGCTTCCCCTTGGGAGAGCAAGGCACTCTGCGGAGAGTGGTTTCCACTTTCTTTTCTCTAGCATGTGGAAAATGTTAAATGTATCTTCTTATGGAATTTTCACAAACAGTTTGTGGAAAAATGCTAACGCATCCATTCCTGATGCTTCACAACAGTTCTGTGTGCATTTTTCAGGATTTTCTTTTCACATTCCATTGCAAGTATTGTTACAAAAATAAAATCACAGCTACATGTCCATGTTCTGTTTACACATCTCCTTCTCTGAGAATTGCATTGAGGTTGGGTCAAGGATAGGTAGTTGTTGCAGAACAAACAGGAAACAAGTAGATACATGAGAATAGTTGATATATACCTTTTATCAGAACCTTCTGACATCCTTCACTCTTCAGAGGTCGTTCTCATAAATTAAGAGACTAAGAAAAATTAATGGTGTCAGATTTTCAGTTTGGCTGCTTCATAATTTCCTGACGTTCACTCTGCTGTAGGTCTTCAGGCCTAATGTCAGGGAGCATTCCTATTCTTTGCAACATGTGGCTTGTCTTTCCAAGCTAGCCATTCTAATTCAGTCTGTTGAAACTATCCCTTGTTACATTATAGAGTTTTATGGGAAAAGTGCATTTCTCACTAATTCCTTCTTACAATGAAGGTGACACATACGTTTCCTTAATAGCACTGTCTTGTTAAATAAGTCTTCTCCTGAGCTACCCTAACCTTTGTTTCAATCTTGGTGAAATAATACTGGGATGGGTTTTATGCCTCAACAGCACAAATGTTAAGCAGAGCGTCTCCTTCTGAAATTTTTCTCAAAACAGTATTTTTTCCTTTTTTTATCCATTAGTCCCGAGTGCTGTGCCACTTGAATCCATTCAAGGGAGTACTTTTGAAGAGAAGATATATCTTCAATGGAGAGAGCCAGCGCAAACATATGGTGTGATTACTTTGTATGAGGTACCTACATTTTGCCATGATTTAATTTTTATGTATAATTTTGATTTTTGAAAGTACATAATTAGTAAGCAAATTAATTTTTTTACAGTTTATGTAAAATCAAACTTTTTGAAGGTAGTAGCACTTAAAAATAATAAAATCAAATAAATAATGTAGGAGTAAATTATGCAGGACTCAAAATGTCGCTGTATTATTAGCTTTAAGAAAACTGCTATTTTTAGAACCATGTGATACAGCATTCTACCTAGTAATGTGGATCAAATATTTAAAAGATTGAAAGACTGATCTTAGGGAATTTATTAAGAAATAGGAGATATAACACAGTGGTGACAGTCAACATCACATATAGATAAGACTCATTTCAGGAAGCCTTTTGTATTAGAAACAAGCAGGCATAATTTAAAAAAATGTAACAGTTTTAAAATGCAAATTCAAAAAAATGGTATGCTGTTAGATGTCTAAAAATCACTGCTTTTCCTCATGTAAAACCTCTGCCTGAATACCTTTTAGAAAAATTGACAAAAGACTGTAGAGATTAAGCTGTCAGACAGTAATCACTGTTAAGCTTCTTACCTGACCTTACTATAAAATTGGTATTGAAATGCATTGTTAAAAAAAAAAAAACAACACCTAAATGAGATGCAGTGTAAAAGAAAAGTTAAATTGAGTGGTAACCTGTTGATACTGTTTTGAAAACTATTTTATTATAAGAGGATAAAATGTTATGAACAAGTGTGTATTAAGTTTTTATAAAGCTAACTACTTTCCAGTAGTTCAACAGTTGCCTGTCTTCAGGGATCAGAATGTTTCATTTAATATGTTAACGTTTTCATTGATGCAGGGCTTTACATACATAGAGACACACAGAGGTGAATCATCTTTCTATCCATGAACAAGCAAGCATGTCTAATTACATTGCTGAAGAGTATATGCACTGTATACATGCAGTTCATTCTTAAATGTATATATATGTAACTCCATCAGCTGTAATGAGAGTTGTGCAGGTATATTCAGAGATGGAAAAAAATAGCTTGGCCAGACTTTCTAAGGTGGTCAGGACTGTGCAAGTCTCTCAACATCAAAAGAACCTAACATTCCCACAGTGAAGAGAACATTGAAAAGATATCCTTTGTACTGTTTATCTAATACACCACAAAGCAGAGATGGAGGGAGCAAGGCAGTCAGTTAAATCAGAAACTTGATTTAATTGATTTTTAAGTAAAAGATACCAAGAGACTGATGCAACCAAACCATCACTTGTTTTAGAGATGCTGACTCAGTCTAGTCAGGTGGCTGATTATGAACAGATACCTAGCTGCTCAAAGCTTATTTTTCTTCCCTGATGTTTGTTCATAAGCCTAAAATGCATCACAAAGTTTTTGTAAATATGACTGGTAAACTACATTGAGACCAAAAAATATACACAGTGAATCACAGGTCATTTTACCTATTTTAATTGTATATTTCAGGTGAAATATAAAAGTATACTTTCTCTAATGAAGTAGCTCAGAGGATAAGATCCAGGCAAGTGAGATGAAATTTCAGTACCTGTGTTTTATAGGTTGATTTGGACTATCGATGATGTCTCAGTAGGCACCTCTCATAACTTACTGAGTTTTCTGGGGCCAAGCATTTGTTTTTAGTGCCTGAAGGAGACAGTCTTTTAGTATATGTGGTGGGAAAAATGGTGCGTTGCAGTATCAAGTATTAAAGTATCCATTGCTTTTGTGAAATTCAGTGCAAATCCAATTATTTTACAAACATTTAAAGAAAAAAAACTTTAGATGAAGAAATGACAAAATGACAAATCATACCATCTTGTTCTTTTTATCACCAGTACAGGTCCACAGTTGTAGGAATAAAGGGATTAGTCCTTTTTGGCAAGTTTTCATCTAAATTTGATAACAATAGTCAACATCCAGTGAGAAAATAACACTCATACCCTTTTTTCGTCACTGCAAAGCTAAACTGGTATTAGCAATGGTGGACATTAGAAATCAGTTAAAAAAACCAGTAGAAACAGTCTTATAAGTGGAAATAAAATACAGAAAAAGTGCAAGTTCATTTTAACCTGGCAAAACATTTCTTTTTTTCATGTGTTCTGCATGATCTATGGAAGAACTTAATTGATTACCGAACAAAAGCCACTTAGCTCTGTAATAACTAAACACTGCAAAAAATTTGTAAGAATCTAACACAGATGGACGAGTCTCTGATAGTCTGGTATTCTTTTGAATAAAACTTAAGTAAGATCTTGGAAAATCCAGTTAGGAATCATAGAAATACAGAAAACAGTTAAAGGGAGCTGCAAGAGGTCATTTAGTTTACATATCTGCACAAAAGAGGATCAGCTGTATATAAAACATAGTTGCAATGTAGTTGTCTTACCTGTCTTTTAAAATCTCCATAAAAGGTTATGACCTACTGTCCCACAAAGAGGTATAACACCACTTACCATCAGAAGGGGAGATTTTTTTTGGCAATATGTAACCTTCATTTCTTTACTGATAAAAGTTCAAATATTTGGTAGTGCAATCTTCCTCTGTCACCTGTTATAATTAGGCTGATTAGCTGAGTGGTTTTCAAGGCACTTTTAGTTCAAATTATGGATAAGGAGTTGTAGACAATCTGCCTATATCTACCAAAATAATGTCAGTGTTTATCTAGATGGTATCAAATTTTTTATCACTGATTTTCAGCACTTTATTGAAGTTATATTAGATGGCTCATCTAAAAATCAATTTTCATGAAGTCAGAGCTTTTAGGGATTTGCAAATGTTTAAGGTGTGTAATACTGACACTTAGATGTTTCTGTGTATTGTTTTATGTGTCGTCTTGATGGTAATGATTAGGAATAAATATAGCAAAAAAGAATGTCAATTACCAATTTATATAATAAGACTGTTGGAACTACTTGCATACAAATGAAACTTTAAAAGTAAAAAGGAAAGATGAATCATTTTTACTTTTAAATTTTTTAATGGATTTCTTATTTTTAAATTCTCATTACAGTGCATGGAAATTAGTAATTAATAGAAGAAATCTGGATCAAGTTTTACTGTGAACTTATATTAACGTTTCTAATGAAAATTAAAAATACTGCTTGAATCAAAGAAGGAACTGAGGATACGATATACACTCTGCATATATTACTTAACATTTTATCTCTCCTTTCCTCCAAATGAAAATCTGATCTAGGTACAATATAACAACCTGAAAAATTCCGCATTAGCAATTACAATAGCTAAGCTTTAGCCTAAAATACAAGCTTTACCCACTTTCTGAAAAATTTGCCTTAAGCTGCCCTTATCATCTTTTACGGGTACTCTTATTCAGAGCAAAGTGTAATTATACTGAAGGCAGCTGGAACTGGGGGCTACGCCCTATGTTGTTCACTTATCTGTTTTTACCTGGTTGTTTTGGTTTTGCTATTGTGGCTGATCAAAACCAACAGGAAGATGAATTCAAAAACTGATACTGCTAAAGCCAGCATCTTGAAGGAATTAATGTAAGCCTGAACCCATCCTTTAGAGTTGTAATCTAGCTGCCTCTAAGTCTCTGTATCTCTAAAAGTAATAACTCATACCAGTTATGGCTGAGTTTCTGTGTCCTTTTGTGGGATTCAGGATTTGAAGAGTATAAGAGAGTAAGATAGCTTATCATAAAATGTCTGACAGCGCATACATCAGAAGGGTTTACTGGATAAAGATGCAATCTCTGTCCATCTGCTCAAGGCAGTTTATAACTTTCTTACTCTTTTGCAGATCACCTACAAAGCAGTCAGTTCCTTTGACCCAGAAATAGATTTATCCAATCAAAGTGGACGAGTCTCAAAGCTAGGAAATGAAACACACTGTCTCTTTTTTGGACTGTATCCTGGCACTACGTACTCTTTTACCATCAGAGCCAGCACAGCTAAAGGCTTTGGACCTCCAATCACAAATCAGTTCACCACTAAAATATCAGGTACTTGATTAAAGAATATTATTGTTTGCTTATAATAATGATGTGGGTGATTCTTTTGTTGTTTACTTCTTCTTCAGGATTTAACAAGCAGCAAATTGAAAAAATAAAATATGTGTTCATCCCTGATGTCAAAGTGACATATATTAACATATCTGAAAAACTTCCAAGTGCTTAAGTATCAGCCAGTACTTTGAAATTCTTGTTCACAACTGTAGCTTATCACCCAAGAAGCTATGAATTATGTGCCTGCAGTCAGTGCCAGCTGCTGTTGCAACACAGCATAGGGTTTTTTGGACATGAGAATGAGGGTTTCATTCAGAGCTTAGTCAGCCTTGACATGATTCTAAATTAGTACAGTAACGGTGCTGGAAAATCTCTTTAATGAGCCATGAACAATTGAGAGTAGAGCAGAAATACTGTATATCTAGCACTCACTTAGAAAGTGTAGCTAACTGCCAGCCCGCGTATGTTCCTAGCAGGCGTGTGGACTGAAGTGGATATGAAACTCTATTAGACAAGAACATCAGGACTAGTGGTTTTCAAATAACAGCAGCATGACTGTCACTTCTGCAGATCCATGAACAATATTTTAAAGCCCTCCCACAGGCAGAGGAACACCTCATTTCTCTGGCTGATGGGATGCGATACTATTACATCCTCTAAAATTCTTATGTAATTGATGACAAAATGTTTTGCAAAGTTACAGTTGAAATCACTTTACTCTTCACTTCTCTACAATCTTCTTGGGAATTAAAGTGACAGTTGAACTATGGCCTCTTGATAGTATTTATAGAAAATTGACTTATCTGTAAAGCACAAAACTGCATTTCAGAAGGGATAAAGGAAAGCATTTGGGTACAAAATCTTTCTCTTTTACTTTCATTCTTTGTGCATTTCCCCTTCACTTATTTTCTGTCCTCATTGGAATGAAAAGTAACAAATATTAATCAAAAATAGAGCAATTTATCTTTTCTTATTATAGGAAAAGTCGGTTAATGCAAGGTGGAAAACACTGCTGATATAGATGTTTGTAGAGGAAAAAAAGAGTTGATAATTTTTAAGTTTAAAAGTTATTCTTTATAGAAAATTTTAATATAGTTAACTCTGATCAGTAAAGATGGGATTAACTTCACATCCCCTTTCCTATACTGAGTAGAAACTTTGTCAGAAATCAGTTTCTGACACAAGACTTAATAAGAGTTAGGATGGCAGAATCAGCCCTTATTAGAATAAGGAAGGAAGGAAACTATTGAGAGTGAGTAGAACCTGGACATTTGGGAATAGTGCTGGATCTTAAATTGTTCTTTTCTAAATTTGGCATGTCACCAACTAAAACTCATTAGCATGAACCGCAGGCATGCTTGGGAATGAGGCTAACCTCCAAGCTACCATGTGGTGAGGTTCTGCAAGCTGTCTGCTTTGCACCCCGCTCTCTCATTACTTCTTGTTAGTTACTGTGCTAACAGGGGGTGTTCATGACTTGTCCATGGGTAGTTAAACACGATGTCTTGATGAATTTAAAATAGAAACAGAATGCAAACATTTCTGTATCAGTGAAAAATCACAGTCGAAATTTTAGCTCTTGAATATGGTACCCTCTTTGCAGTGCTATTGGCCTATGATCTCGTTGTCTCACTGTAAGGCTTTGAGGCTCTTGATGTGGCCAGTGCTCTCCATTTTGGAAAGATGTGAAACAAAACTGCTGAAAATTTATGAATGAAAGATTTCACTATTTTTTAAAACAGATAAGGTGGCAACAGTACATCCTGACCAATTCCTTATTTGAGTGATTAAAAGTTTTATTTTGTCTAACTCTAGACTACATTTTCACCTGAATAAAATACTCTTAATTTCCAACCTTAACTGTTTGAGTAGTACTATTCTGTATTGTAAATAGTTGCCATGTTTCATTCTACAGTTGTGTGATTGGCACTGATGGATGAAGTGATCTGCATGTAAATACGTATTACCAAAAGCAGAGCTTTTAGCAGTGCATGCTATCAAAATTGATGGGTACTCTATCATAAGACTGTTTTTTGTTGCATATAACTGTGAAAAGTCATCTGCGCAAGCTAAAATTTTGTATGCTGCCTTTCATACTAAGAAGAATTGCATCCATTTCAGGAACATGGCTGGCATCATGAAAAAGCTGGTGACCGGTACATTTCTGAAGTTCTTTCAAACAGGGATTTAAATATTTAGCAAGAAGAGATACATTACTCTAAGCCATCACTCTGAAAATCTGTCCAGCTTTGGACAATTTGTAAATGTTGCAGTTTGCACATAAATGGTGGGAACTTGACAGAATTAAGCAGCGAATGTCACCATAGATGCCATAACTTACCAAACAGATTTAAGTTCTCCAAGCTTTTAGAGCCTTGGCTGTGTGTTCATCAATTTCGCGTGGCCCAACACAGATAGGGAGCCTCTAAGGGCCTTATCTTTTAGTGCATCTGAGCTTTCTGCTGCTAAAGACCAGGGTGTCCAGTTGCAAAAACTGTGAACAAGAAGAGTATCTCCTATTTTCTCTATTCATAAACTCCTTCTTTACATGTGGGCAGGGTGGAGGGGAAAGAGACCTAACCTAGACAGGAGAGAAGTATGAGTAGATGATGTCCAAGTGCCTGTGGAGAAGTAGCTAGAACTAAAAGGTGGAACTGGGAGAACCATAACTCATGTCCTGGACAAGGAGACAATTTTGGTGAAGGGACATTAAGATTAGTAAAGAGTGCAAGTAGGAAACTAGGTGTCATAAGTTAGGAAGATTACAAGATTTGTTAAGATTTGGGCAGGAGACCAAGGGCAAGAAATGGGACTGGATGTTCCAAAAATGTTCAGAGTTTATACAGCTTTCTGGAGATGCTGTTACTCTGTGCTTCTGTTCTATTCAGGATGGTCAATTTGAGAATGGGACATTATGTGAACCGATTCTGGATATTCAAAACCACTAGACTGAAATATGTGAAAATTGTGTCTGAATCTTTGAAGTGCTGTGTAGTATTATGCTTTTAGGCTTCTCAAAGTGGATACCTGAATTACTTAAAATGATAAGTGAAAATGTTTGTGCCTTATATCCAGGACTGTAAACAGAATAAAATGTTCTCAGCTTATAAGGAGGTTCTTGGAAATTGTTTTTTTAATCTATGTGAAGCATTTCAAAACTGGTAAATATCAATGAAAAGCAATGAAGATGTTAATGTTTTCACAGCAAACTGAAAAGTTGTGGACAAAAGTGTTAATGAAATCCTTACTTGGATATGTAGGGTAATATGAATAAAGGAGAGAGAAGTTCATATACTTTTCAAGTAGATGCAGCTACTACTGGCAAGGTGAAAAGGGTTAGAAAACACACTTGAAAGAAATGTTGGAGCTATTTAATTTGCTAGAGGAACCTAGAGTTTGATATTATCTGTATATGGAGCATAATATACTCTGAGTAACTTCATCAGTATGGTACACAAAGTATCCAGTGGCTGGAAGATGAAGCTAAATAAGTTGAGATGCCAAATATGTCTCCACGTTCAACATAAAGTATGATTAGCCATTGGAAGAACCTGCTAAAGAAAAGATCTTCTCCCTCACCAAATGTATTTTCATTTTTCAAGCAGAAATTAGTTTAGGGAGATTCACTGCCCTGCATTATTCCTGTGGTCAGAAAAGATTGTTGCAATGACCACTTTTTGCTTCTTTAGCCTTTAAATCTGTTAATTGTGTATCCTCATTAACAACTGGACAATAAGGATACAACAGACTGGTAAACAACCAATTAATCGAGCAGCCTTCCATCCAATATAAACTTAAAAATGCAACTAGATGTTAACCCTGAAAAAAATAGCAATAGTAAAAGACAGTAACTGGGGCATCATTAGTTTTAATCATGACTGTAATTCCTTAATGAAGACACAGTTTGCAAAAGTGCTATCGAGTGTGGCTTCAAACCAAGATAAGTTCTCGTGGTGATAATCCTGCTTCATTTGTGTAAATTATGTCTGTGGTGGACATCAGACCCAGGACAGTTACAGCACTAGCTGAAATTCCAGGAATGACAAAGTCTGAGAGCATCCTAATATAACTGACATACCGAGAAAGCTGGGCTTGGTTTCAAAAACTGTGGTCTCCTTAGCATGCACATTTGCAGATGCTTGTCTTGAGATAACTTAATTTTTAAGTCATGGATTCTCAATACTTTCTTCAAACTTACTCCTGCTAGTATATGTTTGCTGTCCTCATTGGT
Organism: Falco naumanni; assembly: GCF_017639655.2. NCBI lineage: Eukaryota > Metazoa > Chordata > Aves > Falconiformes > Falconidae > Falco > Falco naumanni. The sequence goes on along the minus strand of NC_054056.1, from coordinate 61,427,756 downwards.
AGTGACCTGGGATTTCTTTGGGGTTTTGATTAGTTGTTTTTGTTGTTTTGTTTTTTCTTGGATGAAGTTATTTAACAGTTGTCTTACACTTGTAACAGAAAGCCTTTTAGACCTATAATATGGTCTTTATATTTGAAGAAGTCTTTAAAATTTACTATTCAAGTGAAGATACAGCTCCTGAAAGAAGAAATACAAAAATAATGATTAATTTTACCTCTTTTCTTTTCTTATTCTAGCACCCTCTATGCCACCGTATGAACTTGAAACACCTTTGAATCAAACTGACAGCACTGTGACAGTCTTGCTGAAACCTGCACAGAGCAGAGGCGCTCCTGTCAGGTACTGGGAGGAAAATCTCTATAAAATTAAAACCAAACTGATTAATTTTTTGAACATGTTTTCTAGGGATTTTCTACACTACAGTCTGTGTCTAAATTCATGTCTGTATTAGCTCTAATTAAATTAAATAACTGAAGAAAATGAATGCTTTGATGTTGAGTGTTCGTGTATTGTTTAAAGGATTTGATCCAGATGCAAGTGGCTTGTTCTTTGAAGATAAGGAACAAAGCCATAGCTCTGTTGTGTGGGTGGCTTCTTTAAGGTAATTGCTTACTGCAGTGTTATAAGTTCAAGGGCATATCACATTTCTTATGCTGAGCTACTGTCTTTAATATTGTCTTCTTGTTTACTTCACAGATTTAAGATAATGAACTCTTAGTAAGCTAGCCAATTTAAACAATATGTACTGTAACATTTGTAAAGTATTTACATTTAATTGACCATAATAGCAGCGATAGGGGAAAAAAAATCAACCTGGAAAACCAGTAGCTCAGATTCTTTAGTGTCATATAGTACCTGTTAATAAATTTCCAATTTGTAGAGGTTTATTTAACCGCTAGATACACAGTACTGTCTAAGTCCTTCATTGATTAGAATAAAAGATGCCTGCTTCTCAGTGAAGAAAACAGAGGAATAGTTAGATTATTTTGAATAAGAAACAGTAGGTTTTGAATGAGGACCAGTAATAGGCTCAATACTTATGTATACAATGAAAATACGGATTAGAGAAATACAGATTTTTCAGAGGTTTATTCTTTTGTTACTGTAGGAAGAGTTTCCATCTATAGTGAATGACTATCAATTGTTTTCATTGTGATGCTAAGGTTTTTGGTAATTTCTGTTTGTCTGGGAAATACATATCTTATATATTCATACATACGTGAATGAAAAGAAATGTTCTTTGGGTTTCTTCCGAGTATTCAATGTTTCATATATTTTGGGTTTTTACTATGCAACATTCATTGTTGCATTATGTATTATATGTAGGTAGCTCTGCATTTAGGAAATGCTATGCTGCTGGTCATTCAGACACCTTTTTAAAAAGAAAACGTAACACTTTGGGAAAGCCTGAACCAGCTGAGAAAACAGATTTAATGAAACTTTTTGATTTAGCAGATCAGATTAGAAACAGAATGATTTGATGTTTGTCTTACTGTATCTCACAAAGCTATGCTGTAGTCCTTCTGAATTCAAGCATCTGGATTAAAATAATACCACTTGGAGTCATTGTTTAAACACAAACATATTAGACCATTAATAAAAAAAAATTCATTCCTTTCATCTGCATCATGAACTAAAGATGATTGACTCCTATAGCAGTAGTGACACATCAGAAGCTTCACTGAAACTGAAAGGAGCTAGTTAAGAGATTAAAGTGTGCCAAATTAGATCTTGAATGGTTAGGTAAATAGGAGGAGAGATTTAAAGTAACGAAGCTATAGACCTGACACAGCAGCAAATTTACCGAGGTCCTTTGCAACAGGTCTTAAAATAAGTGAATGCTGTCTGCAAACTGACAATGTAAATACTGAATGAAACAGAGTGTGAAAATTAAAGTAAGAATTTCTTAATACCTATAACATTTTATTGTGCACTACAGTCTCAAGCACAGTGTCATTGCATAGCTTGTAGAGTACATTCTGCATACGGATTCTATCATCTTAATCTGTATTCATCGGGTGTTAAAAGTTTAGTCATATTTCATTTATGCACACCACTAAGCAAAATGCCTTGTCTCTTGATTCTGCTACTACTACTACCAGCTTGGTTAATGCAGATTTTTGAAACTGCACTAAACTTGCAGTGTAAATGATTGTTGTTGTTTTATTGATCAACACATCAGCCATGTCACATAAAATTCTTTAATTCCTGAGATGGGTAAGGAGATCACAAATTCTACCATTCAAGTTAACAAAGCTAATACCTGGGGTCATCCAGAATTCCCAAATTTTCTGTGATTAAATTCTTTTTCTCTGCTTAAATATGAAAAATCCTGATACATTCTACCTTATTTAGACTCTGCACACAACCACCACAACCTAAAAGGAGAGAAGGGGCAGTGCTGATTGTTTAAATGTTGATTCAAAAACCAGACTTTATAAAGATGTTCAGGAAGCTCTGTTTACAATGATAAAGTACACATTAATCACGAAGGCCAAATGGCATTCCAGGTTGTTTTAGAATTTAAGACTGGACATGATTAAAATGTATTTTGTCAGAGTTTTAATACAACAAATGCTGCTTGCTTTGTCTTCAATTTCAGTTCCAGCATGTTTTATAGCTGTTGCTGTGTTTATGTCAAGGAGATTATTTTGGAATTATATATGTTTAAAGCAGTAATGCATTCAGTAATGATGCATGGGTGCACTTCTTTAACAGCTGGCTAAGCTATTTTGATTTTTGGAATGATTGTAATTTGCAAGGGTGGTGTTTTTTTTCATTTAAGAAGATGGTTCTTTGGAAATTGTGTAATATACATCTCGTGATGTATGTGTATGTAAGAGTCAATGAAGTTTTAAAGAGTTTGCATAAAAAGCATATAAATGTAAATATTTTTTGTATGAGTGCATTTCAACATCTATTGAGGGACTCTCTCTTCCAAGGCACTATCTTTTGTAACTTTTACTTCTTCAGAGCAAGTTAGCCGAAAGTTTAAAAGACCCTGGGGCCACATTGTCTGCAGGTACATAGCTTGGTCAATTCCATATACTTAAACTAAGGAATGCTGATTTATTACAAAAATCTGGCTCATACACAGAAATGAAAAATTTAATGCTTGGTAACTGCATGTATTTAGTATTATTTATATTCATCTATGTTAGAAAGAGCTTTAGATTGTTTGCCACATTCTGTTATAAACAGTACTTGTGACCTTCTCTGGGAAAGTTTTCCTGCAAGCTTTTAGCTTCAGCAGAGAGAAGCAAGTTTTCTTTGTCACATAGATTTCCATTCAGTCTTGCTATGGTAAAGGTTGAGTGTTTCCACTTCTTCTATCTCGCTTACATAATCAGCAAAATGCTGTCACCATACCACCTTCCTCCTGCTATTCTGTGCCACATCTTCAAAAAGCCTTAACAGTAAACATCCCAAAGGTTTTGGCCCAGATAAGACCAGAACCACCTAGCGACAGCAAGCACTCTGAGAGCAGCAGACTGGGGAGCAAGAAGGATAAGAAAGAAGGCAAGATCATCCAGGGTCTGCTCTGCCTTCTAGTCTCTTTCTCATATTACTGTTACAGAGTTTGGCTCAGCTGCATTTGCCCCTTTAAACCCTTCTAATCAGTTAATGGCCCATTCAGCCACCCCTTTGGGTCTTACAGACATCACGGGCAGTTGGTACTTTCCTCTTCCAGCTTGAAGTGAGGGAACAGGAGGGCCAAGCCTGTCAGCTAGCAATGCCCTGTGGATGCAATGCATGGTTGGCATTTAGGATGTCAGATTACTTCCTGGGCTGAGGGATCAGTCCCACACCACCTGGAGCTGCAAAGCCCAGACAGGATGAGAGGGAAAGAGAGAACTGCAGCAATTGAAAATAATATAATTTAAAAATACCTTAAAGAAAACACGCAGAAGGAAGCAAATAAACTTTGAATTATATGAGTTGAAAGCTGAGAGTATGCTAGAGCGAAGGCAGTTTGTGTACTCTCAACGCATGACCCTTATCACCATTGTGCCCAGCTTCTTTAACATGCATGAATAAGAACAACTCTGCTGGGAAAATAAGGCAAACATCTCTTTGCTTGAAGTGCTTAATTTTGAAATGTACTTCTAATCTTTCCTCCCTGAAGAAGTAATGTATACATTTCAGCCCAAAAGACTGTATTGAGTTATTAAGTATTTTGAAGTGCAGCTGAAAACTACCATTGAAATTTCAGAATACGTGCTATCTAAAGTGATAAGCACTCCTTTCTACTACTTCATGAGATAAACACTTCATGATGTGTTCAGATTGTCTAAATTCCAGAGATTTATATTTCTTCTTGGCTTAATCCAGACCCTAAAAGGCACCCTATAAATACTGCGTTCACCATCACAGGTGGGTTTAAGGCCATCTGCGCATGGTCCCTGGGATAGGAACTGCATGTTTCAAAGGAAGATGCATGGTTGTTGTGATTCAACCCCAGCCACCAGCTAAGTACCCCATAGCCACTCAGTCACTTCCCTTCCCTGGTGAGACATGGGGGAGAATTTGCGGGTGGGGGTGGGGTGGGGAAGGTAAAACCTGTGGGTTGAGGTAAGAATAGTTTAATAATTGAAATAAAGTAAATAATAATGGCACTACCACTACTAGTAGTGATAATAATGGAGGTAAGAAAGAGAGAGAGGAATAAAACTCAAGAAGGACAAGTGGTGCACAATACAGTTGCTCAGCACCTACTGGCTGATGCCCATCCAGTCCCCACGCAGCAATCAGCCCCTTCCAGCCAACTCCCCCCAGTTTATATACTGAGCATGGTGTTCCATGGTATGGGATAACCCTTGGGTTAGTTTGGGTCAGCTGTCCTGACCGTCCTCCCTCACGGCTTCTTGTGCACCTGCTCACTGGCAGAGCACAGGAAACTGAGAATTCCTTGACTTAAGCTAAGCACTACTTGGCAACAACTAAAACATCAGTGTCTTATCAACATTATTCTCACACTAAATCCCAAACACAGCACTGTACCAGCTACTAAGAAGAAAATTAACACTATCCAGCTGAAACCAGGACAATGGTGTAAAGAAACCTTTGTTGGCCCAAGTCCAAGGAGTATTTCATTCTTTATGTGGCTTAGTCATTTCAATAACTATCATAGTATAATGATTCTTAAACAAATGATAGAAGACACCTAACTTCTGCCCACTGACTAGTGGTATGAAGGAGTAAATTAAACTGAGCTGGTCACCTTTAAAACACAAATTCTTATATGTAATGCAACAGTTCCCCACTGGAACCACTGTGCACTGCACATGAAGCAAAGGTTGCAATTGCCTTCCCATGCCTCTCACACACGTTGCAAAGTAGGAGGACGTTGGCTTAGGGCCTCATCTCTTTCCTTCAATGTGACTAGGGCCATGGGGATCAGCCTTTTAGATGTCTGGCCATCCCCTCTGCTTTGTCACTGTGTCTACTCACTTTTACATAGGCTGGCAGCAGGAGTTTACACTCCTTGTGCCATGTCAGTTCAGACACTTCCATACAAAGAAATGAATCATCTGAAGCCTGAGAGCTTTTGCAGGACCCTCCAATCTGACAGACAGCCTTCTGGAGGAGCCATTACCTACCTTTATTCTTGAAACTTACCACTTCACATAAACACTCATCTGGTCGACAGATCAGAAGATTAAATTTTTTCACTGGCAAGTAAGAAATCCAAGTAAAAGCTAGCAAGCTATCCAGGCTGTTTGGAAACCCATGGCAGATATCACTGGAACCCGAAAAGCAGCCAGGCTTCAAGCACTCTGAATACAAAAGCTTCAGTCTATTTTCCACAACCGTGAAGAGAAGTGGGGCACTTCCATTGCTGTTGTGAGTACATGGCAGCTACAGGGCTGGGCCTCAAAGTTGCGACCCACTTCTCAGAGAAGAGGTACTGGTATCTCAGTCTGTTTTCTGTATTGCATGATAGGAGTGCAGCATTAACTCCCATGCATGAATTATGGAAGCAGACATCATGAGTATGATTATAAATTCAGAATAAGTGAACAAATTAGTTTTGAAAAGGGAAGATGCTGATTTGCACAATAAGACACGTGTTAGCATTCTGTGTGGGCAAAAACATGGCAACAGCACATGCGAATAAAAGCATTGCAATATCTGTGTTTTAGCTCTGTTCTTTCACAATTCCTACCTAGCACGTTATGTAATCTAGCATGTTATCGTAATTTCCTTTTAGTCGCAGTGACGTGACATGGTAATGCAGTAATAAGAAAAAAAATCTCATGTAGACACATTAAGGAGAGAAATATCAAAATTATACATTAATCAGGAGACGTTTGGAAAGATTCCAAATAAAATTAAAAATGAACTTTGGCCTTTCAAGAGCTCACTGATAAAACAGTCAGGATATTTGGTGGGTTTACGATAAAGAAATGGTTATGCAGAGATAATGCTACTATGTTTTCAAGTACCGTTACTAACTCACTAGTATTCTGAAATGTCATGTTCAAAATATAGCCTTTGAAATACTGTGGGACCACAAGATCTAAAGAGCATGAAAGGAACTTACTGTCCATTCTTTAATCTGCTTGCCACAAACATCCTTTCTATTGTTTAAGGGTCTGTAAACATAAAGGCTTGAATTTTATGCTGTACAGTTGGCTCTTGCCTGCAAACTCTATTTCTAAATCATAGGTTTACAACCTGTAAAGAAGCCAGTAAACTTGTTTGAGGATGTCTGTGGTACAGAAGGGTTTTATTAATGCCCATAGTTGTCACTTCTTTATAGCAACAAGTATAATTATTTACAGCAGAAGGGTCAATTTCAGTTTCATTGAGGGAACAGTACAATAATTGCTTATGCTGTAAAAATGCTGTAATTCTTTTTTGTTATATAGTAGAACTTGTCCTTGGACTTTTACTGTGACTTGAGTTAGAATTTATGGTACGTGTTGCGTGGGCACGCGTGGTGCAGTTTCACATGTCCTGCTGGCTTGTTCAGAAATTTCCATGGTATTTTACTGTGAATTCAAACATAGTCCCTGGGTAAAAGGAGCATTGATTCTTGATTTAAGTAGCAATTTGTGTCACTGAGAACCCAGCATGTAATGCTATCTGTCATTTAGCAATGCGATTAATAAAAATTAATCTGTGATAAATAAGGCAAGCTAGAGAGGTTCCAGAATAAAAGAAAGAATAGATTATTCCATATCTCTGAAGAGATTACTTTTCAGTTTCGTAACTCACCAATACATTCTCATGGGTTATGGTCATAATTAGCAACTGAAAAATTTGCTGCACTGTTACGAGGCTCTGCCTTTGGTGTTGGGTTTTTTTTACCTTCCCTCCACATGTGGACCTAACGTAGGATGCAGTAGAGACTGTATCTTTGCATAATTACTAATGATAGTTGTCTCTGTATTGCTTACCTCTCATTCTGACAGTGCGATAGTCCAGTTCAGCTAGGCTAGTTCTCTGCTAACGTCGTTTGGACCACTGGGTTTTTCCAGTCTCCCTGGTGAAGGCTGAAGTCCAGCAGCAATTCAGCTGGTGAATCATAAACTCTTGGAACTCATACCCTATTTTGCTGGCTTTGGACTGCCAACTTCAGTTAGAATTGATAAAACATGTTTTTGTTAAATCTGCTTACTAAAATGAACAGCTCAGTCTCTGAGTATGCAAGACACAGAACACAGTGTCATTTTTCCATGATCCCTTTGCAAGGACTGGCTACTCAGTGCTCCACTTAGCCTACCTGAGCTCAGACTTTAGGCGTGCATATTTACTGATGAATTCTGTATGCCCTGTACCATTCTCTGATACTGAGGCCAACTGGCTAAAACTAAATCATGTTCACACTGCAGAGCTCCCAGGCACAACGACCACCTACAGACTGCCAGCTGGAAATGGGCCCTGCTTCACATCTAGAAATTCTGGGGACACTGGTAGCTGGCTGGTGCCAAAGGCCTTGCTGGGGACCTTTCAAACCATTTAACAGGAAGGGCGATGTTGCATTTCTCTACTCAGTCTCCTTTTATCCCTATAGCTTAGATGGATTTTAGGCAGCTCAGTGTTAGCAAGTCTGAGCCAGCAGCCTGTTGTCAAGTACTGCTGTGTTCTCAGTAAACCAGTAGAAACCTCTAACTAGGAGCACAAAGTTCTTACAGCTCCTCCTAGGCAAGCAAGAGACCTGAAGTCTTTTTTCGTTTCTCATGAGACTTTTAATGTGTTATATTTTAGATGGTCATTGAATACAAACAGAAATAATGGACAGAATAGAATAGGAGAGTCTGTTCAGTTAGGTTCCTTCATGAATGCTCTCTTGGATCTCTTGTGTTTCTCTGTCAGCATACTAGTCCAACCTCAGCAGGAGACCACAGTAATGCTGTTCAGATGGCTAGAGGGTGGGAGTGGTATGGTAAAAGCCTCTCAGGTTGAAAACAGTATTGAACCCTGGTGTCCGGTTTCTGAGAACACACTCAAGTTCTTAGGTTATTGTGGAAAAAGCTGGCATGACTGCTAACGTCTCGAGACAGCTCAGACATTTGTATCCTAAGCAGATGTAGACCTATATACAGTAAAGCCTCAAATAAATTGCCTTTCCGGTCTTTAATGTAAACATCGACTTCTGGCTGAGTTTATGTAGGTCCTCAGTGATGGGCACATTGATCACTCTGTAGCGACAGTATGAGAAGTACAATTCCACCTTCATCTCAGAGTAGCCCTCTGGAGTTGTAAAGAGACGTGTTTATCTTTTCCACTGTGTGCAGGGTATTTCTGGGCACTTGCCTTGAGAGGGAGAGGTGTTTAGGAACCATAATAAAAGAGTTATGAGCATCGCTGGAAATTACTGCATTGCATGATTTTTAAAGGTGTACTGAGTTTATATATAGCTGAGTTCAAACACGGAACAACTAGAGCACTCCTTGGAAATGTAACAAAGGGATGCTGTTGCCCTTTGTTTACTGAAGTACGACAGGGATTTATTTTTGTTTTACTGTGTGCTGTGGAAGGACTGGAGGGGGAGTACGCAAGTCAGCTACATTTCCCCAAGTGGTTGTTGAATGGGATTATGTGAGCATGTACTTTCTGGAGACATTTTAAAGTCATTTTCTGACAACATGTATCACAATAGCCGTATGTTAGTTTGTAGCCACAGTGCTGAATGACCCATTCTGAATTCCTGTAAAATTGTGGTTAGGAGTTGTCAGGCATATACAACCCACTGCTGTCTCTCGGAGCTTTCACTGCTGATCTTACTGTGTATTATGCATGTGTGTTTTCCATGTCCTTGACATCAATGTGAAATTAGATTTTCCACTATGGCTTATCATCTCACTACAGTTCTTTCGTTTACATGGGGGTTTGGATCTCATCAGTACTTTTACTCTCAAGTGCTGGATGCCAAAGTGAGATGTCCCAAATGAAAAGTATGGAGTTGTTTTTAGTGGTTGTTCACCCATTTGACTTAATAAGCACTCAAGTCGGTCTTGCAGGTCATATTGGAAGCCATAGCTGCTTGGGCCGTTTGTACTGAAGCCTTGGCAATGTTGCACATCAATCTGCTTTAACCATATCATAGATTTTATAGTTTTTGTGGTTCCATTGCTTTTAATTCATAAGTATTTAAATTGACTATGTATTTTTAAGTGGTTCACAAAAGCTTTAAACCAGTGGCCATGAACATGTTCATTGTGCTGTATTGTGAAGTACTGAATTATCAACTGAGAGGTGACCCAATAACATTCTGCATGTTTTGTTTATAGATGTCTAAGTATAATACATCATAATCCATTTGGCAATAGAAGTAGATCCTGCCTGCAGCACTGGATTGGAATGCTGCACAGAAAATTCTGAACAGCCTTCAGGATTAATCTCCTACAAGTAGGATGAGATACAAAGTTTGCATTTTATGAGCTAATAACTAGGATGCAAGTAGTAAGGTAGAGGCTCATTTTTGGAAATAGCAGAGAATAAAGTGTGTATTGGTGGCTTGTGGTATGTGAATCATCAAAACATGGTATGTCTGTGAAATAGACAAAGAGACCATACACAGCAGGTGGGGTTTCCAGCAAAGGTGACAAGCTGTAAATGCCAGTGTACAAGACATTGGCAAGACCTCATGTGAACTCCTGTGCCTAGTTCTGATCTGCCAAGAAATAATAATTTTACTAGCACCACAGCAGCAAAGCGTTACAGCATAAATGATCAGGGAACTGGCAAACCTGTGTTACATGTGGAGGGACCAAGAGAACTAGACTTGTTTCAGCTAGCCAATTAAGGCCAAAAGAAGACATGGTTGTTCTCTAAAAATACATCAGAGGAATAAACTTCAGAGAGGAAAAAGAAGAATTTCAGTTCAGAGAGCATGTAAACGAAGAGCTCAGATATAAAGACCCTACCCAGTGGTGAACTGAAGTTCTGAAACAGGTACAGATAAAAGTATCAGGAAGGTGATACTAGGTAAATTTATTAAAATTATGAGATGCAGTATTTTGTGAGAATTAGTCACGGTGGTGCCAGAATTCTTTTTCCAGTTTTCTATACATGGCAGCACACAGAAAAGCACAAGCTTTTGTCAAGGTGCTCACACAGACTAGGGTTGTCTTCACCAAGGATCCAAAAGTCAGTGGGGTTTTTCTCACAATTTAGGTCACAACACAGAAGTTACCTGTACCATTTTCTTTGCCTTTTCCATAGACTCTTTGACAATGATGCATGTTCATACTGATGTTGACCTCAGGATTTTTTCTTCCACTGTTGTGATTTTTGAGCAAGTTTGTACAAACCCTTTGTTCACTAGGAAACATTAAATGGTTGCATTAAAAAAAGATTCTGTTACTAATGCATATGTGTATAGCAGGAGGACTGTGATTTCCAGGACCAAGTAATTTGGGGGAATTTCTGACTCCCAGTATAAATAATTTTGATTGACCCAATCTGTGTCTACTAAAGGATTTTGATCATGCATTGCAAGCAAGCAATGAATGTTTTTATTTGATATTAAGTGGTATTAAAGGAGATGAAAGAATAAAAAGGAGTGCTACATGGAAAGAGGAAGAAAAGCAATAGATGTGCTCCAAGTGCAACACTGTCATTTCCCATACTGGTTGCTGAAAGAGTATTCATTTTACTGAACATTAACATGAAAACTTTCCTTCTGTTACACTGTTCATTTAAGTAGGAAAGGAAATCACTGGCATTTACAATGAGCATCACGACTCTAAAGCACTGCTAAGTAAAAGCTAATCTGCTCAACTGGATTACATTAAATGACATAAAAAAACATTAGAGTCACTTACTGGGCTCTACAACTGAAATCAGCAGCTCTTTAGTCAGGAGCACTATAAATGCCTCAGCCTAAAGCAGTCTCAGAGAGCTATAGGACAGAAGTCTATAGATGTATAAAAATGCTGAATTTAGGGAGAAATTACCATGGGGAAATCAGAGGAGGGCAAACGAATTAACTGTGTTCTCACATCTAGAGTTGAAGCTGTTTTCAAGATTAGCCTCATAGGGCAGCAGAAGCACAAGGGCAAAATCTCATCTGTATTTAACAGTTGTGCTAATCCTGAACTGTGCAGAATCTTTTATCTATGGCCAGATTTCCTGTGGGAAGAGCTGTACGATGTCATGCTGCCAAGGTTTCTATGCCACCTAATCCTACTAGAGTCATTCCCAGTGCAGGGAAGAGGACGAGTTATACGTTCACTGGCAGAATAGAAGGTCAGCCTTGTATTTATCCACAGAAGTCCTGAGAAACTGGAGATGATGCTACAAACCCTGACTGTTTTTCTGTGTCTGCCTGCATCATTCTGCACTGCTGATTAGTGTGCCCTGCAGAGCCTTTTTGCAGAGAAGAAACGATGAAAGCGAACACAGAGAGTAATCTCCATTTCCAAATTGCTGGACCAGAACCCACTGCATTTAAGTTGTGGAAAGAGGCAATAGCACTGATACGAGAATTTTGTTGTGGTTATTTTGCTGTGGTCCTGCTCTCCCACAGCAAAGTCAGCAGGAGAAAATGCATCCTCTGCCTTGGAATGCTTAAGGGGTAACCCTAGGCTTTTCAGTTGCAACTGAAACACAGGCATGTGCTGCTTTCCACCAAGTCTCTCATGAAAGCATAGCATCTGGCAGAAGGAGAAAATGGACAAATGAAACATCTTAAACCACCGCAACAGATCTGTTTGAGCTAGTCTATCCATGCTCCATGTTGTATCCCCTGGTTGAATAGATTAAAAACTTCATATCCTCTGTGAGTGCTTTAATGAGCAGTAAACAGTTGTCAAGCTTTGAATCAAAAAACCTGTTGAAATTGTCTTGTGTATTCATTCAGCTGCCTCAGCAAATATTTTTCTTTGTGTGCTGCACACAAACCAGCAGGTTGCAGAGCACCCTTGAAAAAGGGAGAAAGTAAGCATTCTCCCTCTACTTAAACCACTCATTTTAATACACCTATTTGCTTAAATCCGCAGCCCAATTCAGTAGTGAGTTTTCAGTACACAGCTTTGTAGAATATAGAAAGATCTCATTCTTTTAGTGTTAGTATTGTGTCATTAATCCATTAGCTGATCTCCTGCTCCAAATACTACTTCTTCATATCTATGTAGTATCCAGGCTCCTTGACCTATTTGCATATGCATATTATTTTGCATTCATAAATAAGAGCTGTGCAACTTGCCATTGTTACATTTGCAAAGTATCCACACCTCATGGACACTTTCTAGTGTACAGTCACAGCACTGCCGGAGTTTGTGGTTTACTAAAAAATATTGAAGAAGAATATTGCTTACTTGTAATCGGTTTTTCTTAGTAGAAGTGATTTTGTTTTATTTTTTTAACCCCTGAAGATGCTGCAGTGTATGTGCAGATCTTTATGTTGCAATTTTAAACCTATAAGCTGTATATTTCTTTTTCCTCCTTTTTGCGAACTGTGTCCCTAGGAATTTGCAGAGAACAGAATAAAAACCACTACTTTAGGGTGCAGCTCTTACATAATAAATATAAATTGTGAGTTGAATACAGGAGAATGAGCAATAGTGCATCTTATTGTTTATGTATGGATTTAGACCTGAAGAAATCTTCCTATTCTTTAAGAACATCACATTATTTCTTGAAGTATTTTTTTCATTATCCTTATACTTTATCTTTGTGTAGCTACTGATCTTCTTCAGGGCTATTGAGGAAGAAACCTGTGGTTTGCAAGTGGTCCTGTACTTTTCTACTGAAAGTAGAAATTACTCAGGCAGGCTCTCACATGAAGACTGCCTCTTTTTCTGTTACTCCATTCCTTGTAATTCCAGTACAATATTTTATCACATTATATCCAGCAACTCTGAATTTTGCAGAATAACAACAACATAGTATGGTATTTCTTAAAAAAAAAAATTTGAATCTCAAAATTATTTAGTGGAAATAACACATTAATCCTATGTAGATGTAAAGAACTAGGAGTGTCCCTGTTAGTGGGAGTCTGTCTTCCTGTTTTCTTGGGAATCCCAAGTGAACTGGTCATTTAGACCTTGCTAGATCTATTCTCTACCTAATTTGTAAAGACAGGGTAATAGCACTGTGTTATGTTCTTTAATAGAAAAAATAAGTAATTTGTTTTTTCTTTGCACCCTGGCTTAACATAGCAGGAAGGCACCAGGTGGAATCTGATGGTTCAGGTGCCATCAAGGACTTTGCTGGAGCTGCGTGTTGTAATGAACCTTTCCATTCTAGTCAGAAGCAGACCTACAATTTGCAAGCAGTACTGTGCTTTCATTGACTATCAGAGAGTCAGATTACACTTTCAGAAATGCTACCAGTGACTCTGATAAGATGGGCTGTGTGATCTCACAGGTTGTTGCATATTTGTTTGCATGTGTTCAGACTCCTGGAATTTCCTTTTGTTTCTTCCTCACTGATCTGTACTTCACTACCATTGTGCATTAATATTTTCTTTCTCTCTGACAGATTGAAAAGAAAGGATCAGTCAGCTCTGCCATGGCTTTCAGTTTTGAATATTTCCTTCAGATCCCCTCTAACTTCGTTCTTTTTCAAACTAAATTATTTTAGACAGTTTTGCTTTCTTTAATTGTTTTCAGTCTCTGACAAGACTACTCCTTTTTCCATGCTTTCCGGTTGTTTTATGAATTGGCCTTGGCAACCTGAAAACTGCTGAGTTAAATGGTGTAATAATGGCTTATAAAAGCACCTCAGTCGCTGTACCAAGATATTTTTATCTCATATTTATGAACTTATCATTTTTCTGTGTTCTTTTTAGAAAGAAATTAAGCAAAGAACATAAAGCTTATTAAGAAGCTTTGAAATGGTCTTTGGATCATTCCAAGTATCCTAAATGTAAATTCATTGAAAGTATGTTTTCTGGCTTGGTACCAAAATATATTGCCATAGCTTCAGCAAAATTCGTAGAAATAGAAATCACTGTTACATAGTTCTTCAGACAATTAAAATCTTATTTTATGATATAATGGCACATTTTAGCCTGCAACAATACATAAGATTGCTCGGTTCTTATGATTAACAACTATGCATAGGATTTCAAGGTCATATTATTTGATTTGGACTAACTTGTTTTGTTTGTCTACACAAACAACTAACCTGTTGTGCTTGTTTACAGTCTGGTAACATTTTAAGTCTTTGGTAATTCATCTGACTCCACACTCAGGTAAATCAAACAGATGAACAGAAAATTATTTATTAAGAAGGCTTGAAATAATTTATATTATACTGCTGGTATTTTTTGGGAAAAAAAAAAAAAAAAAGGCTTTCTAAGATAGTAGGACCACATCTTCTATAGTCTGGTGCTGAGAAACTGCCAATCTGACTGAAACAAAGACTCTTAGAATCAACTGCTAATTCTTATCGACTTTTATACCATATAAGGTGATCATTTTGCATACTGTGTATGATATCTAACCTTTAATTATAATTGCTGTGACATTGTGCTTGTTACAAATTTCTAATTACTAAATTGCAATGACATCAAAGAAAAATATGCTCAGATAAAAAATCTTTAAATTAGTTAAGTCAAAAAAATCAGCAGCAAAAATCTTTCATCTTGACCTAATTTACTTGAAATTCTATGCCTGATGTGAAGACTAATAACAGGTGGCCTTTTAGGGAGCGCACAGCTTGAATCTAATGTTCTAGTTGTTCTTTTATTATCCCAAACCTCTATAACTAAAGGATTTTTTCACCCTGCCCTTTGTTCACAATATGGGACTGTAATTGAGTTCATATTTCTCACCCAACATTTCAGCTGTAATTAATATTTTATTATATCAGATTTTATCACTAAATAGCCTAGCAGCAGGGTATTGAGCCACACACACACTCCCACATACATGTACACACACAAAAGCAATTGTGACTTACTGATGCCAAGCAAGTTTCATGTAATGAGTTATGGTTGAGAGAATACAAAATACATTCATGGTACCCAGCTAATATTCCAAAGCAATTTAGGACTGATCTTATCTTGATCAAACCAGGACAAAGAGAAATTAAAGTTACAAGAATGAAATATTCAACACTGTTATTATATCAAACGTGGCATCTAAGAAAAATTGTCTGTGCAAGACCAGCTATTATCTGTTTTCATTATTATATTTTATGAGCAACAACAGTTTAGGTCATATGCTTTTTTTACTAGGAGTTACACACTCTGTTACACAGTTACTCACTGTTGTCTGAGCCTTGCTAAGCATGAGCACCTCCACAGCATGACAGATGTAAAAATCTGAGCATTTAAATTGATAATGCTATTTTTTCTTTAAAATGGAATAAACCAAAATGCCTTCTTTTCACCGCACTGCAGCATGAGGGGTTTTTGTTACTCTAAACTATTTTGGCTGAAATAAGGTGTTTTAGTAGAAATTTTGAAGACGGAGGCAGTCTTATCATATAAATAACTGTAAACAAGATTGGACAGCAATGTTTCCTAAACCTAGATAACTTTGATGATCAGTCGTTTTCCTTATAAAAGCCTCCCACATAATTTGGGACTGACATTCCTGCTCCAGGCAGGATTTTACAGAAATCCCCCTCCCATTTTGCCTCTCCCTGTCTGTTTGTCCTCTTTTCCTCTGTGCCACTCTCTCTCCTCATCCCCCTCTCATGCTCCTCCTCCTTCCCCCATTCCCTCCTTCCCTCCCTGCTTTGAATAGATGATTGCTGGAAATGAATACCCGAGACAGAGTTCACCAGCAGGATAGCGTAGAGGCAGCCCTGTAGTTGAAATGGTCTGTTAATTCTTTGGTAACAACAGAAACAGCCTCTTGAAACATCTCTCTGCAACATTTCTATTATTATTATTTTTATTTGTTTGTACATAACAAAGTTGCCCAGATAATGAGTAGGCCTGCCTTCCCCAAGGGAGAGCTCTGTTGTAGAGATGAAGAGGAGCTAAGCCTCTTCACATGGCCAGGGGAGGAATTACAGTGTGTTTCTGAAAACTGTAGTCTTACTGTGGTAGGAAGGATGGCTACGAGATAGAGCACTGGGGCTTAATGCAGAAGAGAAAACAGTTTTATTTCTGGTGTGGGTAGGGACAACTTCTGTAGCTTTCTGCAAATCATGCTTTCGCCACTCCTTTGTCTAAAAATAAAATAAATGCATATAGCATATTTACTTTCTAAAGAAAAAGGGGAAAAGTCATTTACGTATGGTTGTGAACAACTTGGCAATGGTGGGTAGTGTTGTAATAAGCAGATGTATGTATAGCTAACCGTATGAAGAGGTTGGTTTGGGGTTTTTTTACTCACCTCTTCCATGTTGCTCACCAGAAGATCTCAGAATAATGGCTTTGTGGAATATTTTGTGGAATTATTATCCTTATAATCCATCACTGGTTTTCATTCGTTTTAAAGCCATATTGTGAGCAAACAACAAAGGAGATAGGAGGCATCCCTATTTTATTCTGCTCTGTAGTGAAGTCAGCCTCAAAGCCCTGGAGAATCTGAAGCCTTAGGTTAGTTCAGTTTAGACCAGCATCATTTAAGTTAGTGATACTGCTGCTTGGGCTTTAAATTAAGAGCATAAAGCCTTGTGGAGGGAGATCAATAGTATCTGGTGTCTACGGAGACCCTACACTCAGTAGGAATAAAACTTGTTCACTTGCAAAATGAAGAAAGGAAATACTCCTTGGCTTGTGTGCGCTATGTAATATATCTAAGATAATAATTAAACTTTCTGGAACATCATTAAGTTAAGGTTTACACTTGATTTTATGCTGTTTTCCTAAGAAAACAAAGCTTATGTCTATGTGTTCCTTCCCTAATTAATATTGGAAATTTTCAAGTGCATATGAAATAGTTTAAATATTGCATAAATTGTAAGTTTCTCCCACATTTTGGAGTCTCTGGGTACAGTGGAAAGACCCAGATTAGCATCTATGATGGATAGGCTGTGTTATGGCATGAACTAATTGGTTCATTTCATTTGGTCCATCAGTAGACAGCTACAATTCACATACCAGCAAGCCCACGTGTAGCCCAGAAGCATCCACACAGCATGTGTTGCCTCTTTTCCAGCCAATATTTGGGAGATACTAAAAGGAGCTGAGCATATTGAGGGTGGGAGCTGGGTATCGCAGATGACATGTGGAATATGATGGGATTACGGCATGTTCTTGGGTACATATTCTGAACTTCTTGCTGTAAAACTCATAGCGTCTTAGTCTATTTATAAGGCTTTGAAGCATCTTCTGTTTCAAATGACATGTGAAGAACCCGGTACCACATCAATGTAAATTGAATGTTGTCCCATATACATGAAAGAGATTTTAGCAGAGAAGCATCTTGCAGCAGTCATTTTTGGATAAACAATTTCCCCCCCCAACCTCCCCCCCCGCCCCACCCCACGATTTCATAACTATATTATGAAATACAGTAACTTTATAAATTACATGAAATATGTTTGTAAAAGGTGTTTGGTTTCATAAAATAGTTATGAAATCAAAATTTTTTTGCAAACATATTGGATGTAAACCATGAACCATGAAAGGTACCCAAGTTGTTAAAAATGCTTTGTTTAAAGTATATCCATATTAGATAGACATAATTTTTCTTTTATCTTTTTACTACTACTTTTTCTTTTGCTTCTTGTTTATCAAAGGTGATGGTACATCTCAACCTGGTTTTAGTACATTTTTTGTTCTTCTATTTTGCTTTTATTTTTTTCTTTCCTTCTCTACATTCCTACCCTGTGTAGCCTTCTGTGTTTTAAAATATTTCAATCTTTTTTTTGGTTTTGTTTGCTCAGTTTTTCTTTATTTTTTCACATGCACAGTTAATTACCTGTGAACTGAAATTATTTAAATGTGTCCTTACAGTCTCTTCATTCTAAACATTTCTTTTCCTACAAAAAAAAAAAAAAATTGGTGCCCTTCTTATCTTGTCACTTGCAGTCTGTAATTAGTAGCTAGATCTTGTTCATATAGTATGGAGCACATTAGGGCAGATCTATAATCAAATATGTCTTTAGCCTGTACAGTAAATGCACAGTTAACAGCTGAGAGAATTTAAAAATATGGGGCCAGATCTCTCTTGCCTTGTATTACTTACACCTGTAGAAAATAACTTTGAAGTCAGTGTGAAACAGTACCATTGTAAGCATGTTTAATTTTGTTTTCATTTTGCATTCACTTTATTCTGTGCAGGACTACAGAATACGTACAAAGTCTGCATACTTTCTTGACATTTATGAGTGAAGAAAAAGCAACTAAATACATAAATCCATATTAAGTACGGAGAGCACAAGTTACAGAGAGGTTGTAAGTGGTTCAGAAAAAGTATGTTTCTGATCATAAGGTTTTTGTGACCTGCAATATTATAGAACTTTTTTTTTCAGCAGAAGAAATAATATTGAAAAAATTTACCTTCAAAATGACAAAGGGACATATGTGCTCTGATTTATTTACCAACAAAACTGTTATGTTTTGAGTCATCATTTATGATAACTGAATCTAAAAGCAGAAAAGTTTCACAAGCATTTTGTGAATGGTACATGATTGCCTGCCATTATATATATGCCATTTTAAGGTTGAAGATCAGCTGAACATTCTCTGCCCATGATGTAGCGTGCTTAGATTCTGTAAAACAGTGAATCTGTATAATAGGAAGGCAAAAAATTAAATACACTGTGTCATCAGGACTAGGTGGCACCCATCTCACCACAGTGAGGTGGAAGGAATGTGTGTCATTGTCTCCTTTTCCTTTCTTTCAGATTTTCTTGTTTGAATTTTTGGAGCCCAGGCTCTGATGTCTCCTAAACATCCTAGAAAGTCCAGACGTGCAAAAGAGAAATTTATCAGTTCTTCTGTGTTTGGAAAAAAAAAAATTAAATCCATGACAAACTTATGGTGCCATTGCTTTACTACTGTCACAGCCCATTTGACTCTTCTGCTGTTAAGATACTATATAGCAAGTGTTTTCCTTCTCAAAGGAATCATGTGTGGTCGTATCCTTCCCTGACGACTGTGGCTGGAGGAAAGAACAAGCAAAATATCTTTAACTTCCAGTGACATAATGCTCCCCATATAAGAACGGTTGGGATTTTCTGTATAAATCCGTAGGAACTCTAAGGAGAGGTTTTCTTGGATGTATTTTTTCCCAGAAAATCCCCTTTGTACATACTGACTTTTAAGTCTTTGAGCCTGTCCATACGAAAGACTTGGGCAGTCACAAAGCAGCTTAGGAGTTTTACATTAAAAACCAGATACCATTCCCCGATGGACTTGGGTCTGTGAAGATAAAGCTTATTACAACACCTCAGAGTTTACATTTGGGACTGTCTCTAGGGGCTGAATCTGGGCTGTCTTATCTCCTCCTTTACAGCTGTTTAGGTATTTCTGCTTTGATTGATCTGAGAAATAGGGCTCCTTGCATGACAATGGAGGCACTGTATATTAGTCCCTCTTGTGTTCACTCCAGGTCTGATTCTGAAAGATTTGTGGCTTTCTCTGATTTTACTTTACCCATGGGCTGGGAATTTCAGGTGCCAGTAACTGTGCTTCCTGAGAACTAAGAGAGATCCTGCCTTGGAGAATGTAACCAGGCTTATCACTTCACTTGCAAAGCCAGTAAATAAAGCCAGGTGTGGAAGTAGAATCTTTCCGTTCAAGTTTCAACAAGCTACTACCACAAAGTGTTTTCTTTCTTTAGTCCCTTTCCTACATTTTGGAAGTACCAGCTGTCCCTCAGACTTAGACACCTGCCAAAGATCGATGAACTTTTCTTTGCATAAAACCTCCAGACTTCAAGTAAAGATGTAAACAAAAAGTTACAGGGATTTAAGACTGCCTTCACTCGCAAAAAGAAAAGACAATTACATCAAGCGCTTAAATGTTAACAGTTGCAAGATTTTTGATTGCTTCTCTGTTGCCAATATTATTTGAAATATTGCCTAGTTCACCTTTTTTCCCTTTATAATTAGATCCTAGTATATTATTTAACAATACTTGCATCATTGTTGGCACTGGTACAGGAGCCTTAATTTGGAGGTTTTGTTTGGTCTGTTTGTTTTTCTTTACTGTAAGTCTTTTCATATCTGAACCTCATGTTCATGCAAGTATTTGGTTTTTTAAGCGTCTTCGTTTTTTTTTTTTTTTCTCATTTTTGAAGCTATAAAAGGCAAGGCTGTATTTTGCTTAAAGCCCAGAAAATCTCTAATCTCTCAAATAAAATAGAAATAGTTCATGAGATAGAGGGGACTACCTTGAAGAGGCTTCTCCATCATTAGTAGGCATACTCATTTGTCCTTTTGCTAATCAAAAACACCCTGTTTTTTCTACTAAGCCATGAACTCCCAAGTTTATGTAGTCATCAATCCCTATCTCACCTGTTACAAAGCCAATTCACTCAGAAAAAAAAATAGAATAATTCCAAACTCATACAGAGTGCGTTATTTCTAATTCTTGGACAAGAAAAGTGACCCCTCCCAAATAAACTACCCATTTTATGTTGTTTCAAGCTGCCCTTGTTCTGTGACCATACCCTCCCTAGGAAAAATTATTACTGCATCTATTTCTTTCAGCCTAGAAAAGCTGATCTTGAATGTAGCAATGGTCTTTCTTTAAGAGACCATAAGCAGAGAAAACACAACTGAACAGTGTGTGCTTCCCTCTTTGACAAAATGTGCAAAATTCTACAGCGGTCAGTGGGGCAGAACTAACTCTTCAGCTGGGTCTGTGGCTTCACATCTGTACTGAAAGTGACTGCACATGGAGTATATTTCATTCATTATATACTATGTGTTGCTGGAACTCCTGACCCATTGGCAGAGCCTGTGTAGCTATGATGGTGAGACACCAGATAAATAGGGAATTGTCATTTATCACCTTTGTTCAATGCCACCTATAATAAATATATAGACTCTTGCTCAGTAGGAGGAGAGTTAGTGGCTATTTCTTGTAGTCTTCTATTTGCTTGCCAACTGTAAATTATAAATTCCTGTCCTTTAAAGAGTAATTTCCATCTTCTGTTTCAAGATACGGTTTACATATGCTTTCTAGTACTGTAAAATTTTTAAGTTACAGGATGAATTGCAAGAATCTAGTGCAATATAAGGACAGGAAGAAATAGATCAAAACCTCCAATGTTAATCCATGTAGATATGTTTTGAACACATCAGAGACAACTGATTACAAGGATGAAAAGGACGTTATGCTGTAATTATAGAAAAAAATTGTCCAAGGGTTGTCTTTTTTTAAAGAAGCAGTATTAAATGATAAACTTATTAAATAATGTATGATGAGAAAAGATATATGAAACTTTGAATGCAAAACATGAACAAAACAACTGATTTTTTATAAAATGGTCATGAATTAAATGGCTGTACCATAGAACTTTCAGTGTCTACACAAATATTGTTGAAATTGTAGGAACGCTATAGACTGTTACAGTTTGAGCAATCAAGTTCTTCATGGACATAAAACTGAGATAATAAGGTTGGGTTTCGATTTCTTAATCTTGCCATCTATTGGAACTTTAGTATTTTAGTAGAAGAATGCAGCGATGTGATTCTAGCATATAGATAAAGTAGGGCTATGGGAATAAGCGACTGAAGTAATGGTCAATGTGTAGATTAAAGGTTATTCTGTTACTTGAATCTGTTAGCATTGAAACAAAGCAAGCATACAAGCTGAGATACAGAAATAGATCTCTAAAAAGTGCCACTTACATATGTTTATAATAAAGCACGAGACTAGGAGACTTACTACAATGAGCAGAAAACTTCAAATTAAGCTCTACAATGTCACCGTAACAGTCTGCAAAGGTAGCCCAACAGTATACATAGCTGATGAGGGCACTGTTAGTGGAGTTTAACAGCTTTGCAGGCTTTGTACATTTTCTAGGAAAAAAAACAACTATTTTTTCATGGATAATAAAAAAGATCTTGAAGAGGTTTTAGTTTTGAACAGTTGAAGCAAGCCAGAGGCAATAAGAAACTTTCCCATTCTCATTTTACAGCTGGAGAACCAAGACACAAAATATTTAATTGACTTGCCTAAGATCACACACACACTAGTCGTATTAAGACTAGTAAATGCTCTTAATCTAGATTCAGATCCTTAGGTCATCTTCCTTCTGTAAAATAATTTGTAAAAAAATTATGGCTTCAGTTAGGTGAAGCATCAAGACTGTTTAAGAGAGAAAAAATAGACTTGACATTGCAATAATGAAGTAATCAAGCATGTTTTCCCTTTGTTTTCAATTTGGAATTACTTTTGGTGGAGGTGTAATTATAAATTCATAAGTTTCAATTGATAAATACCTAGATTGTACAAGTTAAGAGCTTCTGTAGTAAGAATCCTGAAGTTCATGCTTGTATGCAGTAGGCCCTTCTTGAGAAAATTACTTTGTCACTTTGAATGAGGCTTTGATTAATAAAAATTTGATTTACTGCATTCCAATAGTGTGGAATAATGTCCTGATTCAACAAGTTACTAAACCCCATCATCTCATGTACTTAAGAACAGTTACACACTTAAGTTTTCTTTTGAACTGTTTTGTTGATTTGTCTAGTTATTCTTAACATTTTTGATTACTGTGTTAACGTTTTCTTTCTTTTTTCATGTGTCTTTTTCAACTCTGAAAAAAAAACCCAATATATTTAGCAGACATTCACAGACCATTTTAGTTTAAGCAACCGAATTTCAGTAAAGATCTGAGAAGCCTAATTTCTAACAAAAATTAAAGTCCTTATCATGTTCAGATTTGTATCTCTGGATAGTCATTTAATTTTGGAATTGTTTTGGAATTGTTAAAAATAAGTAACTTAAAAACTACATCAACATTTTCCTTTCCCAGACATCATATTTAATCCCCAAATTTGAAATACTTGAATCCTAGAGTTAAAAATAATACCCATGTGTTCCTTTCTTGATGCAACAGTAAGGTTCCGTCTGTATAAGTAGATTCAATTTCCAAGGCTTTGGAATACTATAGTAGAACTGAATAGTGTGAATTAAATTTAAATTACATTTCTTTCTTTCAGAAAGGCAATCTTAAGTTCTACCAATAGCCAATATGGATTTGATACCTTTCACTGTAATGTAGATTTTATCTTTTGGCTTACAGATAGGAAGACTTTATTCTCTGAAATATAGATGTGTGGAAAAGGAACAATGCAACTTCAAACAAGCAGGAAATCTGACTAATACCTAAGAGCAATAATACAGTCATGGAGCAGTGCTAGCTCAATTGATAATCTTGAACCCTTTTTAGAGTAGGCAATTCAGTAGTTACAAAAGAAAGCAATTTTAGTAGTAAGAATTAGAGGAAACTTTTGGATTATAATTGTAATTGGGGCAATTTTGTAAAATTCATTAGCAAGATGATCTCATTTGTACAAATATATAACGTATCACTCAAAGTTCTGTGAGGTTTCCATTGACCCAGGTGCTTATAATGTGTTAATTTACATCAGAGAAACAGCAGTGTGTGAAAATCGGGCAGCAGACAGGATTTAGTTATTTTTCATTAGCACTTGGACTTTGATAAAAGGGAACAGAAAAGAGCTGCTTGACCTTTCAGTGCTTAAATTATTAAAGAGCAAATAGATTTGAGGTCTAGATGCTTGCAAATCTAATTTGTCTTGTGGAGTAAGGATGAAAAGACATTTTGAGTTTGAAATTGCTCCAGTCAACTTAGTTCTTTCTTTAATGTATCTGAAGATGAATAGATGGCAGGCATTTAAAATGTAATATACAAGGAGTAGTGCATGTAGTATAACTAACATGAATTTGCCAGAGAAAGGAACGTTGTAATGACAGATTTGTTATTAAAATATCTACAGTCTTAACTTTAATCACTAAATGAAAAATGAAAAGAACCTTCATTTCAACCAGTCATATTACCTTGTCTGGTTTGAGATCCCTCTTACATTCAGTCCTGCTGCAATAAAAAAGGTAACAATACTCTCTGGAAGGTGACATCCAAATAACTGAGTTTACTATCCGTCATGCTTTGGTGAAACTGAGGGATTCTTATCTTTGCTGTGGTATTAAGCAAGTGTATCCAACTTCACTACCTTGCAAGAATAGCTGTTTATGTCACCTTTTCCTTTTTTTTCCAATACTCCATTTGAATTTTCAAATGGTATTTGTTGTAAATTCACTGTAAATTAATAATTAGAGGAGGCAATACACTCTTTTCAAAGTAGCTTGGAATCCCAGTTCTAAGCAACTGTGTTTTGTTCTAGAAAATTAACTGCTATAATCATGTCAAATATTGATTTGGAAGAGAAAAAACAAGATTGCAATGTGGATATTTCATGGTTAGTTTTTACACATCAATTCTCACAGGATTAAAGAAAGGTTGTGATGTATTGACCTTCATTTACTACTCAGCATGGAATTAATCAACTAACAAAAAACTTTCTGCTAGATGTGTAGACTTTGTTGCGCAGAGTTGCAAAATGTACAGAAGTGACCTCTGAGTAGACCCTCAAGACATTTGTTTCTCTCCCTGGCTATACCAAACTTATACATGGTTAAATTTCTGTGCGGGGTTTATCATTAGATTAAAACATCTAAATTTAAGTGTCCACTTGTAGATGTCTACATGTGAGCTGACTATTTAGTTATTGGAGTAGAGCCTAGAAAACAATTAAGTTAACCTAAAAGTAGATGCCTCCTCTCTAGTCAGGTCTTTAAGATCTCTTCCCTATACTGAATTGCTCTCCAATGACTGTAATGGGAGTTTACAGATGTATAGACATCTTCATGGTGACATTTGAATTTAAGTGTCTTAACATTAAACTAAATTTCATCCATGGTGACAGTCTAAATCAGTCAGAAGAAGAGGTATTAAGCATTCTCAGTGTTTCTAGGCATATTTTTGTGAGCGTAGCAAGTGCAGCATCTCCTACTGTAGATGCTAGATCTTAAAAACATAGTGAACGGGGTCTATTGAACATGATCAGTAGATCTAGTAAAAAAACAGTAAGAAGGCCAAGAGAACTGGCGTTCTTCTGCCTCTTGGTGATACTCAGCTATGATGGCTCTGAAGACCTAGCATCGTGCTGTCATAGAATCATGAAGTCGGAAAGGATTGGGTTGGAAGGGACCTCTAAAGGTCATCTAGTCCACACCCCTGCCATGGGCAGGAGCATCTTCCACTTGATCAGGTTGCTTAAAGCCCCATCCAACCTGACCTTGAACAGTTCCCTTGATGGCACGTCATTCAAGCACACAGCATTATCGAAACATGCAAAGGCAGCTTGGGGGTAGAAGCAGTGTGTTAGTCTGGTTGTGCACTGAGTCAGTAAGGCTCCAGAGAGCGCCAGAGCTGGAAAGTTCTATGCCAGCGCTCAAAGCAGCTTGAATCTAGCAGAGGCCAAGCAGCTACAGGAGTTCACAGGCTATGAGCTGGCTTGGTGACTGCACAAAGTCCTCTCTCTTATTTCTAAACCAGATTTGCCTTCAGAAGGGGAATAGCCATAGCTGTGCAGTGATATGACTAATCCAGTAAGCCTTGTTGGGTCCAGACTGAGACCTGCAGAGGCCCAGCCCAAGTGTCCCTGTACTTTGGGCAGTCTTCTGTAAACATAATCATCTACCTACAGAAGACTTGAGTGGGAACACGTCAGAAGACTATGTGGGTATTTCATCCTAAAGAAACATACCCTACCCAGAGATCCCTGATTTTTATGAATTATTAACCTGAGAGATCATAAATTGTTATTAGATGTAGATGATGTGAAAAATGTGGACATACTGCTGCTTTAACATCAGTTACCTATACTGACTTGCTTACCAGGATTAAAGATTCCAGGAGACAAATAATAATTAAGAATCACTGGTCCCCAGTGAAGCAATAAACTTGCAAGCTGGTCCTCTTTAGAGACATGGACTTCCCACTTCACAAATTTGAAAGCACTGACTCAGGATTTTACAGTAGCTGCAAGGATATAGTGATTACACTGTTTGCATATACAGCAGAAATCACAATTTCTTTGTCTTGCTTGAAAGTCCATAGCACCTTTACAGTGGAGAGGGATGGACTGTTCCCTGTAGGTCCCAGTACAGTAAAGAATTCACATGCAAACTGATCTGCTTTGCAGAATGCAGAAACACTGAAAAATATGGTTATCTCTAAGATAAAAGTGCTTTGCTGAGTGAGAATAACTTCCATCAAAAAGTGTTTTATTCTTTCTCAGTAACAGTCAATATGCCAGTGAAAAAAGACTTTTTTAAAAGACAATTTTAAAAGACTGTAATTTACTCCATGTGTGCTTTTATAAATAGTTATAATGTCAACAGTTAAACAAATACTATTTCCCATCTCATTGTAATTTATTTCTTCATTTTTATCTTACTACTCATTGCATTTCATTTAGACAAGATAAAAAGCTTAGAGAATGGAATCCTATAGCGCTAATCAAGCAAGCTTTTTTTCTGTACAAGAGTTCAAACAAGAAAATGTTCTGTGCATTTGCTATGTAAAAAGCTGTGATGTGTATGGCTAACTTTGTTTTTCCAAAACAAAATGAATTTGTTTGAAAGCATGAATCTATTCCACAAATCCATACACCTGAATATCAAAATGACATTTTCTTCCTGTATCCTTTCCTATTAACAGTTATTTTTTTTTCCCCATAAATATTGCTATGCTATTATGGTTTCAGAATGAGTTGATTGTCCAAGTCTTAAAACAACCTGTGTGTTTCTTTTGTTCTTTCCTTTCTACACTCTTAGTGTCTATCAAATAGTTGTTGAAGAAGAACGTCCACGGAGGACCAAAAAGACAACTGAAATCCTGAAGTGCTACCCAGTGCCCATTCATTTCCAGAATGCCTCACTTCTGAATTCCCAGTACTACTTTGCTGCAGAGTTTCCAGCCAATGGTTTACAAGCTGCTCAGCCTTTTACTATTGGTGATAACAAAACCTACAGTGGTTTCTGGAACACTCCTCTTCTTCCTCATAAGAGCTACAGCATCTATTTTCAAGCTGCCAGCAGAGCCAATGGGGTAAGTCTTATGCAGTTGTGGTTTTATACAGTATTTGGGTGTAAATAGATGACTGGAACTGTGAACTAGCAAGATGTCCAGTTTAGTTGCTAATGAGAAAATGAAGTAACCGTGAAATTTAACACACTGAATTTAAAAATAACATTTTTCCTAATACAGTATTGCTTAATGATTAAATGTTACAGGAAAGAGGGAAAAAATTTTGTCAATAGTGAGTAGACAAAGTAGTGTAATACCATTCTATCTTCCTATCTAAAAGCTGTCCAGTATGTTTGACTAGCTTTTTTTTTTTTTTTTTTTTTTTTTAATTTGCTTTGAAGAGGAATGTGTTGTGATTTCTTTTGCTAAGTTTAAGCCAAACTTGACTGTGGATTTTAGCACATTTGTCTTGGCCTGTCCAGTCCCATTACCTTAGTTTGTAACATCTTGAACTCCCATATTCTCATTTGGTTGCCCTGACTGAATTAGAAACCACTTTTTCTCCCCATTTCTGCAAACAGTAAAAGAAAAATAAGTAGATGGAACTGAAATAAAAAGTGTGTAAAAAGGTCTTTGCAGATCATGTTTCATCGGACTAATTCTTCCTGGAATTGTTTTTCATTTCCTGGACAGATCTACCCAGAGCCCTTCAATTCTTGATCAGCTTTGGCTGTCTGTGCTGACAGCCTGGAAATGTTTTCTGCCAGAAACCATAATGGTTCCTCTTTCACAGTGCACTGACAGTGCAGAAATGTGAAACACCATTGATTGTTTTTTCTTTCTAAAATTGTCTAGCATGATGCCTCAAACTATATTATCTGCAAGAAAAAGAAAACTCTTCCAAGGTCATTGTGTTGCCAAAGTAAAAGCTAAACACTTGCCTGTGCTCTTGTGAATATCTTTCACATATTTTCTACTGTTAAAGAAACCTTAAGTGAAATATTTATATACCATACCCAGGCAGTGTTTGTCCATATTATGAAAGCCCATCCAAGTTGCTTAATAAGCAGTTAAATATGTAATGAGGCACATTAAATTAACACTTCTCTGACATTTTATCAGTACTTTTAAGAATACAATCATGGATTACTTACTTTCCTTAGAAACACAAGATGTGACCTTTTTCCTCTTTATTTGACACAGGAAACCAAAATTGACTGCGTCAGGGTAGCCACAAAAGGTATGTTCATATTGTGTCATGTGTTCTGTATTTCAGCTTGCTGACCTTCCCTTCGTATGGTCATTGCAAACATCCAGAAGTGTTTATATTGCTAAAAGGCATCACTAAACCTATTATAGAATTTTAAATGATTCATTTCCATCTCTAGCTGAGATTTAGGAAGTAAGTTTGTTTGTTTGTTTGTTTGTTTTTAATAACAAACGTATTACTCATTTTTAGGTGTCTACTTGAACACAGGGTTTTTAAAATATATTCTGTGGGTTTTTATATGATCTCACAATAAATATTTTGGACATTACTGTATAAAGTGGAGTTGTAAAATTGCCAATTGCAGGGTGCATGCTAGGTGTTTCTACATCTGTAGTGAAACATTACCCCTTCCTTGTAAGCAATTATCTTTTCTTAGTTGCTTTATAAAAGAAAAGTGGAGAAAGCATGTTCTCCATTTTTGTGGTACAGATCAGCTATATTTATTGGACTGTCAGCACATGATACTACCGTTTGTGAGACAAGTTTGTATAAGTGAGACAGTGCTAGCTGTAGGTTTGATCCTCAAACAAGGAAAGGTAAACATGCTGATAATATATTTAACTTTGGAGGGTAGAGTCTGTCTGTGATTATCTTTGTAGTCTCATCTGTTTAGTACCTGCTGGTTGCAACTTCAAAGCCTGAAAGAGTAGTGATGGGATACTATGATTATCTGGAGATTGTAATAGAAGGGAAAGAAAGAAAATACTGCTGTGAGTTGGAGCAAGTAATACCACCCTGCAGTTTGGGCAGCTGGTAAAAGTATGAAACAAAAACTACTCCATCTCTCTACCACTGTTCCTTGTGGGAGAGCTTGCATGTCTTATAGTGACTGTCCCTAACACCCTAACATAACTGATTCCACCATGATTTCCTTTACATGTAGAGTTCACATTTCCTCCACCACCACTAAATCTAAGTAAGATAGATGAGAATCTCGTTACTTAAAAGTAAAAGAAATTTTAGCATACAGTTGCCTCTTTTGAAAGGCTGGATCCTCCCTAATCTGACAAACATTTTTTATGGCTTTTTGAACTGATTCCTGGTTGTTGGGTTTTTTTCCAAACCAAAGGAAGTCGTTTTAATTCTAATTTACTAACTGACTACAAAACTTTAGAAAACTTTGAAATATCTAAACAAAAGCTTTATAACATATAGAAGAGAGTTTAATTCCACATTCAAGTGGAATCCTGTGGTGTTGTTTTCCGGTAGCTTCAGTGATACCAGGAGTGGACTGCATTACCTCAGAAATCATAATAGGTGATTTTAGGAATGGATTTTAAATTATTTGAAGATTTGTATTCCTAATCACTAATGGATGTTCAACTATTTCAATTACTTGACTGACTGAAAAATCTTACTTTCTCATTTGAGAAGTGAGGGTAACTTTATGGATTGGAATAGCTCCCATAGCAACAAGCAACTTTGACTGAACCCATTTGGCAATGGAGGTGTGAGAAGTGCAGCTTTTATTTTAAACAAATTTCCATGCATTTCTGTTGTGAAAGCATGTTTCATAATTCTTTGTAATACCTTTGCGAAGCCTGTAAAATAATGTGAGGGGTTGCTGTGAGGACTTTGAAACCAGAGGTGTCATCAATGGCATTTATAGTCCCTGGTGCAAAACTTCCTTGTGGGGTCTTCTGTAAAGCACTGATTTCCATGCTTATAAACTGAATGTCTGTATTATATTTTTAAACTATATTATTTTTAAAAAACAAAATGGGAGACCGTGACATATTTTAGTATGATATTAATCATACCTGTCTGTACAGATTTTTTCCCTTTAGATCTAAGAGATACTTGAGAGAAAAGCAGACTTGTGTGCCCTCTTTGGACTTCCCACATATGGACTAG
This sequence comes from Falco naumanni, assembly GCF_017639655.2. NCBI lineage: Eukaryota > Metazoa > Chordata > Aves > Falconiformes > Falconidae > Falco > Falco naumanni. The sequence goes on along the minus strand of NC_054056.1, from coordinate 61,397,255 downwards.
AAAAAATAGCAAAAACGCTTAATGTCTGTAGGTTAGAAGTTACCACCCCTGTAGTGGGGCAAGATAAACTGTCCTCTCCCATTCACCTCCCCTTCTGTCCACACACCCGCAAACACCTTAGCTCAACATTTACATTGCCTGTACCCCAGGAAACAAAGTCTGCTGCGACCGCTCTGCCTGACCTTTTACAGACACACACCATTTTCCACTGAGTTTTGTGACTACACTATAGCTGCTAGACAGTAAGCTACTCGAACTCTGTCATGTGCTTGTTGTGTCCATTTATTACAGTGCTTCTTACAAATAAAGTTGCAAGAAGTCCCCAGTACAGCATCGAGTTTTCCTATACTAATAACATCTCTGAAATGTTTGTATTCTGGGCATCTGTTATCTTTAGAAGTTCATATTTGGTGGTTTTTAAAGCTAAAAGAAAGTGCTTTAGACCATTCACATATAAAACTGGTACAATCTTCTTTTAAATTAAGGTCTGATCCTGAAAATACCTACAGTCTTGGGTAGCCATTGGAGTTAGCAGACATACTCTAGAATTTAATAAGTGGGTGTGAAACCATACACTTTCAGGCCCTAATCAAGTCAGTTATGTACCTAATTTTGAGCACAAAGACTAATCTCACTGATTACAGTGCAACAATTCTGTCTTAAAGTAGACATGTAAGTATTTTACTGAATAAGGGCCTGTGCCATAAAGTATACCCTGTAGAACAAACATAACGATGCAGCCAGCTGTCTGCTTGTTTCTTGAAAGTTTCTGCAGTTCCATTCAGATTGAATCTGAAGATTGCACTAAGCACATCGACAGCTCTTCCTGGGATCCAGGTCACCCAAGGCAACCTCCAAGCTGCTCCACTGAGCCAGCCAAGCTTGGCCAAGCCACCTTGTTGTCTGTATTAAGGGTGTGTGGTTTTGCCTGTTTGAAGTCTGCCCTTAGGACCAGTATGGGAGTTCAGAACCTGACATGAGCATAGCTATATAATATAATTTTCTAGTTGTATTTCCTTTAATCATTCCAACTCCAGATAATCTAAAAGTTGTTGATGCCCTTGCAACCTTCTTAGGATCACTGAGTTTTGCAGTGTTCATTCCATGGCCCGCTTTTGTATGCTTTTGTATTTTTTGTTAAAATAAAAATAATGAATAAGTGTAACCTAAAGAGATAAAGCCTTTTTGACCCAGATCCAGCAGAACCCTTACAGTAGGTACTTCACTTTTCATTGCAGTTGATGTCAACAGGAATAATGCATGTGCTTACTGTATGTTTACTGTCAAGCATGTGCTCAACTGGCACACACTAATCTGTGTTGCTGGATCAGAGCCAAAGTGCACTAGATAGATAGGCTTTTATACTGACAGGCTTCTTGTTAGAAAAGTACAGCATAACTGCAGAAAAGTACAACCTAAGTCTAGTGGTCAAATACATGTGTAGGGTCAGTAGCTGGATAATACTTTCTCATTCCATCAAGTATATTTTAAAAAAACTCAATTTGTAACATTTTAAAAAATGATCTTGTTTTATGACCATTACATTTTTACAAATGAACCCTCTGTTAAATGTGTTCTTTTAGAGATCATATAAAAATCCTGATTGCAATGATTGTAAGTTTAGTTTAGGATCAGAATGTTGAGTTTTGTAGAGCTGAAAGTTCTTCTGCTTCTGCTGAAGTCAAAGGGATCCTTTGCCACTGATTTTGCTAGGAGAAGCATCAGACAACATATTCTTTTGATGTGGAGTCTTATGATCTTAGTTTTGTGTAGAGAAAGGCTTCTGGCGCCTCTGTGACTACAAATGTGGAGACTGCAGGGTTTCCACTCCCATTATTTTTGACAAGATAATTAAACAAACAAACAAACAAAAATCAGGAAGAGATTTTTGTACCACTGGTAATAAAGGTTGTCGTGTTTTGCTTGAAATATGGCTTTCATATACCTACTCTTTCTTCAAGCTAAATGACTGTAAAATCTCAGCAGACGAAGTTGAAAACATTCCAAAACTCCTCCAAGTTTATTGCTATCAACTTTATGGTGTTTTGTGATTTATATTAAGACTATATTTCCTGATATGACTTACAACACTGTCTGGATAGAAACATCTTGGTTATCTCCTAGGAATCCAGTTCTCAAGAGGGAGACATCATTGTTCTAATTTTGCAATATTGGAAGGCTTTCATTAATTATGAGAGAGAAAAGGATATTATAATATTTTAAATCCAATAGCAACAGTACTCTAGCAGCTACTATCAACACTGCATTTCATGTTGCAGAGGGATATTTCAAAATATTATGCAGCAGCAGTTTTGAGTTTAATTGTCTGCAGATGGTAGATGATCTATTTTCCTCACTCCTTGCCACATTTCTAATAGCACCCAGGCTGTTCTATGTAAATGAGTGATCTTTCATATAATTTTGTCCTTAATTTTCCAATATTTTTTCTTTTTATCATTCTCCAGCTGCATCATGTTGAATCTGACCTTTTAATTTTTTTTATATTTCTTAATATATATGTATCATAGTGTGCTTAACCATTTAGAGGCAATTGTAGAACTGCTGGCAAACAAAGAAATATGAGGTTTTATTAATGTGAGCCATGGTAATAGTGGTCTATACCAGTCAGTACTTGTTACAGCTCTGACAGCAAAGTCTGAATACTTGAGGCACACAAACAATTCAGATGTTTCAGGTTTTTCTTGTCTTTGTGGCAAAACATGAACTTGAAATTCAGACCTCAAACAGATATATACGCATACCTAACAAAAAGTGTGCCAGCTCTCAGTGGTCATTCTCTATATGCTGAAAGTTAACTATATGTGTAGTGTGTGCATTTTCAGAACAAAGACCCAAGTGGGTACAAGAAAAATAATAGCTCAAAAACATTTTACATAAACATTATTTAAAAAAAGAAATATAGGGAAAATGTACTACTATGAAATAGGAAAACAAAAAGTTAAATTAGTTCAAATGACCTGGAGAGATTAATACTAGACTAATCTGAATAAGCAGTTAACTTTCACTTAGAAAGCCCAGTTCTGTGACCAGCAGAGCCAAAGAGTCTCCAGTGTGCTTAAATGCATTCTATGTAAATAATGTGCCTTGAGTCTTTTTCCTGAATAGAAGTCACATACAAAAGCTTATTAATTTGTAGAATAACAAAACTAACAACTGAAGGTGAAAAGGAACTTGTGGGAGTTTTTGGGGTTTTATCTGTAAGAAGTTCAGACAATAAACTATTGACCAAGATTCTTCTTGCTGGCCTAGCTTCAGTCTGGCTTTTTTTTCCCTCATGCATGCTGACCTGGAAATCTTCCTTTGCCTTAGCTGCGATAATCGTGACTCAGCTTACAACACCATACATTCGCATCGCCCCTGCTGCAGGCGACGACCAACTAACAGGTCAGATGTTCAAGTATAGACAAGTCATCATGCCCATTTTGTCTCATTTTCTTTGGCTCCTTTTCCATGATGGTGTCTTCGTTCTCTGCTCATAAATAGTTTTCTCTGTAAAAATTTCTTTTTACTTATAAATTTTTCTTCAGCTCCATTAAATTAAATGGTTTACTTGGCACCAAAACTTACACACACATCCCTGTACATACAACTCCGCTGCATGTGCCCATTGTGTGTGTGATCTGTGGGATGTTCCTTCAAGCCTGATGTTGTAAAGAGGTCTAGTCTTGCTCCATCCATAAAATAAGTGACAGTTTGAATATAGATATATATATGTATCTGTTTATTTTTTTCTGTGTTATTAGATGAAGATACTATAATTTCTAAGTAAATTAGGCTCAAGAGTTGCATGTGTAAGTTAGCAGAAAAATCTTGAATTAATGGATTTTTTATTGTTTTTTACTGCAGAATTTTGGGAAGATCATACTTTCTGGCAACATTTCAATAAGCAAATATTTAAATAAAGAAATAAAATAAATTCCTTTTTAATTATGTCATACATGAATTCTAGGATTAAAACAAAATAACCTAGCATGCAACATATGAGAATGAACAAGCCTTTAAGGTTTTTAAATCTAATTGTCAAAGTAAACTCAGTATGCAAGTGAGACAGTTATTAGGCTGTGTGTGGCTTGAAGGCCAGGTCAGAATGTACCAGAAAATCTTTATGAACTTGGGGAAATGATTAATTTTGTCAGAAAATAAGGACATGCATAAAGGTTTTAAGGGATTTGAAAACCTTTTTATTTTCAAACAGAAGCAAAGAGCATTAAACATTCTAGAATGTAAGGTGAGATTGATGGGATTACATATTCAGGGGAAGTTAGACTTAGTACATCAGCATTTAGCATATCATAAAATCATTACCTTTCCTAAGAATACTGGCATAGTTACTTGGGAAGCATGTAAATATTGCTACCCAGGTATCTAAGGGACGAGGAGAAGTTCAGATGCTTAGCATCTGGATGCTACTATAGTCGATAAGAGACAGTTAAATGATTCAACTTAAGATAAGAGGATTAGTGACATGTCTGCTATAGCTTTTATTTCTGGGGTATGTGTTATAATAACTAAGCTGAGTGATCCATAATCCCAAAGTTGCCATGTTAATCAAGACAAAATTGTTGCATGTATGTTTGTATTACATATGAACTAATTAGAATAACACATTTAGATGATGCCAGGAAGTACTAGCTTGTTATTGTTAGTACAGCTTGTCAGAAGCTCTGTCCATACATTTTTATAGCACAACTATTTTTCACTTGAGAATACAAATAAAGCTTTGAAGAGACAAGGAACATCTCTTCCATATCTTTGAACTTTAGCAAGTTTTGATTTCTTCATCACAGGATTCAAATAAACTTATATATTTTTCCATATGGAGAATTAAATGTTTTTCTTCTTTTATTTTGTTTTTTTATTTATTTTATTGCAAAACTGGGTAGCTACAGAAAGCAGTGGCTATAGCCTGTTACACGAGAAGGAGATGGCTATAGAAGTTACAATGAGAGAACAGAAATACAGCTAGCATAGGACAGCCAGCAAAGTATTCATTTGGTTACTTTGTCACTAGTGGCTCATGCCATTGGCATCCTCTGGTTGTCAATCAGATCTATGACTTTTATTTCCTGGGGTGTTTTTTAATACCTGTTCTACCCAAAACTCATTTATATAGTGAAAAGTAAAGTATCAGATGATACCTGCAAACAGCATTTATGGCTGTCTGTGAAATGTATTAAAAAGCCTCTGACATCCCCTCATCATTTTCACAACCCCTTGTTACGCTGGAAAGACTGTGTGATCAAAAGGAAAGAAGCATCTTCCTCGCTTGCCACAACTGCAATCGACTATGAAAAATCCCTCACCCATCCCACATGGTTGGTCCTGTGACAGCAACAGGAATTCATGTTTTTCTTCAGAGACATACTGTGTAGGGGTTGGTTAGGCAGGCTTTTTGACTTCAGGGCAGTACAGCGATGATGATATCTGCAGTATCTGTGAGGAACCCAAAGATTTTTGTAAAGGAGATTTGCAGAAGCTGGACCAGACATGAGGAAGCAGGCAATGATGCACATTCTTCCCACACTTTTCTCCTACAAATTCCCAGACTGTGGAAAGGATCTACATGTAAAAGGACTTCTTTATGTGGAAACCATAAGGAAGTTGCTAACTGTAGTTACCACAAGCCCTACAACTATAATTGTTAAATAATATTACTTAACATTTTTCTACTCAGTGCCTTTTCCTCCCTTCTTTCAGCACCAAACTAATTACATACGAGGTCAAGAAATTAGTTTTGTCATTTAGCATTTCAGGATTTGGCATTAGCATTATATGCATAACCAGCAGTGGGGAGGTCAGGGTTGGGATTTTCTTTTTTTCAGGTGGGAAGTTGATAGTTCTTGCATAACAAAAATTTAAAAATTTGGCTGCATTCCTGTATATTGTTACCAATTTTGAAAGTTCCTCTTCAGAAAGATCATGATAATACAGGTCAGCTTTGAAGCCAACTCTACTTGCACTCATTTCCTCTACCCTCATCATCAATTCATCCTGGCCCTTACTGGTGCAGTTTATAAACAATGCATTATTAGTTCCTCTTTGTCCTTCCTTTTCATATAGAAATTACTTCCATTTACAGGATTACCTGCTGTTTGCCCTAAATATCTTGACAGCTACTCCTTGCTTCAGTACTCCTCTGCACCTTATAGCAAAGGAGACTTCTCCTTGTAGTTGCACTCAAATACCTACAATGTAGCTCTCCTGAAGTTATGGTATAGTGTAACATGCTGTAAAGGAAATTGTGCGATTTTGATTCTGAGAAGTCAGAATAGGCCAATTAGTGTTCTTAGTATTAGTGAATACATTATTATCACTGATTCAATAATTTAGTATATAAGGAATTCATATTTGGGGGATAGCATTTAGCTTTCAGTGTTAACCTTACAAAGAGTAACTAAAGCAAAATCCACTCATTTGACACTATCCTCGAACAGATAAGGAGAGTATCTAACATCTGTCAGCCAGAAGAAAAAGCTATGTATATATGAAGTACGATAGTCCTCATGATACCATTTCCATGTTTTCATAAATAAATACGGTTTAACAGTACAGTTGAAATCATGTAGAAAGTAAACAAAAGACTTATCACATACACAAGTGACTGTATGATGTTGAATGACAAATCCATGTTTGAGAAAGCCTGAAAGCGTTTGCAGTTCCCTTCACTATTTTGTAAGAGGCTCTTCATGTAATAGGTTTAAATTGGCCATATTTGGTATTCACTTGACCCTCATCTATTTTGTTCTTTCTGCATTCTGATAAAATAGCATGCTTGGAATCATGATTAGGGTGTTCATTCTTTCAGATATTTTCTTAATTGTTGAAATATGTCTGAGCTACTTACATTTAAATTAAAGTATTTCCACTTCTGATTTAGTGGAGCAGCCGCTACTTTACTGGATATTATTAAGACTGATTTCCACAGAACACCCTTTTTACTACCCATTGTTAATTACACATGCAGCTGGAAGAGAGAGTTCTGTATTGTATACTCTTCATTGATTAAATTCTTGGTATAAATCAGATACAACAAGATATGTCAAGTTTTTAGAATAACTGATCCTTAAGAATTGGGATAATTTTTTTTTAAATAGTGGCAATCTTAAAGCTTAAATGATTTTTACCCTGCATACCTTAAGGCCTAGATGAGCAGCATATTTTATAACCATGTTAAAAACAGTCATAAAATAATCCCAATTGGTTTCTTCTCCCTTATGAGGTTAACAGCATAATAAAATATACAGATTTCTTCAGATGTGTATTCAGTACATAGCAAGATTTATTGCTGTGGTATGGGTCAGATTTTGTTCTGAGCCATTCCACCGTAAAAGTGGAAAAAATCAACTGAAATCATTGAATTATTAAATCACAACCTCATTGAATGTTTTTTATGTCAAGGGATTTTCTCCAGATTTATACTACATTACTGAAAACACAGTCTGTTTATTAGCACAAAACGCAACAGCATGAATTTGAGGAGTGTTTTCCTGTTTATCTGGTTTGTTGTCCTTTACAATGCATTTGAGGTATAGCAACATGGGCTGGACAGTCATTCACATTCGTTTTTCTCAATGCTGAACCGTGTAATGTTGATTTAGACGTGTTCTGACATGTTGAAACTTGAAGTGCTATTTTAGGTAATGGAGAACCCATGGTTTCCTAGTTGAGACTACAGTGCTGTCTGTAATAACAAAGCTATGTGTGCATATGTCTGTCTGCAGGTTGAATAGACCATTTTAGGAGTTTATTCTTCTCTTTATACTTCTAAACAGCGTTTACATCAGTGAGAGTTGTGGATAGTTATCCAGGGGAGAGCAAGCATCTTTGTGGTGTAATGTCAAAACTGTATTACAATGCTGTTGCAAGGCCAAGTGACAAGGAAAGCAGAGGTAGAATGGATCTCCAAAGTGAAATTCTAAGCCTGTTTTTACATAATGGCCTCGACGACTGTTTTACGGATTGTTCAAGGATTCTGGTCCCCTTGCTCAGCTAGGCACAATGCAAAGCAAGAGGAAATCTTCCTACTTTCTGCAGCAGTGGCTGAATGCATTTCAATGGGCTGAAGTGTCACTTGTGATTTATTACCCATTTTTGTTCTTTTATGTGTTATATTTGTCATTTTTGCCGTGACAGTTTCATCTATAAAACAGTATAGTTACAAGAAAATGTTAAGAGGATACAGGAGTGCCATGGGAGATACTGTTTCCTTTACTTCTTTTTTTCCCCTTTTTCACAGTCAAATGTCAGGTTTTCTGTTTTTAAGGCAGTGGAGCCAAAGCACCTGGGATTTTAAGCATAAGCACATTTTCTACAGACCATCTGAAGAAGAGCTGAAGTTAAACAATTAGTCAAAGAAGGCCTAAAAATAATGCCGATCACAATTCACAAATGCTGAAATAACCCATAATATAAATGCAAGGCCTTTTCAGCTGTAGACAATAGAGAACCTGAGCTGATTAGAAGTCAGTTACCAATGTGATTCTGTTAGCAATATTAAGTACTCCAGTTCATGTTTTACAATAATAAAAATTCCTACAAAGTTTTCTGAAAATGAATTAGCAGTCTTAGTTTGGAGCGTGTTCAAATCATTTCAGAAAAGCCAGAGGTTCTGATCAGGGGTTCAGAACCTCCTCCCATTCAGCTCCTCTTACTCTGAACAGGTTGGGTTGGAGGCAGTAGGACCTTTGCAACTCTCCTGTGTAAATAGGAAAGTAGGGAAGATGAACTGCACAGGCTCATACCAGCAGTTCTGCTCCGGCTGTTGATGCTTGTGGTTGGCCAAGGAGATATGGGTTCATCAGCTACCCTGGCACTGTATCACCAGGTGTTACAGACCTGGGACAGAGCAGCTGGAGAAGATCCCATGACCTAGAAGAAAATATTAAATCTTTCCCTACACATTAGGAAGGACAAGTAGCCTAATTAGGTGTGTTTTGCATGGTAGAAGTTTGTCTTTTAGTCAGAGGAGTTAAAAAGTTGGTTGCCACAAAGTTAATAGTTAGTCATTGCAGGAGATGCATTACATCCCTCAAGTACACAACTGATTTGGAAATTTGAGTGTTCCAGTCCACAGCTGAGAGAAGAATATGATTCCAAGTGTTGGCATCAAATATCTCTTTCATAAAGAGAGAGAAACAAAATTTGACTTAAACCACTAAAGAGGACTCTGTTCAGTTCATCCCAGCTTGAAAAAGAATCTATTTGCTCAGTAATGTGTAATCTTAATGTAAGGATATCTGTGATGCTGTTTGAAGTTGGACTGGGGGAGAGGCACAATGAGACCTTGATCTCATTACAGAGAATGGAAACATAAAACCCAGTTATGAAACTAACAATATGAATGAACTGACCAGAATAAATTCTTAAGAAACTGAAGGAGTCTCTGCCATCTGTGTAGCACCAGTCAGTGTCACATCTAATACAAAATATTTCAACATCAGCAGTCATACAGAGAAGCAGAAAATGCAAAGCAAAGCAAAAATACCAGTAGGTAATTTTTACAGCATGGTGGTATGTCGTATAGTGTGTTACTTCATTTCTGTATTCTAAAAAAAAAAAAAAAAGCCTCTGATTTTTACATTCAAAGCAGAACATGTTTTGCATGTACCACAATGACAAATTAAGGAGAGGCAAGGGAAGAGAGAGAAACTCAGAGATATAATTAGTAACTAAAAAAACCTGTGAATTTCAATGTTTCCCATCTGTAGTTATTGACTGTATTCATAAAATGCTAAGCAATTAGAATTTTAATTTGAAAGAAAATGTGAGACCAGTTGTGGGTAAAAGAACCTGTAGTTCTTAGGAACTGCAGTTCTCTGGTGTTTGTAACAGTGGAAAGTTTAACAAATGTTAAATTCAATATTACATGGATTACCTCTGTGTTAATGTAAAAGTGAATGTTAAAATGTGTTGTGGTTAAATAGAGTAGTACAGCAAAGAAGACAGTAGTACTATCAAAAGACACAGAACATACTACCTTGGGCAAGATAGTGTTTCAGCAATTCACTCAGTTTAGATTCCTTGAAATAACTGAAATCTTAGTAAATATCTAAGCTGCATTTGTCTACTTGGAGGAATAACTCAACACGTGCAAGCCATAACTGTAGTTATTGATGGTTTTTTAACACCTGCTTCTCCAGACATTATATTGAAAATGTCTTTTTCTGCAGTAATGGTGTTTGACTGCAAGACCTAATGATTTTAGAGCTCTGGAAAAGGCATTCAAGTATATGTGTGTATTTTCATCTTTTTATTTCTCCAAAACTTTGAACTTTCATTTCCTTCTCTTTATCTGATTTTCCGTTATTGCTGACCACAAAGACTCCCATGCAAGTTAAAGCTGAGTCACAATCTTGCGTAGAAGGGAGTGGAAGTTGCTGTCTCACATAGTTTGAAGCTGACAAAAAGAGAGATACAGTACTTTCAGGTTCTGTTCGTCTTTTGAGTTCACATCAGAAGCACAAAAGGAAATGGGAAAAACGGTAACTTGTCATTGGTTAGAAGCAAAGTATTTATGATATCTTTTTGAAGCAAAATGGTTATATTTTGCACTTTCCAGTATGTTGTCACTGAATTTGACAGCTTCTGGTTATGAGTAAATGTGTCCATAATTAAAAGTGATATTAAAAGGACTGATGAGAAAAATGACCAAGGCATTCTTAATCAAATAGGACAGATGGGAGATTTTCCTGTAACCCCTAACAGCTACAGAAAATATATGAAAAATGAAATGTAAATCAGTGATAACCATTCAGAGGAGCCCTTTTCTATTCTTGTCCCTGTACTAGAATCTTGGTTTATCTAACATTGCTTCAGTTCGGACAGGTTTTTTTATTGGCAGTACTGTAAATGCTTCTGAAATATGAACAAAAGAATTTCTGTGCTGTGTTGACCCAGAGACAGATTTAGAATTCTGTGGAATTATTTTTCTTTCTTGTCCTGATTCTCCTTTCAAGTTCCTCTAGCCAGCCTTCCTGCCCCAAAACAGTGTTGACTGTGAAAACGCTTTTTTAAAAAAATTGTCTTTTTCCTGATTTTTATAAATTTATCAAAAATATATTTTACCTTTCTGCATGCATCATTGCATGTATAATTCCATTTATCTTTGAGGAGAATGAGCTATGTTATGCTTTCCTCCAAGAAAATAGGTAGGTAGTGAGTAATGATAAGTAAAATCGGAGAGTGTGATTGTTTTTAAAGGATTTCTGAAGAACCTTTCATAAGGGATACAATGTAGAGGGAGGCTGGTAGTGGAAATCACCGGGAACGTCAGCCTCATCTCTTGAGCCAGTGGCATCATAAGCCAAAAAATGCATGGATATACAAACCTACCAGTGGGATTCCTATCCTATATTGTCCTTCTGTCCCTGCCCCCTGCCCTCGCTTCCTCCTGCTGGCAAAGTAACCAGGTCTTCACTGACTTTCCATTTTGAACTGTTCATTATTGTTCCTGTAGTGAAGTCCTCAGTGGCAGCAAGATCAGAAGATAGTACCTCACTCCACTACTTCATACCCATAGCTTCAGGTTACTCAGTTCCCATGGTGGATGTGTTCCCTTGCATTCACAGGTGGAAAATAAAACAGTTTTATTTTCCATGCCAAGAGCATCTAGTTCTGTAGCTGTTTCACCCTCAGTAGGTCAGCTCCAGAAACATTACTCTGATCTGAGTTCACATTTTCCCTGCCTGGTGGAGGCCAGCTGAGCACTAGAAAACCACATTTTACCTAACCTGAAGAGGGCAGAGCCCTCTTCAGGCTTCAAATCCACACCTTTCCTGTTTGCAGAAGATAGTTGAAATAAACTTTCAGGGATGTCTGGTATTTGACGTTCTGCAGTATAGTTTCAGAAGCAGATCTGGTGTTGAAAGCATGAGAGACAAACAGATCTCCTTCAGCAATAGGTGAAATTCAAAATGTCCTTGGGGAGGGTCATGATAAATTATCCTCTGCTTCTGTAGGAGTGGCTAGAAAGTGGTGCTGACTTGCTTAAAAATGCATTATGTATGGACAGGATCAGTCTGGACTGACTGCTTTAATTTTCTTAGAGCTAATGTGAGAGTCACTTTTTTATTCTGAGTACTGTTGGCTTGAGGTTATGTAGAAAACCATAAAATCAAACGTTTTAAGGCTAACAGCTCCCCTTGTTGTACATTATACCTCTAGGACTTCTTGTTCACTGAAGTCAGATTTGTAAGATGCTGTTGCACTTCCAGTGGCTACAAGTCAGACCTCTTGCACACAATGTAAGCTGGTACCAGCCCTGCATTTCAAAATACTGAGACACCTACAGTCCCAGCCCTTGTTGGTACTTAGTTCTTAAACCTCCTCATCTTTATTCAGTATGAGACCTACATGTATACAGCTAGTTTGATGCACGTATGTTCTCATTGCTCCTCAGTCAACCTTCTCGATTCGAAATTTACATTTCATGAAGTCATATTGACCTTTGTTGTGTTTGAGTAGTCAGAGGGCAGTTTGGTAAAGAAGCCTGATTTCTTCTTTCCATAGTAGTCAGGAGGATTTGATCTTTTATTTCAGTGGTGGGGTCTGTCTTTCAAATGTGCTGCCCTGACCTTTCCCTTTGCTGATGCAGAGGTCTGTGGTGTGCACCATTATGGCTGCTTCTTTGGCCACACAGAGTGAGTACTTATAAATAAGTAACCAGACTTTTTTCTTCATAAAATAGACTAAAGTGCATGGGGGTACCCTTCAGGGCCATTTGACAGCTTAAGGGTCCAAAGGCTTTATATTTTTTCCTTAGGAAATTACTTATTTCCAAGAAGGAGATAAGAGCCTTTAGAGTCTTCAGAAAAATCCAGTCTAAGAGGCCTGGATTAAAATCCCATTAAAAAATAGATTGTGATGAGACCAAAGATATGTTTCAAACTGGGAACTTTATTTGTTTTAGGTATGTTTTGTAAAGAATGTTATTATTCCTGACAACCAGAAACACAGATGTTTAACAAAAAAAGTCTTTTTGCTCACATGCACCGACATGAATCATCCACCAGTGAGAGATGCAGTTCATTTAATAGTCAGTTAAATGAGTCATATTCATCAGTGAAGTAGTTCTTTGCATTTCTTTTCATGCAGTTTTGTTGCTTATATTTACATTTTTGTAAAGAATATCACAAACAAAATTAATAATTCATAATTATTGTTACACAGTGGAGCCTTATTTTGATAGTCCCTTCTTAGCATAGGTCTTTTGACAAGGCTGTTTTTCCCTGCATTTAAAAAAAAAAAAAAAACAAACAACACAAAAAAACAATTACCAAATCAGGACGGATGCCTTATGGAAGTACAGAAGTCTTTTTTAGGAAAGGAAGAGCTGTACACAGCAGTATGTATTGTACCAATGATCATAAATTAAAGAGAAGATACTCCTCTGCTGAAATATAAGTGCTATTTTCCCTCTGTCCAAGACATTCAAAAAATAGATTAGTAAGTGCTAACACATCATCGGAGAGAAAATCAGGATACATCGATTTCAAAACTTAAGCGGCTCCTGTGCTCAGCAAAACAGAAAGAAAACCTAATCCCTGCCCTGTGTAAAAAGCAGTTTATACATGAGCATTTCCAAAAGAAGCCAGGAACAGAAAAAGAAAAATACTGTAAAAAGAGAAGTAAAGCAGACCATACTCTGAGGAATTTATAAAACTAATATATTCAAAGCATGGAGTAGAGAGAGAAAACTGAAAAAAAAAAAAAAAAATACTGATCAAAACCACCTTCTGTCACAAATTATACCCTGCCCAGCAACACCTCATAACTTCTACCATATGGACAAAAAAGCAGTGCAGTTTCAAAGGAGAACTAGGAACACGGATTTGAAAGCTAACAATGAGGAAGGGGAGGGAGAACTTTCTCCCTTAGCTGGAGTTCTACCAGGAGTAATAAAACAAAGACTTTGTTAGCAGAATAGATGCTGGCTAGCAGATGAGGACTGAATGCCAGTCACTTACAGTATTAACAGACTAGCCAGGGTGGTAATTCATTTCATCTACAAATCTGTATGTGTTTTGGGTCTTCTCCAAGACAGTCACAAATCCTGACATCTGGACTGAACTTGAAGCTCAAATAAAAAGCATGTTGGACTGGTTTGTCTTCTCATAACACTAGTAATGCTACTACAGACTTAAAAATGAGGGTACTCTTTTCTGCGTTCGTGGGGGAGATAAGGGTAGAAATGCTGAAGCAACTTCTGGAGGAAACTGGACCTTTTTTACTACTGCCCCATTCAGATGTATTTTGCAGTTTGTGACACAGGATTGGAATTCCTAAATCATTTGACATTTACAAGAAGGACCTACCTCTGTGGAGCACCTCTTTTCATACCAGTACAACAGGCATATTTGTTTCCTTTCTTATTTTGTCACAGTCAATTTTATCCCAGCCCTTTACTTTTGGCACCTCTGCTTTTTCTATCTCTATGTTTGTGAACCTTTATGTCATTTTTTTTTTCTTTGGAACACCCTAACCTGCGTCTCATCCACAAAACCAGTACCCTGTCCCTCAAATCACTTTTGAAGATCTGTTTCTACTGTGTTATTAACTGGAAATGCTGAGTGATACCAGCTAGCTAAAAGAACAGGAAGAATGGAAGCATTCATTGATTTGGGTATTGTAAATGCATTTTCTTAGGGGTATTTGCCTCCCTCTCCCACCTGCAGTTGCTACACCTGCTCGTTAAATCCTAGCTCAGCTACATAGTATGCTTTTAGTGGCAAAGATTGTTTAGCTGTGTGCTTGCACTTTTCTTAGCACAGTGGGGCTCCCAATCTGATTTAGAGCTTCTAGATCCTACTATCATACAACTAGTAGAGAGTAATGATGATAGTAGCCTTTGTAATCTGTGTTGTCCTTGGAGAGCATGGGCAGTCTTTGAAGCCAAGTTCTCTGATCTTTTCAGTCTGCTTACTTTGTGGCAGGAATTATAGGATCCTAGTGATAGTGAAGGGTGTTCCAAGGAAGCATCACACCTCTCTGTCTCTCTTCCGCCTTGTACCATTTTGGATGATTTCTTCCACAGAATCACAGTGCTACTCTCACACAGGGATAGAATGTTTCATTTTCCTGACTTGCTCTGTGCAATAAGTAGGTGCTGAGATGTGATAGCTGAATCACACTGCCTGCATAGAAAAATCATGGGATACTCACTAACACAGCAAGTTAGTTAGTCTCAAGTTTGAACTGGAAACTAGGACAATCTGCACTAACTGTATTATTATTTTAAAGGCTTGTAAAGTTAGCCATCCATCACTGGACACTTGTGAACTTCTGGAGGAAACTGGACCTTTTTTACTACTGCCCCATTCAGATGTATTTTGCAGTTTGTGACACAGGATTGGAATTCCTAAGTCATTTGACATTTACAAGAAGGACCTACCTCTGTGGAGCACCTCTTTTCATACCAGTAGAACAGGCATATTTGTTTCCTTTCTTATTTTGTCACAGTCAATTTTATCCGTTAGAAAGGCTTGTGAGTGACTTATCAAGCGAGTACCTTTTAAGAGCTTTAAACTGCAGAATGCAAGTAAAAAAAGGCATCAACTATGGCCATCTTTGAGTGGAAGAAATAAAATTGGACCAGTTGAATTAATTAAAGGAAGGAATTATTTGTTGCTTCCAATAGGAGAAGAAATGTCTTGATTTTTTAAGGGTTGCTTTAGACAAAACAATCTATAGCTGATTTTTACTACTAACAGCTTTAATCTTATTCTTTTTTTTCAAAGCATAACTAGAAACTCCTAGACTATTGAGCCAGGGTTATTTTATTAATCGTTCATTTCTATACAACCGTCAGTCATTTCTAACTACATTTTTTTTTGGAAGGGACTAATAAACATTGAAAACCAAGTCCAAACCTTGTTCATTTACAAAAAGAAAAGGAGGGAGAGTTTTTGCTCAGTTTGGTAGAGGTCCATTTCCTTTACTGAAGAACAATTTCATTGGTTTTGAAAAACAAAATACTTAAAAGAATGATATTTTGATTGGCTAGTCCTTTTAGTGGTTAGTCTTTGCTTCCATTTTAATAAGGAATATTTCTGCTTGAAATTCTCTATTTATAAACTACCTACAGGAGATTCTTGTTTAGGAATTTTGGGGGTTGGTCAATAACACAGCACTAGTGAGAAAGGAAAGGGAAATTTTCCACCCAAGGAAGTGGCAGAACCATTTTCCAAATATCACAAATTATTCCTATAATATTAATACCAGACCTGTATGTCTCTGATGAGAGCTAGAAATTCTTCAATGAAATATATTTTTTTTGCCCAGTCTTGTAACCCATGGTACAGAAATAGAAATTTCACTGCACGAAGTAATTTAAGAATTCATAGTATGGTAGACTCTAAATATTAGTGACTAGAATATAACTCAATTCTCAATCTGAAGAGGAGATAAGATACCACGAAGCCGCTGAGTAATCACTAAACTTTAAAGAAGGAGGTTCCAATATTAAGAAAAAGTTAATAGAATAGGTCTGAAAGTCAAAAATAAGTGAAATAAAATATTTAGGTGTCTCATGGATACTACTTAAAAATATTATCACTGGGTTTTGCAAAATACGGAACAAAATGTGACTCATAAATCAGGCCAGCTGAATGCCATTTTTTCTAATTGAAGAAAAAAAAGATGTTTCACATTTTAAATGCTGCTGTAGGGAAAGCCACAAAGAATTGGCAATAAATAAGTAAAAGGGAAATTGGAATCACTGAGATTAATTAGAAAAATAAACAACTAAGGGTGTGGAACCAAACAATGTTCCTGTCTTCCACCTTATTCAGTGCAGAAGCCTGTGGAAAAACTTTGCCGGGTTTTGTGGTACCTTGGGGTTTATCTATAAGTGTATCTCTTTCCAGTTCTGGCAGGAAGCACTCTAGTTTGTTCTCAGCAAGTTAGGACTTCCCAGAGTCATCACCATAATCCTTTTTAAACTGGCTGGAAACATTTATCTGTAATTTCATTTTCTAAACATCTCCCTTAAGCTGTTTTGCACTCTCTGCTCTTCATTGACCTATTGCCTTTCTACAGCTGGACCACAGTATAGGTGTCAGTTTGGCCTTTATTATTCTAACTCCACTAGCCCAGACAGTCCTCAGCAAGAAAACAGAAGTGAGGTTATTGTGCAAAGTTTAAAGTCAGGCTTCTGTGAACAAAGGTAGAACCAAATGCTTAAAAGTAAAACAAATTAAAAAAAAAAACAAAAACAAAACAAGTAATTCATTAGACCCAGTGTTGTGAGGAAAATGCAGTGAGCTTAGCTTAGCTGTTGTCAACAGTATGCAGTCTGTCACTTAAAACAGCTATTTTACTGGAGATACAGAACTCCACTAGTCTTGTAACTATATATTTTTAAAGGCTCAAGGGTGATCAAGGAGATTAAAAATGACTATGTCAGAGAAACTGGTTGAAACGGCAATAATAAATAGAATAAAATGCCAGAACTGTAATATAATGATACTATAGTGTATAGTTAACACAATTTCTGTGAAGAAAGATTATATTTCACTAAACTTTTTTAGTATGTGTCAGCTCAGCAGAGTAAGAGAGAAACCATGGCATCATTTTTTTAGACTTGCAATAATAATTTTCCATATCTCTCTCAAAAACATACAAACAAAACTAAAAGCACAAATAGACATTGTCGTTTATCAAGTGGCAAAGTGAATTTCAGACCTACTGCCCCTAGCTGCTTCAATTCTCTTACACGCAGTTCACCTTTCTCTCCATGGTGCCAGTGCAATTGCCTGTGAGGCTGTAGGTTAAAAGTCAGTTAAGAAGTAATTATGAGGTGAGTGACAAGTGTTATTCTGGATCAAAATTTACCTATCAGACAGAAACCAGAGAGGAGTAAACTGCCAGCGTTTATTGTAGCTAATGCACCTTAAGGTTTAATATTGTATGCTGTACATTACATCTATTAAATGTGTGGAAGAGTCAGAGTTGGTGCAGCAGCTCTTAACTGTGATGTCAGGTGATGTGGGTTAGCAGAATTCACACAGGACTGTGAAGAACTTCAGCAGGACAAAAGCAAAATGAACTAGTACCACCTCTAATTTCAGTCTTGGTAAATGCTGTGTAGTGTTCAGCAGATGTAAATTTGAATGACTTTTAACTCATAAAGGGTTCAAAATTGAACACTGCACTGAAGAAAGAGATGCAGGGTTCACTGTAAACGATGCACCAGTGACCTGTTCAGTGTCTATCTGATGCTGAAATAAAGTCAAACAGAATGCTAAGGGGGACAAAGAATGGGGTAGAACACAACTATTTTGAAAAACCCTGTTGTAGAAAAACTGAGGTATGTTAAAGGACTAAACAGTATCAAATAAAATTAAGAAAGTTGATCTAGAATTTCTAATACTAAAAGGCTCAAGGGATGCTCAAGAAAAGTGAAAGGTGGCAAATTTGGTTTGTTTATCCAAGTGGATTTTGGAACCTGCAGACATCAGGAAAGGAACAACATTCTGTCACGGAATGAATGAATTGCTGAATGGAACCAAAGGAGAGTTGAGATAATGCTAATATTTGGGTTTTCATAATAATTAGTGATAGGAGTTTTAAAAACTCATGTGAAACATGATGTTTCCAGTTTAAAACAATCTCTGTTATGAGTCAGGCTGAGTCCATGGTGGGCAGTTTTACCCTGTTTTTAACTCGGGGTAGCATTACATGCGCTTTTCTTAGACAATGTGAGATGATCCCTCAACCGGATAATCAATAGATGATACAATATGGGAGTTTCAGTCTCCTGTTGGTAGGCTCTATATCTCTTCTTGTGTAGGCTTTCTTTGGAGAATTTGCAATAATGGTGGATTCCCCAGCTTGTCCATGACTCGCAAGAGGGTAATGCTTTGTGTCATTGAAAGCATTTCATGAGAGTTGTGCTCCATGACATGCAGAAAATGTGTGTGCTCTGAATATGATTTTGGTATTATCTTCTCTGCATAGTGTAAGTTTAACTAGTTCCACTGAAGTGAGCACCCTGTGCTGTCAGACATGACACTGAAATAAAACACATTGGATAGTTGAGAGTCCCGTGTGAAAATGTAACAAGGCTGGCTTTACTTACTTTTAACGTTTAGCATTCATGATCCCAAAACTAGCACTGGAAGCCTTAATAAAAGGAATGAAACCATAAGGCAGAATTTGATTTTAAGAAGACATTACCAATGAATATACCAGTAGAGTGAGGTAGCCTGAAGGAGATAATGAAGAATAGACCAGTCTTAGAAATTACTTCTAAAAAGATACTGCTTGTTCTTGACTTTACATTCTTCCCTGCTTGGGTTTTAGATTTAAAAGAGGACTGTGAAGTCCTTATCATGTCTTATCATTTGCATTATACTTTATTCACTGTTCCCTGTTTGCCAAGTTCAACTCAACAGCTGCCTTTTGCATAGAGGTGCTCTAGATATCTTCTAAATATCTGCTATAGTTGTGAGCGTCATGCAGATTACAGCAATACAGAGTTTAACAAAATTATTTATGTATGACACCAGGAAAATAACATTAGAACTGTTTATAACATAATTTTTTGCATCTGCATTGACGAAAATAGTCATATTCTCTTACCTTTACTCACATGAAGTAAGAGTTTTACTAATTCAGAATTGTATTTTGTATTAGCAATAGATTGTATTGCTGTCGAACTAGTATTCTGGTGGGACTAGGCACAGAGACAGGCAGGAGGTCATCATCTCTCACTTACCACTCACAAAAAGTACCGTGGCCAGAATTTTCCAAAGAACTTGGTTCCTGCAGTTAGCTCTCAATATATTTTAATTAAAGGCTCTCACCTTTTCTGATAGCAGTATGAATTGCCAGATTTTCCTGGCGTTCCTCCTGGTAAGGAGTTTTGAAGATGTAGGCCAAAAGTGTGACTGTGGGCACTCAGAAGTACTCACCATCTTAGAATATCCTAGTTACAACTAAGAAGAATTACTGGAAATGTTTGCATTGTACTTTTTAGAAAATATCTCTGCATGCAAATTGGTCAATAATTTGCTTTCTTTCTGAAAAAAGGAAGTAAAGAAACAAGTAAATTATAATTGGTGCTTTTAAAATCCTCTGTGAAACCCGGACAGTGAAATAAGAATGCAATCTTAAAATATTATATTTTGCTTAGTCTTTACTCTTCCTTCTCCCTTCCCAAAAAAGCTATAGCAGGAAGGTGATCCATAAATCCCTGTGTCCACTTTATGGCATGGTGTCTCAAATGATGAATGCTGTCATGTTTTGATTAAAAAAAAAATGGAACTCCATAAAAAAAATAAAATCAGTTTAGTGAATTGAATGTTACTTCCTTAAGATTTTTCATCCTGAACTCCTTTAGTAGACAAAATGGATATTTCATCAGACATGGGTTTGATGTTCCATCACATTATTCAGTAAACAGTACAAACGATGTTATTTTTTTAAAATGGAGAAGCTGGAAGAGCTAAGACAGTAGCTGCTGTAAGGCACTGGTTATCTCATTTAAACAGATATTAAATGTAGGTGCCAGTGGTGTGATCATCAGCTGCTTCCCACTTTGTGAATAAATTGCTTAGAAGGAGTCTTTTTGCCTACCAGATGTGACCTAGATTTAGATTTCCAAAGGCAAAAAAAAAAAGGCTATTGTGTAAAAAACAATTGTGGGTAAAATGCGTGGTAAATGAGCTTATCTCACTTCTCCAGGTGTTTAAGCTAATATGTTATGGAATTACAGCTTCATTTATGAAAAATAATTGAGGAAAATGTTCCAGCAAATCAAATTTGGATAAAGGCTTAGGATAGTTATTGTGCTGTTAGCAAGTTTCTAAATGGCAGAAAGAAAAGGGAGCCGGCACAGATAATAAAAATACAGAAATTTGTGAATCTGTAAAGAGGCTCTTATAAAAGGGTCAAGGCTGGCAGTGTTACCCCACCTGTGTTGTGGTCTGGCAAAATGTCATGGAAGAGTATGAAGAATTATATTCCTGTCAATGCATATGAAAGCACAATTTTTTTCTTAAAAGATCAAGCATTGATATCTGTTGGCCCTGGACAAGACTAATGGCATTGTTAGGTTAAATGTATAAACACCAAAAGAATAACATCCTTATTCTTTTTATCTCTCCTCTCTTCCTTTTACTGATTCCATAGGGGCTGCCACTCGAAAACCAGACCCAGAGCCTGAGAAGCAGACCGACCATACTGTCAAAATTGCTGGAGTCATTGCAGGCATCTTGCTGTTTGTCATCATATTTCTGGGGGTCGTGCTGGTAATGAAGAAAAGGTGAGCAATTAGTAGATGTTTTCTACGTATGTATTCATATCACAGCATCTCCTACAGCCGTTCTCAGTTTGATACTGGCAAAAGATAATCAGCCATCTTCGTGGCCTTTTCCACAGAGTTTAGGAAATACTGCTCCCTCCCAGCCCCACAGCTTTGTTGTGTTTTTATAATACCACAGGAGCTATTTCATCCCACAGCATTTTCTGTGAATTAATGTTTGTGGCTTTGTTATAGAAGAAAAAACCCTCAAGGTTAATAATTGTAGCCCTTTACACATTAGTACTGTATGATGGATTGTAACAATAGA